>NC_057728.1:15945791-16009475 GCF_004010195.1 Chiloscyllium plagiosum
GCGGGTCGGTGTGGGGACTTGTTGGGCCGAAGGGCCTGTTTCCACACTGTAAGTAACGTAATCTAATCTAATCTAATCTGCAGTCCTCCCTTTCCCCCACCTTTACCAGATAATTCACCTTACGTAACTTCTCCTCAACCTGATGGGGACACTAAACCTCGCTTTGAATGGATTTCCTAGCACTGGTGACAGCACCAATACTTTATCCCCACGGGCAAACATGTCAACTTTAGATGTTCCATCTGCTTCTAACTCCATCAGCTGCTGTTCCTACTTCAAATGTTTTCTAACTAACTCACCTACTCGGCGTGAATGTTTCTCTCAGCTCCGATACATAATCCAATTGAACGTCTTCGGACCGATCAACTTTTCCTCAATTAATTCTAAAAGGCCTCTTACTTCCCCGTCGAGTTCAAAGGGAGTGAACTGAATGGATTCACTTGGAGTATCTCAAATGTCAAGCAATATAAATGGGATTCACCCCCCACCCCCTTCTCCGGCCTATCACCCTCACCTCCTTCCACCTATCGTATTCCCAGCGCCCCTCCCCCAAATTCCCCCTCCCACACCTTTTATCTCAGCCCGCTTGGCACACCAGCCTCATTCCTCTAGAAGGGCTTATGCCCGAAACGTCAATTCTCCTGCTCCTTGGATGCTGCCTGACCTGCTATGCTTTTCCAGCACCACACTTTTCAACTCTGGTCTCCAGCATCTGCAGTCCTCACTTTCTCCTACTCACCTCAATCTACATGGGGTAAGAATTTTCCCCTCTGGACCCTTTTGTATTTCTCCCCTCTCACCTTAAACCTATGTCCTTTAGTTTTAGACTCCCCTGGCATGGGGAAATGTTGTTGGTTATCTTCCTTATCGATGCCTTTCATGATTTTATAGACTTCCATCAGCCAAAGCTCAGTCTCTTACACCTGGGAAGTGGTGGTGGTGGGGTGAGGGGTAAGTCCCTCTCCTAATTCAAAATCTCCTTCTAATTCAAATCTTCCAGTCCAGGTAACGTTCAAATAAATATTTTCTGCTCTCTTTCTACTTTAATATCCTTTCTATGTTAGGGCAACTAGAATTGCTCATAATACACCAAATGTGGCCTTACCAACATCTTGTACAGCTGAAGCAAGACACCCTGACTCCAATACTCAATGCTCTGACTGATGATAGCGAGCATGCTGAGAGCCTCTTTCACCACCTTCAGCCCTAGATCTCTTTGTACTCTCAAAGTGGAAAGATCGAGCTTTTTGAGCATGTCTTGGCTAACTACTTTAAACTGTGAAGGCTTTATGCTTTAAAGATGCTAAAATGTCCACAATACTTTTTAGATTGCTCCATATACCACTTGTTTGGTGAACGGTATTTACTGGGATCCAGATACACCTCGATTACTTAACCGCTCAGATGCTTACAATTTGCTGGCATCGGCCAAAGACTTTGACACAGCTAGTGAAGGTTGCCCAGAATTACCCCACAGGTGGGTTGATTATAAACCAATGGTTGTAGCACTTGCTTACTTATGAATGGTTTATCAAAACGCCTTCCGTGAAAAGCGTTCACGCACAGATTTTCATTGTTGTGTTAAATGTTAAGGGGAGCAGGCTTGACGGACCATATGGGATAACTCTGCTTATACTTTCTTATATCTTTGACTTTTATTTCACTGTGTAGTGGCATATTTATACCTATCGCAACTCTCCAAACATGCACAAACTCTTCTTTCTGCTCCTAGTGTGTGAGTATTGTATAACGTGAGGTGTTGTGTTGTGTCTGTCTTCTAGGTTTTTGGCAATCTGTGACATTTCTGCTGACACTGGAGGTTCCATTGAATTTATGACTGAATGCACGTCCATTGACATGCCATTTTGTATGTACGATGCAGAACAACAGATTATTCATGACCGGTAGGATTCCCTATGTTGTTAACAGTAAATTACATCCAGGAGCTTCACACAGCACTGAATCAGTTGTTTCAAACGATTATCCTAAAGTACTTGCTACTCCCATAAATAATAATGCAATAATGAAGGTTTTTTTGATGTTACTTGAAGGTAAATGTTGTTCTGATCATCCAGGATGACTCCCTTGCTCTTCCGCAAAAATATTTTTGTGGATCTTTTAATGCCATCTGAGAGGCATTTAACAGTTTAATGTCTTACCTGAAACAACACTTCCAGCAGAGCAGCTGTCCCTCAGTATTCCACTCGAGTGTCAGACCAGGTTTTTCGTGTTCGATGCTGTGAAGTAAGACTTAAGCCAAAGCCTTTGTGACTCGATTTGTGGGAGAAAGTGAGGATTGCAGATGCTGGAGACCAGAGTTGAAAAGCGTGGTGCTGGAAAAACACAGCAGGCCAGGCAGCATCCGAGGAGCAGGAGAATCGACGTTTCTGGCATAAGCCTGAAGAAGGGCTTATGCCCGAAACGTCGATTCTCCTGCTCCTTGGATGCTGCCTGGCCTGCTGTGTTTTTCCAGTGCCACACTTTTCTGACTCGATTTGTGACCAATTTCCATGCAGGGCTTTTCTTTTCAAAAAAAGACTTTGACATTCCCTATGGTGGGGGAGACCAGAACTAGAGGGCATAGATTTAGAGTGAGAGGGGAAAGATTTAAAAGGGACCTTTCCATGCAGAGAGTAGTGCGTGCATGAAATAAGACGATGGAGGCTGGTACAATTACAATATTTAAAAGGCATCTAGATTTGTGTATGGCCAAGTTCAGGCCAATGGGACTAGATTAATTTAGGATTTCTGGTCGGCATGGACAAGTTGGACCGAAGCGTCTGTTTCTGTGCTGTACATCTCTCTGACTTTAAATAGAAGATTAAATCAAAAGACAATGAAGTATCCCCATTTAAATCTATACACAAGTAAGTCTGTATATTGTATGTGTGAGAATTCAAAATATTTGTGTTTTAAGCATCCAACAAAAATACTACTTGTATTCATGTGATGTCTTTAATGTTGCAAGATATCTAATGGAAGATTGCAGGAATACTCAGGCTACAAATTGGGACCATAACCTTGAAGAAAGGGGCATGTTTTAATGAGCATCTTAAAGGAGGAGAGAATGATGGAGTGGGAAATAATTTGAGAGAGGATACTAGAGTCTAGGGCTGAGACATTTGAAAGCATGGTGGCATAAGCCAGTTGAGCTTAACACATCCATTTGCAGTTAGAGGATGAAAATTGGCCCCAAGCAAGCCCAATGTTTCCTGATTTATGTTTTTGAGGGGGGTGGGTAGGGGTGTGGTGTGTGTGTCCATCCAAGCAAAACTCCATATTAAGGGCATGCCTTTGGAAAATCTCTTCTTAATTTCAGACACTCACTTCAAAAGCAAGATTTTCCTCCACAGCAGATCTGGGTTAATTGCAATGTATATAATTGTTTTTACTTGCAGCCTAGAAGGCAATGGGATCTTGATGTGTTCAATAGACAACCTGCCTGCACAGCTGCCAATTGAAGCCACGGAATACTTTGGAGACCAGCTTTGCCCATATATATGGGAAATGGTAAAATGCATGGTCATAAGGAAAGGATGTAACCAATGACATTGTGTGGTCTTCCCCCTCCTGCCCCCCAACTACATCCCACTTCCTCCCTTTTGTTGTCAGGCATGAGTTCTAAGCATCCCGGTCTTGGATCAGCTGCTCTAGTTTGTCACTTACCTAGTGTTTGGGGAGATCTTACTCAACAAATGACAGACAAAGCAGATAGAGCAAGATATTCCTTGGGGGTTGGAAACTAGTTCCGATTGCTTGAGGTAAATTAGATCAAATCATTATGACCGCTCTATAGAGAGAGTTCAGTTTCCAGTGATTGATTGACTGAAAAAATCGCACAAAAAGATTTCAAGTTGTAAGACTTTTCCTGCAACAAGCTAAAAACATTGACTAAACACTGTTTTGCAGGCAGCACTCACTTTTAAACTACAAAAAAACAATTTCCATTTAAACTTTGAGCAGAGCTAAAATTTTTAGACAACAATTATACACCATTCTTTCAGTGGATACTTCATTCTCCAGGAACCAGTCTAAAATCATTCCTGATGGATTGATTTCTTTTTCCTTCCCCAGTCAGATAAACTTCCAGAATTGACTTTTACTGTAAGGGTTGCATTTCTTCTCTATAGCCTAAGCTAGGCAAGTCTTCCAACTGCCTTCAAGTCCCCAGCATTCTGCATGATTGCCAATAGAGTCAGCCTTTTCTCTGCTTCAGGTATAGGACTATCTGCCTCTGCCTTATCTGCTCTGTCTCTCGGGATGGTGCAGAATGATTTTGAGCTGCTGAGTTTCCTGGATATATTAGAAACATTATAACTGGATAATACAATGAGTTCCTGTGGATGTTTCCCTCCCCAAACTTACCTCCGTGGCACTGTGAATCACATGGGTCTGGCATCCTGTCAGAAATGTGAATTAGTAGTAATCGAGAGCCCTAATTCCACTATCTCTTGATATTTAAGAGACAGTTTAAAATATATCCATTTATAAAGTATGACATTCCTAACCTGACATTTCTGACCTGAAAAATCACCAGCTACACTCTTAATATGGAGCCTGAAGTGACCAGATTAGATGACACAGTATCCTTCATTATTTGACACACACTTTCAGGCAGTGCATTAATATCTTTATGCGGGCTAATCATTTTCCTTGTCATCTTTTAAACAAGCAACACATTAAATCAAACAGTGCCTAAAGGTTCATATTCTTTGTTCTACTATTCCAGTGTAGCACAAAGATTACTTTGCAAAAAATTAAGCAGTTGGTTTACATTTGTAAATGGTATAGTAAATAACTGCATCTTATTTGTAATGCATTGACACTTTTTTATTATACAACAAATGTAATTGGGAACATTGATTCTTAGGAGTAGTTAATTGGTTGTCCTTTGTTTTGCACTATAGGAATCCATCCCACTGTGGAAAAATGAGATGGCGCACCCATTTATTCTTTAGTTTTATTTTTACCTCGTCTATGAATGGTTTTAGCTAGTCTGCTTCCGAGCATTGCGATAGGGTTAGCATTCACATGCTCCGCAGGGAAGTTTAAATACTTTTTTGTAAGTCAGACCAAATCTCATTGATATGCTTAGAATGTTGGATATTTGAAACAAAAACTGAACATGCTAGAAATACTCTGGTCTGGCACCATCTGTTGAGAGGGAGATGGAGTTAACATTTCCGTTGATCACCTTCCCCAGATCTGGGAACACCGTGAGATGATCCCAAAATCAGGGAAAGGTTGGAAGGGAGTAAAGTATAAAAAGGGAGGTACCAATTACAGAGTAGAAGACAGGAGATTAAATCACAATTTGAATGAAAATGAGAAGCAAAGACAGGCTGTAATGGGACAATTCCCACCTCAGTCCACTGTGTGGAGTTTACCCATTCTCCCCGTGGGTTTCCTCCGGGTGCTTCGGTTTCCTCCCACAAGCCAAAAATGTGCAGGTTAGGTGAATTGGCCACGCTAAATTGCCCGTAATGTTAGGTGAAGGGGTAAATGTAGGGGAATGGGTCTGAGTGGATTGCGCTTCAGCGGGTTGGTGTGGACTTGTTGGGCCGAAGGGCCTGTTTCCACATTGTAAGTAATCTAATCTAATCTAATCTAAAGAAGCAAAGGTATGCCGAGAGGAGATGTAAATGGGCATAGAAGGATCACCATTAACAATTGTTGCCCAAATAAAAAGAGGTCAGAGAAAATGATCTGAAATAGTTGAAGTTTGTGTTAATGGTTGGAATCGGAAGCTGAGGTGCTGCTTCTTGAGCTCATGGTGGGCTTCATTGGCCCACTGCGAGGAGGTCAAGGAAGAGAGACCAGAGCTGGGTGAGGTGCAGATTTAAACTGACGAGCCACTGGAAGCTCAGGGACACTTTTGTGTACTGGAATGGTTGTTTGGCGAAGCAGTAATCCCGTCACTCCAAGAGACTGCATTATGAGCAAAAAGGAAAGGAAGAGTTGCATTTATGGTGGATTTAATGTCTCCTGTGAAATAAAACATGCTGACAGTGCAGCACTCCCTCAGCATTGCACTAAATTGTCAGCTTTGAGATTTAGATTCAAGTTCCAGAACCTTGTTATTCAGAGAGAGAGAGATTTCCACCAACTGAGCCATGGCAGGCCCAATATACAATATTGAAAGAAGTACAAGGGAATTGCTGTTTCACCTGAAAGCAGAGATTGAGGCCCTGGAGGATGCAAAATCAGGAGGAAAAAGGCTTGATGTTGTATCTCCTTTTGATTGCATGGTGAGGTCCTGTAGGAAACAGCGGAGTTGTTGGAAGTGGGTGGTTGAGGAGAGGACCATTATGTCACAGAAAGGATGTTCATTTCCATTGCAAATATTTGAAGTGAAGGGGAATGTGTATTCGGTGATGGTCGCAAATTGGGTCCTTGCATTATCAAACATCTCCATTCATTTCACAAGCACTGCCCTGGCGTGTTTAATTATTTGCTCTACTCCCGCTCTGATTTATTTACCATTGATTTCCAACAACGTTTCAATGAAGTTCAGTCTAAGTTTGAGGAACAGGATTTTATCTTTAGATTTGATGTTTTTAAAGTCTTCTGGAACCTACATTGAGTTGTCCAATTTGGCATCATAATCTCCATTTTTTGATGGCAGCTGTTAATAATGAATCTGCATTTTCTTTTCCATGATCTCTGCATCTCTTGATATATCTTCTATTTCTTGTCTCTTAGATTTTTACTATCATTCCTTTTCTCATCTGATTGTCCGTCCATCTGTCCTATCATAGACATCCCAGTTTATTCTTTCCTCCTTTTCCTGCCTTATTTAAAAACACATACTTTCCCAAAGTGTCACTGACCTAAAAAATTAAGGCCTGAATCTTTTCTTCAGGGTTGAGAGTGAAGAGTTGAGACAGTTCCGGGTTCGGCAGACAGATGTGGGAGTAATTGCCTCTGAAGTTGTGATTTCATTCTGGTACACCTAGCTTCTGTGGGAGTCAGGCCAACTGACCTTAGAACAAGTATGAAGTCTCATCGGTGTGAAGGCAAGCTGAGTAGAAGGCCTGACTTGACCCTCTGGCTCTATGTTGAAGAATTCACAGCAATGTTAACAATTAGGCACGGGCAATAAATGTCACAAACGCCCACATCCTGTGAATAAGTGAGAAAGCCATTTTTAAAAAAAGTGACATAAAATATCTCTGTAGCCCTTACCCTTCGCAACCTGTCAATCCCCCACACACTTTCCATTGCCAGCCATGCAACCTTTTTCCCCCAACCAATCTCCATTACCCATGCCTTCCATGTCAACATCAGTCCTTCTATCCATCCCAATTAGTCCTTTATAGCCATTGTGCCAACCTATGCATCTCTACACACTCAAGTCTCCTTAAAAGTGCTGTGCTCACTTTGTGACAACTTGTGCCAGTTTAAAAACCCCTGCCAACCACTCATTGCCCAACACCTATTATTCCAATTAACCCACCAGAGACAGGCATCAGGACCCGTGCTGAGATGAAATAAAGTTCAACATGTCAGTTGCAGAATTTATGCAAAAGAATAACCTCTTGCATTTTATAATTATGTTTACATAACTTAAACTACATAATCCCTTATAACAGCAATCCTTTCATTCAAGTGCTTAATTCCAGATATCAGCAATAATTGGAATTTGAGTGTCTTTTGCAAATTTGACTTGTTTTTCTAATCAACCTGTCCAGAGATGTTATTACACACCTCTGGAGCAGGTGGGACTTGAACCCAGGCTACCAATGTCCATAGGGAGGGGCACTACCACTGCCCCTGGCCCAAAAGAGGGCAATTCAAGAGTTCGAATCCAAGTCTGTAATCACTTGCAGCTGATTCTGTCTTTGGAATGGCAGGTACGGGAATGTGGTGCTGGAAAAGCATAGCAGGTCAGGCAGCATCTGAGGAGCAGGAAAATCGATGTTTCAGGCTAAAGCCCTTCATCAGGAAGGGCTGATGAAGGACCTTTGCTCGAAGCATTGATTTTCATGTTCTTGGTTGCTACTTGACCTGCTGTGCTTTTCCAGCACCACACACTCGACTCTAATCTCCAGCATCTGCAGTCCTCACTTTCACCTCGGTATGTGAATGTGACAGTTTAAGGTTGTGAAATCAGTCATGCATTAATTAATTAATCCAGTAATGGAAACATTGTCAACAGAACACAATAGCATTTTTTAAATTAAACATTAGCTTCTTTTAATGGAAAACCTTTGAAGTGGGTTGCTTTGATTCTTGCTTTTGACAGTTCCAAGGAGTATATTTATATCTAATGCACATTTGATGAATATGAACTTATGCACATTCATGTCTACATTTAAGTCTCAAAGGGTACCTGTCTCTTCCATGTGTATCTTCCCTTTCGGAGATTTCATCCTTAAGTACACTGTGCTTTGTATATACAATTTTGCAACTCTGTCTGCTAGTTAGTCTGCTTTGGTTTGTAAGCTGGAATTACTGAAATCAATCAGCCTTCTGTAGAATCTGTTTCATAATTTATTATGTAGTTTACAGTTTTAAAGTGCACTAATCCAGGGAGTTAGTCAGCATCTGATGAGTGTCTAATTATTAGGCCAGGATTAATGTGACACTGACCTCCCCTGGAGATGCCCTGGAATATCCAAAGAGATGCCTCACCTCTCCAAATCACTTGGCAAAATTTAGACCTGCTTTTACTAGGTCTGATCTGTGACATTATGTTTCATGTGCCTAGGTAGTCAAGATCAGACATGAATGGAGGGAGTTGTTGAGTTATCTTGTAGCTGGCTTTACAAAATGTGCATGCCCTCCCTCCCCATGCAATAAAGAAGTGATTTCAGATCTCCACCTTCTCAGGCCAGCCTGTTGGGCATTTCTGCCTTTCTCTGTTACTATTTAAGAATTCTCCAGTGTTTTACTTCCAAACAGTGGAATTTGTACTTGCCATTTCGAAGTGGTGAAGTTAATCTTTGAACAGCTGACTTGGATTGATATAGCATAAGTTCTTGTTCCTGGATAATGTATGTAGAGTTAATGTTTACAATTGGATTAGCTGCCTTTGTGGAGACTGACACACTTTTAGGCATGTTTTTTAAATCCAAATTTTATTTGATATTTCTAAAAGGAGTGTCTGATTTCCTTCAACTACAGTTGACCTCTGATGCTACACAACCCTTTGAAAAGGAGAATGGTTTAACCCCGGTTATTCGGAATGTAAGTGACCTTCAGCACTTCGCTTTGTGTATTTTATTGTCCGCCACAGCTCCAGTAACATTGTAACGTATGTGCTATTTCAAACTGATCACTTTTAGGCTGTAATTGCATCCAATGGTTCACTGACTCCAAAATTCAAATATATCCAGAAGTTAAGAGCGAACAGGTAAGCTGTACTCTTGTCTCAGCTGTCCGCCTTATTGTGACGAATGCTGTGTAAATCATAAGTATTAGAAATGTCAACTATTGCAGTGTTGCACTGAGCTTAGTTTTGTGGCATCTGATAACTTGGGGAGAAATTTATTGTGTTTCACTGAAATAATGAAATTATTTTAAATTGGATGTTTTCCATTGTTTTTTTTTTGGAGTTGGCGACTTACAGACTCATAGAGATGTATAGCATGGAAACAGACCCTTCGGTCCAACTCATCCATGCTGACCAGATATCAGAAATAAATCTTGTCCCATTTGCCAGTGCTTGGCTTATATCCCTCTAAACCCATCCAGATGACTTTTAAATGTTGTAATTGTACCAGCCTCCACCACTTCCTCTGGCAGCTCATTCCATACACACACCACCCTCTGCATGAAATGGTTGCCCCTGAGTCCCTCTTAAATCGTACCCTTCTCACCCTAAACCTATGCCCTCTAGTTCTGGACTTCCCTACCCTGAGGAAAAGACCTTGTCTATTTACCCTATCCATGCCCCTCATGATTTTATAAACCTCTATAAGGTCTTAAACCTAAGGACGTCATGTAAGTGTTTTTGACTGAGCTGGGATCTCGGGAGCATTTTAAAAATGAAGCATGGAGATCCTGATTCCAGGATTTTCACCCCATTCCCAGTGTTTCTGATTTCTGGGATTTTTTTTTGTGGGTGGCCTGCTGACTTCCATTGTGGAAAACAACTCCTCCCACTCCTCAGCAGTTTCCGTGGAGTCAGCCAACTTTCTAAAACACTGGGATTCATTTCATGTCAAAGGTGTTATTAATGGGTGGCACAGTGGTTAGCACTGCTGCCTCACAAGCTCCAGAGACCCGGGTTCAAATCCCGCCTCAGGCAACTGTCTGTGTGGAGTTTACACATTCTCCCCGTGTCTGCATGGGTTTCCTCTGGGTGTTCCGGTTTCCTCCCACAGTCTAAAGATGTGCAGGTTAGGTGAATTGGCCATGCTAAATTGCCCGTGGTGTTAGGTGAAGGGGTAAACGTAGGGGAATGGGTCTGGGTGGGTTGCTCTTCGGAGGGTCGGTGTGGACTTGTTGGGCCGAAAAGCCTGTTTCCACACTGTAAGTAATCTAATCTAAACTATAGTCTGCCTGAGAGAACATCCTCCTCATGACACCAATCTCAAGATAGGCTCCTCCTTCCACACCCTACACTCCAACTGTCCGTTGTGCAAAGGCCGGGCACTCCGCACATTGCAGAACAAACATGCTGCAGTGAAAGTTGGGGGAGGGGGCACAAAGCAGATGTGAAACCAGGTTGAAGATGCAATCAGATATGGAAGGAATGTGAAGGTCAATCCGGTAGGTGTAGAAAACATGGGCTGGATTCTGCACATGAGAAGTCTAGAAAGCTATATTATTATATATTATAATGTAAGAGCTTGACTGGTAAGGTGGATCAATTTAGCGCATTGATCAGCACATGGGAATATGATTTTGTTGCAATCACTGAGATATGGTTGAAGGGAGTACAGGACTGGCAGCTCATCATTCCAGGGTATCGAAGTTTCAGACACAATAGTGGGGGTTGGGGTGGGATGGGAGCACAGTAAGAGGGGTAGCGGAATTATATTATTGATAAAGGAAAATGTTTACTGCAGAAATGAGGGAGGATGCCTTAGCAGGCTTTTCAAATGCTGCCTTATAGGGGAGATTACTTTGCTGGGATTATACTCCAGACCTCTTACAAATCTTCTCCAAACTCGAAGACCTCTTAACAGTCAGAAGGAGATAGAGGAGCAGATATGTCAACAAAACACAAAAAGGTGTGAGAGAAACAGGGTTATAGTTTTAGGGAACTTTTACTTTGCTGGGATTGTCCTAGTGTGAAAGGATGTGACAGGGTGGAATGTTTAATGTATATCCAGCAGAGCTTTTTGCACTAGTACATAGGTAGACCCAAGTAGGCAGGCAGACTTAGATTTTTAAAGTTTTGTTTATTATCACGTAGATGGGGCAGTGCGGGACCTATTCCTAGGAAATGAAGCCAGTCAAGTACTTGAAGTTTGAATGGGGGCGGGGGGCATTATTTGGAGATAGTGACCATAGCTCTAGCTTCAAGGTCATTATAGAAAGGGATAAGGATAATGCAGAAATTAAGTATCTAAATTGGGGGAAGGCTGATTTCAATGTTATTACACAGAATCTGGCAAACATAGACTTGGAGCAGCTACTTGCATGTAAGTCTACATTTGGAAAATGTGAGTGTTTTTTTAAAAAGTGGTGTAGTGAAAATTCAGAGCAAGCGTGTTCCTCTTAAGAGCAAAGGCAGCCAGTTCAGGGAACCTCGCATATGTCAAGACAAATGTTTTGAGTGTTTGATAAAGAAAAAGACTGAAGCATGTGTCAGGTATGCATTAAAAAAGGGGAGGCTGTTCAAAAGTATAAAAAGGAAATTAAGAAGGCATAGAAGGGCGATGTATAAATTTGACAGATGGGACCAAGGAAAATACCAAGACTTTTTGTATGTATATTGAAAGCAAGAGGATAACTGGGGAAAGAGTGGGATCTGTTCGACATTAAGGAGGCTATCTGTGCATGGAGATCTTAAATATATACTTTGCATCTGTATTCACACAGGGGAAAGACACTGCAGCTCGGGATATCAGTTGGGATGGTGAGGTTCTAGAACATGTTAAGATTAGTAAGAATGAGTTATAAGATGCATTAGCGGTCTTTAGGTTTATAGATCTAGTGAGGTTGATGAGATGTATTTTAAGCTGCTATAGGAAGAAATGGAGGAGGTTGCTAGGGCCCCAGTGTTTATATTTAATACTCACTAGCCTAGATGACTGGAAGATAGTAAACATGGTTCCTTCATTCAAGAAGGGCAGCATGGATTAACCATGTAATTATAGACCAGTTAGTCTGACATCAGTGATAGGGAAATTATTGGAAAAAATTCTGAAAGACAGGAATTGAGCAGGGATAGACAGCACAGATTTGTTCAAGGCAGGTCCTGTTTGACTAAATTGATTGAGATTTTTGAAAAGGTGACTAAATATATTGATGAGGGTAGTGCAATTGGTGTGGTTTATATGGACTACAGAAATGGATCTTTGACATTGAAGGCTGGTCCGAATGGTAAGAGCCCATGGGATCCATGGCACGTTGGCAAATTGCATCCAAAATTGGCTTACAAACAGGTGCAAAGGGATGGTGGAGGGTTGTTCTTATGATTGGAAGCCTGTGACCCAGTGGTGAAAACAAGGGTGAGTGATGGGACCCTTGCTTTTATTACAAACATTAATAACTTGCATATGAATGTAGAAAGTTTAATTAATAAGTTTCAGACGACTCAAAAATTTGTGTTGTTGATAGGAGATTGGTCTCAGGCTACATCTGATATTGATCAACTGGTAAATTGGGTAGAGTGATGTCAGATTGAATTTGATTCTGTTAAGTGCAAGGGGATGCATTTTGGAAGGCCTGATAAAGGGAAGGATATACAATTGAATGATATATCCTTGGACGGTACTGAGGAACAAAGGGATCTTGATGTACACATCCGTAGATCCCTGAAGGTGTCAGCACAAATAGACAGGACAGTATTGAAGACATATGGGATGTTTATCTTTGTTAACTGGGGCTCCTCCTAGAATATAGGAGGAAGGAAGTCTTGTTACAACTTTATAAAACATTGATTAGACCACAGATAGAATTTGAGAGACAGATTGGCCATTTACATGTTCTACTGATTTAACCCTAGCCAGCTAAGGTTTCCCAGCCCTGGGACATTAGGCACCTTAAAGGAAGCGGGGCCAGGTTCAGCTAGGAAATAATTACTTTTTCTGCACTGCTTGTGGACCCAGAGGTGTACGTCCAAACTATGAAGCTTCATCACACAGCATCCATCCCTATCAGACCTTCTCTCTACACTAAGACCTCCAGGATTGATTGTAGTGCCTCACCAACGTTAGGGTTGGAATTGAGCTTCAGGAGCAGCGCATTATCTTTGAATTTGACACTCTACAGTCTTCTGGAATCAACTTTAAATTTTGATCATAATATCTGCCTCTGTCTTGTTCTATGTGTTCATTTTCTACCTTTGTTCTGTTTTGCTAAGTTGGCTTCATTTTGTTTCTTTCTTTGTTCCTTCATGTTGTATGCAGATGCTGTTTAAGTAGCAATTCATGTCACATTTGGACATAATCTTTGTTTCTTCAATATATCCATCAACATTCTTTTTGACTGTTGCAGCATGTAATCTTTTGTTACTTAATCTGCCCTAGCCTTGGACCTTTTGCAGATTTCCTTGGTGCTTCCTGACCTTCTCCCCTCCCACTAACTTAGAAACTCGATGTAAAGTAATGAAGAGGAATTGAAATGCAAGGTCACTGACTTTTAAAAGACAAACTCCATTTATCCCCAGGGATACTGCCTTATTTGTTTTTTATTTCCAGTTTATTCTTATTTTCAGATATCTAGCATCTTCAATAGTTTGTTTTTGTATTTAGTATTGGGTCAACCTGCTCTAGAGTCCTCACTACCCAACTGGAAGATAAATCTATCAGTCAGATTAACTGCCAGCGAGGACCCTGTCAAATATGAAAGACATACAGTATTTAGTTTCATTTATCTCCCTTCACCTGCCTAGGTAGCTTGTCCTGCTGATATCCCAGACACAGGCAGTATGTCATATAATTTCATGAATTTTATTTGGTGCTACACTTATCGATTTTAAAATCAATTTTGGATCAAATAGAATTTAAAATTAAGTTTATCTGTTTGCATGCAGTTTGTACATGTTTTTCTCTAACAATCCTTGGAACTGTGTCATTTGACAGTCTGCCACTCCTCTAACCTGCATTCTGGTGTTTTTAGGGAGTCTGCTCAAATTAGGAACATGAGTGCAAAAGGTCGGGTGTTGTTACTTGGTTCCGGTTATGTATCAGGACCAGTCTTGGAGTATTTCACCAGGGACACGGATATTGAGGTGACTGTAGGTAAGCACCCCTTTCGTACCTTTTAAAGTTTGCTTTTATTGGGTTTTGCTTTAGTCATCATATTGGCCTGGCAGCTATGTGTAATAACATGGAAAATGAACTCAAGAAAATTCCCTCTGGTATTTCTGTTGAGATTGTCAATGGATAGAAACAAAGATGAGCAAAGTAAGTATTTTTGAAAATGTTCACTGAGTAGTAACTTTTCATGAATGGAAAATTAAAATTATTGGTGACCTTAAAGTGAAAACTGTAGCAGCAATTAAAAACTCTAGAAATACTCAGCAACTCACTCATTGCCAAAAAGAAAAAAATGGAGATTACTTTTTTTGATGTTTCAACAGTAATGTGTTTCAACAGTAATGCATTTCGCAACTCCATGGGAAGTTTGGTCAAAATATGTGAATATACCTTTTCTCTCCCTAATTGGAGTAATTAAAAACATTGTTCTACTTCTCAAACATTCTTACCAGCACTGCTCCTGCTCAGTTTACTCCATAATTGTCTCCTGTATTTTTAAATTTAAAACAAAGAAGTTCAGAAAAAGTTGCTCTTTATCAATCCACTGCACATTCCAGGGTTTTCAAAAAAAAAAAGTCCTGAATCTCTGAAATAAGTGAGCTGATCTAAAAGGTTGGAGCTGATAAATGATTATCAGTTAAGCTATGATTAATAGTTAAGCTATTGATCACGAAGGAAGGGGGTGAGAAGTGGTCTGAGCTAAGGACAGTGAAGGAACAGTAATAGATATATTCAAGTCAGGATAATGAGTGGCTTGAAGAGGAACCTGAAGGTGGTGATGTTCCCATGTATTTGTTGTTCTCTTAGATGATTGTGGTCATGGGTTTGGAAGGTGCTATCTAAGAAGCCTTGGTGAATCTTGTAGATGGTACGCACTGCTGCTACTGAGCATCGGTGGTAGAAGGAGTGGATGTTTGTAGATGTACTGCCAATTGAGACTTGGATGGTGTCAGGCCTTTTAGGATTGCTTGAAGCTGTACTCATGCAGTCAGGCAAAAGGAGAGTATTCCTTCAAGCCCCTCACTCGTATGTTCTGTGTGGCACACAATCTTTGTGCGGTCAAGAGGTGAGTTCCTCACTGTAGGGTTCTTAGCCTCTGACCTGTTGTTGGAACCACTGCTTTAATATGGCTAGTCCATTTTAGTTTCTGCTTAATGGTAAACCACCCCACCCCCACCCCCTCATCTCCCCCCCGCAACCCTGCCAAGGATATTGATCTTGGGGATTGAGAGATGTTTAATACCATTGACTGTCAAGCGAAGATGATTAGATTCTCTTTTTGGAGATTATCAATGCCTGCCACTTATGTATCATGAATGCTACTTGCTACTTTTCAGCCCAGTCTGGATATGCCCAGGTCTCCTTCCAGGTGCTCCCTTCATTTGGCCATGGACTGCTTCAGTAGCGTCCTACAATGATCAATGTTGGATCTGCAAGCATTCAGCATAATTATTTGCAAGTAAGAAGATGAGGCAGAAAGCCACGTGTTCAGTTTTGCTAATGGTGTAAATGCAGTTGGCATTTATTTTGTGTCAGGAGAAAGTTAGGTCTGCAGATGCTGGAGATCAGAGTCAAGAGTGTGGTGCTGGAAAGGAACAGCAGGTCAGGCAGCATCCGAGGAGCAGGAGAATCGATATTTCAGGCATAAGCCCTTCATCAGGAATTTATTTTGTGTTCATCAGTTGTGATTGTTAATGTCAAGACTGACATTTATTGTCCAACCCTAATTATCCTTTCTCAAAAACGGTCATGATGAGCCTTTTTGAACTGTTTGACTTTCTACTTTAAATATTCTCAGATCTTTGTATGCCAAACCTGATTAAGATCTCCTGAAAAATTGAATCTCCAACTGTAGCATTCCTCAGTGTGGCATGAGAGTGTCAGTTTAGATTTTGAAATCAAACTTCTGGGTTAAGACTTAAACACACAAGCGTTTGAGGTGAGAGATTTGAGTGCTCTCACTGTCAAAGATGCCACACACAAAGGAATAAGGACTGAGCATTCGCTGAATAAAATGAAGAGTTTGAACATGTACAAGAACTGCTTTAATATCTCCCTTCAAAATACATAATGTTAGTTGGAAAACTGAACAAAATAAAACTTTTAGGAGAATTCTTATGATTGTATTTTGTATACTTCATATTTTTTTAATTTGAGCAGATAACAAGAAATTAAGCTAATATCTGATTTTATTTTGTTTGACAGCATCCGCACTCCAAGACCAGTTAGAAAAACTGACTGCTAATTACAACCATACAACTCCAGTTACACTAGACATGAAGAAGGATAGGGACAAACTCACCTCACTAGTGAAATCCCATGACCTTGTGATCAGGTTAGTTCATTGTCTTTGTAAGGCCTAATGTCTCCTTTTTCTTTTCCCTCTTTTGTCTTCTCCCTTCCTTGGTGTCAAGGTAAAGCTGGTTGCTTACTCTCCTCCACCTGTTAGTCACCCATTTCTTTTCTAATTCCACTGTGCTAAAGCCACTCTTACCACAGTGTCCTTCCAGCTAATCTTAAGCCGTGCTCGCCATGTCCTTCATGGTAATCTCACCTCTGTCATTTGTTTCATGTTTCCACTCTCATTCAACAACTGATGACAATACCATTTCAGTGTCCAGTTGGCTACTTCCCTCAATGTTCCCATTGTGTTCACTGACTCCCCCCCCCCCCCCCTCCAGGCCCCATATACTCTAAAGATGTGCAGGTTAGGTGAATTGGCCATGCTACATTGCTCATAGTGTTAAGGGAAGTATGAGTTAGGTGCTTTAGTTAGGGGTAAATGTAGAATAATAGGCGTCTGGGTGACATTTGGAGGATTGGTGTGGACTTGCTGGGCCAAATGGTCTGTTTCCACACTGTAGAGATTCTAAGTTTACTGGTTCCTGAAATTATCCTTTCTTGTCACTCCAGGCATCTATCTCTGCATCCACATTGGATCATGTTCCTCTCTTCTTGACCCTGTCTAATTTTCTGCACTATTTGCTTTTCAACAAGCTCACCAATTGAAATGTCTTCCTTCTTTCTAATCTGCCAATCACCTTTCTAAGTAAATGAGGGCGTTCAAACTTGTTCTTTCAATGATAAAGTTTCATCTGTTTTAGGGATCTGTTTCACGATGTTCCTTTAGTGTAGTATATTAGTGTTTTGCTGAATAGAGCCCTGGAACAGTGGGAAGGTAGCCATACTGCTATGGTGCTGTTTCAGTGCATTATGGAAAGATTCCTGATTACAACTGAAGAGTTTAGAGAGAGAACTGAAAAGGTATAGTGGTTCCTTCCAGGGATGGGGGACCTTAATAGGATCTCCCAATAGTGTTGATTTTTGGGATAAATAAGAGAATAATGGAGGAGGGCTACATGTGGGGATGATTAAGAGAAAGTTTTGTACACTATTATCACTTGTTAGCTTCAGCCTGAATAATTGCTGCAAATTGCTGATTTGGAGGAACTTGTCATTGGTTCCCTTATCTCTCATCTGTCACCAGCCTACACTGTATGTTACAGCCCTGCCCTCCCTGTCGCAGATTCTCCTGCCCCTCTACTTGGTCTGTCACAAACCGAAGCTGCCCATTGGTTGTTGCTCTAAAACAATCTTGATGACTTTTTTTGTACCCTTGTGTAGTTTGCTGCCTGGTGTTTTTCATCCCGTGGTGCTGAAGGAATGCATCGAACAAAAAGTGAACATGGTGACAGCAAGCTACCAGTCTCCTGAAATGAAAGAAATGCACCAAAGGTTGGTAATGCTGAAAGAGCCAGTTACTCAAAAGTGGAGCTTTACCTGTTGTTCCTTTTAGTCTCTGCTATTGAACTTCCAGCTGAATGGAATGCTATTTAGCTTTGTATTTGTCAAGTGTATTGACTTTGCCTGAAAAGAAATTTTATAAAATGTATGTAAGTTCCCCAGTGTACCAAGTTTTGAGAGATTTCAACACCGTAAGTTAGGAAGAACAGTTTTGAGTGGCAGTAAGTAGACTGAATTTATCACCAAATGAATGAAAGGAGAGTTTAAGATTGCTACTTAGAGGATTAATAGGATTTGGCATACTGTAGCAGTAATGGACCTAAATCTATGTAATTTTCAAAGCAGAATGTTCAAAATTTTGGCCAAGAAAGGGATTTAAGGTAAGAGGCCAGAATTTAGCAACCTTCTAGAAATGGCTGGGAGGTGCTTGTGATGGGGTGAGGAGAAATAGCATGCGAGGGGAGGTGGTCAGGAAATGTCAAGGAAAGATGGCACTCAGGGTTCCTGCTGTCTTGTTACATGTTATCCTGTCAGCCTTCTGGTTAGGTGCTAGAAGGGCTGAGAAGGTATAGTAGCAACTCATTGGCTCCTGGTGTCCCATAAATAATGGAGGCAGGGCTATCCCTCGTTATTCAGACTGTTGTCAGGACCCTTTACCATGCTGATAAAATTTCACTAGTTATACAATTTTAGCAGTGAGCACAGATAAGCACAAAAAGTAGTACGGCTTCTTGTGCTGTCAAATCCTGTAACTATACAGAGCTGCTTTGTGCAGAACATGACAGAAGATGTGACCTTGCTGGCTAATCTAAGAATGTTACATTTACAAGGTAACCTGGTATGAGTAATGAATAACTTTAAAAGAAATAATGACAACTCATAAACACCCCGACTATAACATGTAGTATCACTGAAAGTGCAATATGACATAGACTTGTCATAGCTTAAGCTGAAGGCATATACAACACTTCATTGCTTGCATGGTGCAAAATTAGAAATAAGATGTAGCATTTATGTAATGCAGAGAGACTGGATAACTGTGAATACATTTTGGAATTGTTTACCCTCCTCCAATTCCTCAGTCTTGACTCCACTAGCACCTCATTCAATGTAGCGCAGCCATGATCATGTTGAATGACGGAGACTGCTTGAGGCGCTGATGGCCTACCCCTGTTCCTTATGGACACGTTATCCTTCCTTTCCCCACTCCAGCCAATGCATTTTGCTTTTCTCCCATTTTGTTCAAGCTGTCATGTTCCCCCTTCCCCAGTCCACGTGATATTCTCAATCCTTCTGTTTGCTGGCTTCTGGCATCCGTTGGAGTGGCTCAGACTCCATGCTACTGCTGTCACAGGGGGATTGAAATCTGCTGCAGGCACTCAGCAATGTTTTGCTCATGATTCGCAATTATGGAAATGATTCCTGACAACAGAGTGCAACAATATTCAGTCTGAAACTGCAGTGGCAGATAACAATGACAATCTGTGTAATTTGCATAGCAACAAGTGAACACTGAATCTAAAACTCAGACATCTGAGTATAATGTTTGTCATGTACTTTGCTAATCATTAACCATTTGCTATCTGTACTTGCTTGGAATTTGATATTTT
The DNA here is from genome assembly GCF_004010195.1 of Chiloscyllium plagiosum. NCBI lineage: Eukaryota > Metazoa > Chordata > Chondrichthyes > Orectolobiformes > Hemiscylliidae > Chiloscyllium > Chiloscyllium plagiosum. The sequence continues at coordinate 15,965,524 of NC_057728.1, forward strand.
GTTCAATTCCTGTTAGATCTAAACTTAACTTTGTCTGGTTAAGTGCTGTGTTTTGAGTTGTACTGTAACCTTCATGGATTTGGTTCCACTAACCAACTGCTCTCAAGATCATGAATTGCTAATTCAATCAATGATGATCTGTGGTCCTCTGTGCAAGGTTCACATTCCTGGTTATCTTTGGAGGAATGATGAAAAGTCTCACAAATGCCTTTTAGCCAGTTTTCACTCTGGCTCATCAATATTTTTAAAGTGAGAGGAGAAAGATTTTATAAGGACCTGAGGGGCAACGTTTTCACCGAGGATGGTTAGTATGTGGAATGAACCACCAGCGGAAGTTGATATATGCAGGTACAGTTACAACATTTAAAAGACATTTGCACAGACTCCTGAATCAGAAAGGTTTGGGGAATATGGGCCCAACGCAGGCAAATGGGATGAATTCAGTTTGGGAAACTTGGTCAGTATGATCAAGTTGGGCCAACGATTCTGTTTCCATGATTAATCACTCATGTTTTTCTATTAGTTGCAGTGCAACAAGTGGGATATTTAACAGGTCCTTAACCTTGATTTCTACTAATCTGATATCAGGCTATAATGCTGGTGGAACTTTGCCCCAATAATAGACTTCAGTACACACCAGTGATTCACGCATGAGCATTCCTACAGAATAATTACAAACTCTAACTTATTCTCTGTCCGGAGATTTAATGTTATTTACAGAACAGACTTGATCTTCTCATTTATTTCCCTCCTCACTCCCTCCTAACTTGGTCTGCAATTATCTACCCAATTGTGCTTGCCTGAATTTACAAGATGCAAACTGCACCATAGCTATTGGATTTAAATCCACGCATCTAAGTGGTGAAAATCATTTGTAATTTCTTTTTACAGTTTAAAACTAACCCATTTAAAAACCGCGTGTAAGAGTGATGACATGCAGAGGCAACACCTCAGCACCGAGCTAGATATTATTACACTTGTATTGCAAAGTGACAAATAAATGCTTTTATCATATAACTGTTAACAATAGCATGATGATAATTAAGTATACAAATGGTGTATATTCGTGTAAACCTGTTCTACACTTGTAATTATTAGATTAGTAGCACTAGCAATTACAGATCTACTAAGATGCCATGGTCTTTAGACTTTTCATAATCCATGAAGTCAATCAAATATCAGAGACCGAGCTAAAATGCAGCAGACTATTTAAGAAAAACGTGCTGAACTGAGTATGAAGGAAGAATGTAACCCTTCACTTTCTTGTGCATTCATGGAACTAATGTTCTCTACTGGGAGAGAAAAAAATGATAGTTCAAGAGGAAAAGGGCTGGACAACTAACTCGGGATGAATCTAAACTTGTGAATGCCATCTCTCAGCTGGTGAATTCTTTAGAGGATATCTCTGCTTAATTCAGCAAGTTGAAGATCTGGAGCAACTTGTATGTAAAACATATGGGCAGCACGGTGGCACAGTGGTTAGCACTGCTGCCTCACAGCGCCTGAGACCTGGGTTCAATTCCCGCCTCAGGCGACTGACTGTGTGGAGTTTGCACGTTCTCCCCGTGTCTGCGTGGGTTTCCTCCGGGTGCTCCGGTTTTCTCCTACAGTCCAAAGATGTGCAGGTCAGATGAATTGGCCATGCTAAATTGCCCGTAGTGTTAGGTAAGGGGTAAATGTAGGGGTATGGGTGGGTTGCGCTTCGGCGGGTCGGTGTGGACTTGTTGGGCCGAAGGGCCTATTTCCACACTGTAATGTAATCTAAAAAATCTAATCTAATATCAGACTCAGCAGGAGCAACGACAGATAAAATCAGCTTAAATTCAAAACAATGCTGGAGAAATGCCAGACCTTGCAAAAATAGCTGAAAATGCAGAGCACACAAAAAAAATCTATAAATAAGTATGTAAGTTAGTTCACTGAGCTTGAAGGTTTGTTTACAGATGTTTTGTCACCATACTAGGTAACACCATCAGTGAGAGTCTCTGGTGAAGCGCTGGTGGTGTGCTTCAGTTGATTTCAGAAGAAATCATGCTAACACCCACAAACGGAGCTGCAGCAAGACATTATTTCAATGAGCTACATCACACTGCAGCACCCAAGAACTACAAAAAGCAGAAGGAAAAATATCGATACAATGTTTTCAAGAAAAACAGGTACCCAATAAACACAATCCACCAATTCCTCAGAAACAAACCCAAACAAGCAGACATAACGCAACCAAAAACTATAGCCACATTACCTTACATAAAAGACATATCAGAAATGACTTCCAGACTACTCAGAGCCTTTGGCATCATGGTAGCCCACAAACCTGCCAACACGCTTAAACAGCGACGAATGAAACTAAAGGATCCAATAGATACCATCAGCAAATCTAACATCATTTACCAGATGCCATGCAAGAACTGTAAAAAAACACTACATTGGACAAACTAGCAGGAAACTTGCCACCAGGATACACAAACACCAATTGGCCACCAAAGACACGACTCACTATCACTAGTTTCTATGCGTAGAGATAAAGAAGGACACCACTTTGACTGGGATAACATTCGCACACACATCCTAGGACAAGTGTAACAAAGACATGCACGAGAAGTTTTGTAGGTATGGCATTCTAACCAGAACTCCGCCAATAAACACATCGATTTAGACCCTATCAATCTTCCCGTGAAAAAAAGAACCGGAAATGCCATCACCCACCTTGAGAAACCAAGATCTATAAATAAAGAGGCGGGACATACCACCAGTGCTTCACCAGAGATTCTCACTGATGAGGTTACCTAGAATGGTGGCGAAACATCTGAAAACAAACCTTCAAGCTCAGCGAGCTAACTTACATACTTATCATCAACCTGAGCTACAAATCTTCTCAAAAATCGCTAGGATCTATAAATCATTAATGAGGGGGTGTGGATCTGTGTGGGATGCCCTTCTGAGGGTTAGTGTGGACTCACTGGGCCGAATGGCCTACTTCCACACTGTAGGGACTCTATGATTCTATTTTATATCAAAATAAGCTGGAAGCTCTTAAGGGGCAAAATGGGGAAGAGATTTGAATCATTTGAAACAGTTTGAGAGATCAGATCCGTCAGTAGTTAATCTGGTTTGAAAAAAAAATTGTCCAGTGCTTAAGCCCAAGCAAGTTCTCAATCAGCAACTGCAGTCATGAAAGTAAAATTGAAAACGTGTTCATGAATGCCAGACAATATCACTGACAGTGCCATAGATTGTAACAATCTGAGATCTGGATGCATCAACAACACTGTAGTCTTGCATGTTGTTATAAATAGTCAGACTTCCTTTTGGAAATGAGGGGAATGTTTCATCTATAGCTTATCTTTAAAATAGTTGAAAATCCTTTTTAAGGATGCCATGTGCTGCAAGTATATAACATTTGGACTCTGGGCAGTTAGTCTGTTGTGCATCTGCAGCCACATGCAGACATCAGTTGGTTTGCTGAAATAACTTGTGTGTTCCTGTTTTAAGTAAACTTAACGTGGAGCTCATCAATCCCTGGAAAGTGGTTAATCATTAACCTGAGACGTATGGAAATTATTGGGAGTAAAGAGGAGCTTGGTGATTAATTTTGAACAAATCTTTTATTGCTTATACCTCATTCAGTGCATTGGATGCTGGGATTACTGTTTTAAATGAGGTTGGTCTGGATCCGGGGATTGACCACATGCTGGCGATGAAACGCTTTGACGAGGCAAAAGAGCAAGGCTCAGTGGTGAGTGCTGTTGTCTGAAGCCATTTACTTCCAAAGATGATCAACTCTCAATTTGCGTTTGCAGTATTTATGCCAGAGAATTTAAATTTTAGTTCTGTTGATTTAGTCTAAGTAGCCAAGAAAAAAATTACTTTTCAAATCAGACTTACCTGTTAAGTAGTGAAAAAATTAAATATGTGGTGATAACTACAATAATGAACCCGACTTATACACGGTACTTGAATAAAATAGAAATTAAATGGGAACATTACCTACTCTGCCTTATTGTCGGACTAATTCAATGCGCATTATTTGGCTGGGGATTGGGGAAACACATCAGATTGTGCAAGTGTGAAGCATTGGCAATAGTTTTCATATATTGTGTGAGTAGACAGGTTTTATTAAAAGCCATGCATACTGACAGCGAAGCACATCTTTCATCAAGTTCTAAACTGAAATGTGCATTGCCTTTTCTGGGCCGTGATGTATGTTGCTATAATTTCTTCTTTTTTCTTTCATCAGATAGAGTCCTTTGTTTCATTCTGTGGAGGTCTCCCTGCCCCTGAATGTTCTGATAACCCCCTTGGGTACAAGTTTAGCTGGAGTCCGTCTGGAGCTCTGTTAAATACAATCCGCCCAGCCGTCTACTTAAAGGATGGAAAGGTAAAATATTAGTTCAACATTTTAGTTAATTATACTTGATTCCTATCTAACTGTTTCTTTCAGGCCATCCATGTCTCAGGGTCAAACAAGTCTTTTCAATAGTTAGTCCAAAAATTACCACAATCGGTATCACAAAGAGCTCATCCTTTAGTAGCTTATGAGTTGCTATGCATACAGGATCTGAAATCACATGTTAGAACATGGAGCATAGAACATTACAGCACAATGCAACAATCTGAAGCCCATCTAACCTAAACTATTCCATTATCATCCATATATTTATCCAATGACCATTTAACTGCCCTTAAACTTGGCGAGTGTACTACAGGCAGGCAGTGCATTCCAGGCCCTCTGAGTAAAGAACCCACCTCTGACATCTATCCTAGATTTATTACCCCTCAATTCAAAACTATGTCCCTTTGTGCTAGCCATCGCCATCCGAGGAAAAAGGCTCTCACTGTCCACCCTATCCAGTCCTCTGATCATCTTGTAAAATGTTCTTAGGATTTTGTTTTAAAATGTATCTTCTGCAGTTTTCCAATTTCTGAGTAGTAAAGCGCTGGATTCCACTGGAATGTGGCAGAGGTAGGTTTAATTGACGTGGTTGATCATTTGAATAGAAATAATGTGCATGGTTACAGGGAAAAGGCAGGAAATTGGCATTAATTCATAATGCTTTTTTAAAGAGGCAGTGCAGACATGGACTGAATAGCCTCCTTCTGCACTATAACACTGATTCTGAGTGTAGGGTGAGAGGTGGGTGGGTGGGTAGTCGATTGCCAGGAGGGTTATAGAGTGCCATTTATGTTAAAGGGGTAGGGTAGCTGTTGATGGGGATCAAGTGTGCCTGGTGGGTCGGAAGTAAGTTGCTAGGTGATGCCATGTCGGTGGGGAGCAAGGTGCCAGATGGGTGCTAGGTACTGGCATCAGGATGGTTAGATGAGAGCTGAAAGTGGTGAGGTTGTGAGGGTGGTCAGGTTGGCAGGTGGGTGCAGATGTGGGGTTGGGGTTCAGTAGTGTTGTCAGCTCCACTCAGTTCAGGGGGTTGGAGAGTGTTGGTCCTGGCATGTTTTCTTGGATCTGGGCAGTTTAGGTGTCGAAGGATTGGATGTTAGTTGGTGAGGAGTTTCAGATCCATGAAGGATCGGGTCCTGGGGAGCCACAGGTGTGGAGAACAGGTACCAGAGGGTCAATGGGAATTGGGTGTCAGGATGGGGCAGTGCTGCGATGGGGGTGATTGGAGTTGGACAGAGTGGAGTTTGAATCAGTGAACTGTCAAGGGGGACAGCGGGGTGTTTCTAGATTAGGGGGATGGGTGTCAGGTGCCTGTGAAGGTTTGGTAAACGTAGAGCAGCCTTTAATTCCTTTAACCCTTTTTGGATAAGTATTAAGAACTCTCTGACATTGCTGATTCTAGCTCAGTGTTGGGGGATGTTTTCAAGAAACTTTCAGATGCTGGGGAAATGCCCACTGAAAGTTTATATTACCTGGGTAATGTTGGAACTTCTGAATGGTCCTCAATTGTATGTTGCAACAATGAGGAAGATCTGGGCCACTGTCTTTTACTTATTTGGATGCATGTTTTCATTGAAGCAATGATTTTGGCCATTTTTCAGTCATATTCCGTTCAGAGAGCCTAATCTGTAATGACACATACATAAACCGATAATGTATGAAACTGATATTGGGAAGCAGTGTTCTGTTAATTATTATCCTCTATGTTCACCAGTAAATATGGGATAATAGCTCACCATATGTGACATCCTTCTAAATGCTTGTTGAGATATCCTTGGGTATTGCCAGCAAAATTATAAACTTTGCAAGTGATTTCTGAAGCTGTTATTGCACAGTAACCCAAAGGATTCTTCAGCTCACTTTTTAAATGTGTGTTTTTAGGACATAGTGTTTTTTTTTATCTGATGTGCAGGTAGTTGACATCCCAGCTGGAGGTGCTATTCTCGACAGCGCAAGTCCAATGGCCTTCTTCCCAGGTTTCAACCTAGAGGGTATACCAAACCGAGACAGCCTCAAATACGCAACATCATATGGCATTGAATCAGCTCATAGTTTGTTACGGGGTACCCTGAGGTATAAGGTAAGAAGTTAAAAATTCAAAGTTCTCAATTCAGGGTGAAAAATTGTAAGTTATCAACAGAAAATGTGTGGAACAACTGGGACTAATTATCCAAGGCCTCGTCATGCGAAGCTGATTGTTACTCTTTTATCAGGAAGAGTAACAGTAGTGCTGCTGCAGCAGCTGATCCTCAGTATGCAGTATCGTCAGCCGAAAGCAATTCTCTGACGATTTAGTGCACCTTTCTATTTATCTTGGGTGAATGAGGCTGAGCCATTTTTTTTTTTGTTTTTGTCAGCTGTGCTATGTAAGTTTGAACCCTGACAATGTATGACAAGGACAAAGAGAAGAACAAGATAAGGAGCATCGCTAACAGAACACAGCCCTGTTTGAACCTGTTGTGCTTCTCATGCAGTTCTGATGTTGCTCTGTCATACTTACATGCCATGTTGTCATTTAAAAAAAAACTAATTGAACGCCTTCAGTGGAATGTTTCCATTAGCTTAAATAAGTTCAATACTATCGTAAGATCTATGAAAGCAGTATATAATGGTCTCCTTTGGTCATTGCATTTATCTTGCAGCTCCTGTATTGAGAAAATCATCTCAACTTTTGGATCTTCCATTCTGTGATCCTGGGTTAACCAGAAAATGCAGTCTGACCAGGGTAACACAGTCTAATACTTTTCTTGAAATGGTCAGCAGGTTGAAACTTTACATCACATACATCCTGCGGCACTGGGTCCCTCCCAGAGATAGAATACATTTAAGACATCATTCTATTTCCTTTCTGCACTGTGTGGAGGAATGCTGAAGTGTATTTGTTCAATAGAGTTGCAGAACTATTTGTTTTTGTCTGTGTGGGAGCTTGGCTCATGGACATAATTTCAGTGCTGGAGCCAAGATAAGAATCATAGAATCCCTACAGTGTGGAACATGCCCTTCGGCCCAAAAAGTCCACACCGATCCTGTGAAGAGTAACCCAGCCAGGTCCATTCCCCTACACTATTACTCTACACTTACCCCTGAGTAAGGCACCGAACCTACACCTTCCTGAACATTATGGACAATTTTGCATGGCCAATCCACCTGACCTGCACATCTTTGGACCGTGAGAGGAAACTGGAGTACCCAGAGGAAACCCACGCAGACACAGGGAGAATGTGGAAATTCCACACAGACAGTCGCCTGAGGTTGGAAGTGAGTTCCGTACAGCAAAGTGTAAACCTTGTTCATACACGTTCTCTGTTGGATGAACTTGGAATGTTTTGCTTTGTTATCCACTCTTGGCAAGCCTGGTCTCTTGTGAGAAGGCTGTATTGATTTTCAGCCTATCAGGGTATATGTTGATCACTGCTATTGTGGCTGAAAGGCCACAAGTTATAAGTGGCCTTTCAGTCCTGTAGACTGGTCCTGACATGCCAACTTGACAATCAAAAAGGTGGCATCTTCAACTTGTTTTACTTAATTGCCTGATGCAATGGATTCTGTTCGCTTGTTGACCAGAGACTCTAACTTCCAAGTACTCACTGAAGGAGATGGATCATGGAAAATGAGCTTCTGACTGCTTGAGAGATAGGTATTGGCTGACCAATGGGACATGATGGTTCCTTTCACTGTCACAGACAGCCTCCCAGCACCTGTCCTGTTCATTGGTCTGTACTATAACCTATAACTGCTGTCTCCTGGGTTGCATTAATGCTCTGCTGTTGAACTAGAACGTCCTCTCCAGGGCACCAGCCTGTGCAAAATCTGTGGAGAGCAGATGTCAAGGTATTCCTTTTCAAGTTCCCTAGTTGGAATCAAAGGAATGCAAAATGCCAAGTGCTGTTCTGAGGGAGGGTCACTGGACCTGAAACATGAACTCTGATACTGCCAAACCTCAGCAATTTCTGGTTTTGATGCAAAGTACTGGGTTTGGCATGGGCTTCAGTAGTTGACTGAAGGACAACATATTGAGACATCAGTTTGGCCAAGTGCACCACTCGAGAATTTTGTCAGAATTTGCTCCCTTGGCTTTCACTCTCCTGAGACATCCACAAGGTAGTGGAGTTATTTGCATACCTCCGGGAGTTTGGTTCATGAGTGCCAGGGTTTAACCACATGTCTTTGGAGTTGCCCATTGCATGGCTGGGGCAAAAGCCTTGTCAGAGCTCCTCTGGAGTTTTGACTTGGAGCCTCAAGGGGCCTAGTTTCTTGACACCAAAAGGAGGCAGGAACTGGGGACTTGCTGATGGAAAGACTGTGTCCTACAGGGTGAGATTTGCACATTTGACTTTTTTTTCATATCGCTGCTAGTATAAAAATGAAAAGCAAATTAGTGTGAAAACGAGAAGTAGCAAGCTAACTCTCTTCATCCATACGTGAGACACCTCACTGCAAACTGTTGGATGTGCAAGTTAGGTATAATGAGTCTAATATTGTGAGGGAGTACCTACATTAGTGAAGAGGAAATGTCTATAGATGTAGTCTAAGTGGACTTCCAGGAGACACCCAGCATAGTTCCACTTAAAGGAATTACCTAAAATGGAAACTCCTGGGAATAAAGGAAAATGATTAATCTGATTTAGACATAGGCCAGATGATGGCAGTTAGGACAGGTTTCAAAGAAAATGTTCCATAAGAACATGTGCATGGGTTTCATCCTTTTGGAAGGATGCAGTGCAGTTCCACTGGAATGTTCCCAGGATTTTGGGGGTTGTATTATGTACCCTGGGATGTAGAAAGTGGAGGATGATTGAATTGAGGGTTTAGGAATTTAGAAAGTAATTGGAAGGGTAGAAGCAGGAAAGCATTTCCTGGTGGTGAGGGAGTCCAGAACAAAAGCTAGGAATCCTAAAATCAGTGTCAACCATCTGGGAGAAAAGTTAGAAAATACTTCTTCATACAACAATGGTAGAAGTGTGAAAGATTGTCCCACAAAAATAGTTGTTCAGTCAATAATTTTCATCTGTGATTGATAGATTTTTTTTTTTGTTTTGCTAGGCAAGGCTGGAGATCTGGAGCGAAAAGAGGCAAATAAATTGATTAGCAATGATCTCTCTGGATTGTGGAGTAGTTTACATGCGCTGTTCTTTTGTTCCTAATAAAACCTTCCTCTTAAAACCTTCCCTAATAAAAACCAAAAGAACTGCGGATGCTGTAAATCAGAGACAAAAACCGAAGTTTCTGGAAAAGCTCAACAGGTCTGGCAGCATCTGTGGAGAGAAATCAGTTCAACAGTTCTGAGGAAGGGTCATGGGACCCAAATCGTTAACTCTGATTTCTCTTCATGATGCTGCTAGACCTACTGAGTTTTTCCAGCAACTTCTGTTTTTGATTAAAACTTTACCTTCTGGATATATTAACAAGTCTGTTGTTGCATTTTGTAACCCCTTTTTAAAAATAGTGACACAGTTTTATCCCCTGTCTCCAGCTATGCTGAACTTAACTGTAATTGCTCATATGATATATAATAGACCTATTTCTTGCAGATTCATTTGAGCAATTTAACACACTGAGGTTGGAAATTAACTTTCAAATGAGTCATCAGGTGGCTAACATTGTCGCTGACTTTGAAGGAATCACATACATACTCCTGGAGCAGCCTTGCTGTTCTTCTTTATTGAACTCTCACTCCTGTCTCTCTCTGGCAGTGTAACTCTAGAAAATGTTAAACGTCCAATTTCAATTGGTTGCGTCAATGTGGTGAAGACACAAGAAGAGCCTGTTACCATTGTCTGTGTTGATCAGTGATTGTATTTGAGAATGCAGTTTATATAATTTTATCTTTCTGATTTTCATCTCTCCTGATCTTTAATGTGCGCATGGAATGGTGTCTGACAGCTCTCAAATCCTCCTAAATCTCTGCCCTCCTTCAATTCTGACCTCTTGTGCATCTCCAATTTTTATTGCTCCATCATTGAAAGCTATGCTTTCTGCTATCTGTGTCCTTGGCTCTGGAATTCCTTCCTTAAACCTTTTGTTTACCTCTCTCTCACTTTTTTCCTCCTTTTTAAGACACCTGTTAAAATCTACATCTCTGATAAAATCAGCTTATCCTACCTCCTTGTGTTTGGTGTGATACATTCTGTTATTGCTCCTGTGATGCTTCATGCATTGTCTCAAAATATAAGGATGCTGTCCGAATGCAAGTTACTATTGTATTTCCCTCTTTTCTGGATACCTTCACTATTAATGAAGCTTTCAGACAAATTTTTATGGGTCTGTCTAATTTACTAATGCTCTGTTCACTTCAGAATCTTATCCTTGGCATTTCACTGAGAAATAAATTGTCATGCAGTTTCACCATTTCTTTTTTTTTCATTTTATACTATTTTCCAGACAGATTTAAGATTCTAATATTCCTTTAGAGCAATAGTTTTTATAGGCCTATTTTTGTGAAGACTATTTCTTGTCATGTGTTTAATATCAGCATCTGTTTTCTGCTCCAAATCCATATGTGCAATAATCCAGCTGGTCTTGACTGAGTGAGCTTTCCTGTATATTTCAGAGGATTTAAGGAATTGGCTTTCATGATTTGTCCAAGAAAGATTTAACCATTTTCATCTTCTTAGCTAAGAAGTTGATTCATTAAATATTCACCAACAGCCATCCGCTATACCACAGGAAACAAATGTCAAGCACCTTAAACAAGATCCTGGATGATGCTTAATCTGTTGAAGATTTTTGTAATTTGCAGTGCAGACCAATAATGAGACATATATGACCTGAATACGTATTGTCCTGTGTCCTCTTTCAGGGATATGCAAATGTAGTGAAAGGATTTCACAAGCTAGGATTGATCAATCCTGACCCATGCCAGCTACTTAGTCCTGACGGTCCTCCTTTAACTTGGGTATGTCTGAATATTTAAAAAAAAAATTCAATAAAAAGTAAGAGATTTATTCTGAGAGTTTTGGATGCTCAGTGTTAAATGATTGCTGCTGAAATATGGAATACTGTCCTTCTCTAATCCTATTTCTGAACTAAATTACTGTTACTAACAGTATCTAGTTCATTTTTTTTGAGTCATTATATGACTCATTTTAAGTACTTGTTTTCTCCAGACTTTCTGATATGAAGCTTTTTGAGAAGTGCTGAAACTGCTTTTGTTTATCTTTATTTATTCCAAATTGTTTATTTTTAAGCAATTGTTTTTTTTTCAAGTGTAGTAAGAGAACATTCATTTCCAACACGGAGAGCTGTTCACCGAAAACTGTTCATCAAAACTCCTAGTCTTTTGAGAGAAAGACGGGATTGCTATGGTCCCAGTCCTTTCATGCATTTGTGCAACCAACTATGCAACATGCCACAGTCCTGTCTCTCCGGTTACATTCCTTGCTATTTGTTTGGTAAAATAGCAGCTTTAACTTGGTGCATAACCTTTGATGAGAACAATGAAGATGTTCACCTTGTTTGGAAAACTCCATTCAGGATTTGTTTAACCAGTAATTGATTTAAATAATATGTAAGTTTAACAGTGTAGCATGAGAGTAGAAAGTGCCTTATTTATTATTTTCCAAACTATTTGAAACTCTAATGTTTGTTGAACAGAGAGAACTGATGTGTAACTTGGTAGAAATCGCACCATCCAGTAGTTTGCAAAGACTCCAAGAAGCTGTTTATGATAAGATTGGAAGAGATGATCACAGAATGAGCACTCTGACATGGTAAGACAACCATTGATTTTAATTCGACTATTGATTCTGTTCTTTCTGCTAAATACACACACCCTCATCTCCAGTTTTCTGACAAGGCCAGAGTTTTCAATTTGTCACTGGCAATCAGTTCAGTGATAAATTGATGCAATAGCAATGAACTGAACAATGTACATGTATGATGCTTATTAATGTTTGTTCAGCAGTTGATCTAGCAGTCCAGCTGAGGACTTGGGGAATACAGTTTCAGGGTATCATAGTTGTGGGTATGTTCACTGAGCTGGGAAGTTGATTTGCAAATGTTTCATCCCCTGTCTAGGTGACATCTTCAGTGCTTTGGAGTGTCCTGTGAAGTGCTGCTGTACTGTGTCTTCTGGAATTTATTTCGTTCCATTCCTGCTGTTTCTGGTTGCTGATTCAGGTCGTTCTTTGTAGTGGCCGGTATATTGGGTCTAGGTCCATGTGCTTGTTGATATAGTCTGTAGATGAGTGCCATGCTTCCAGAAATTCTCTGGCTGTCCTCTGTTTAGCTTGTTCTATGATCGCTGTGTTATCCCAATTGAATTTGTGGTCCTTGTCACCCGTGTGTGGCTACGAGGGACACTTGGTCGTGGTGTTTGGTGGTAGTTGGTGTTCGTAGATATGGATTGCTAGTTTGCCCTATATAGTGTTTTGTGCAGTCTTTGCATGGAATCTTGTAAATTATGTTTGTCTTGCACATGGTGGGTATCGGGCCTGTTGTCCTGGTGAGCTGTTGCACTTCATAGGAGGCTCCAATGCACTGAAGATGTCACCTAGACAGGGGACAAAATGTCTGCAAATCAGCGAACATACCCACAATTACAACTGGCACCCGAGCTTTTACACAAACCTTGAATTTCAGGGTGTAACAGAATAAGGGTTCTGGCAGACAGGGCAGTCTTTCTGAGAATCAAACTCATCACATTCAGGACTATGTGGAGAAAAAAGAGTTGCCAAGTATTTATCTGCTTTGATCAACCAAGTGGTGATAGAAACCTTTGTAATTGAAAGAGATGATACATTTCTAATTCCTTTGCTATAATGCAGCTGTTTATTAAAGCAGTAGCCAGATACTTATCTGAAAGTATGCTATGTCTCTGTGTCCTTGCTGAGAGAACAAGATAATGTTTTTTTTTCTCACACTGCTTGTGCTGTTATACAAACATTGAAAGTTTGTGACAATTTGCTAGTCTCTTTGGGGTTTCCACTAAAGTTATGTCATGATTCTGATAAATTTAGAATTCTTTGTTCATTCTGAATCAGCGTGGGCACTTTAACTTTTCATTTATTCATTCACTGGATGCAGACATCGCTGGCTGGATCAGTATTTATTATTTATCCCTAATTGTCCATAAGAAGATGATAGTGAGCTGCCTTCTAGAACTGCAGTTCATGTGCCTTAGATACATCTATAATGCCATTAGGGAGGGAGTTCCAGGACTTTGACACAGTGACAGTGGAAAACATGCCAACATATTTCCATCTCTCGGATGATAAGTGGCTTGAAGGAGAACTTGCAGGTGATGTTTCCATGTATCAATGGCCCTTATCCTTCTGCATGGTAGCAGTTGTGAGTTTAGAAGGTGCCATCTGAGGAGCCTTGGCAAATTTCTGAGGTGCATCTTGTAGTTGGTACACACTGCTATGACAGAATGTCTGTGGAGAGAGTGAATGTTTTTGGATGTGCTGTCAGGTAAAGTGGGCTGCTTTCTCCTAGACAGTGTGAAGTTGTTGGAGCTGCCCTCATTTGGGCAAGTGGAGAGCATTCCATCATATGCCTGATTTTATGCCTTGTAGATCCTGGCCAGTCAGGAGATAAATTACTTGCCACAGAATTCTTAGTCCCTGACCTGCTCTTGTAGCCACACTGCTAGTCCAATTCAGTTTCTGGTCAATGGTAACCCCCAGAATGTTGATAGAGGGAGTTTCAGCAACGGTAATGTCATTGAATCTCCAAGTGATGATGGTTATTTTCTCTCTTGTTGGTCATTGATTGGCACTTGTGTGGCTCATCTGACCAAGAATTGTCCATGTCTTACTGCATTTGGAGATGGACTGCTTCAGTATCTGAGGGGTTGCAAATGCTGGTGATTATTATGCAATTGTCAGCAAACATAAACACATCTGATGTTATAATGAAGAGAAGGTCATTTGATGAAGCAGCTGAAGCTGATTGGTCCGAGTACCAAGGAGCTCCTGCAGAAATGTCTTAAACTGAGATGACTGACCTCCAACAACTGCAATCATCCTTCTTTGATTTAAGTATGACTCCAACCAGCTGAGAGTTTGCTCCTCAGATGTCTCTTTGCACTTTTCTTTCCTCTCTCTCTCTCACACACACACACAAAGACTTGATGAAGTAGAGAACGTTTTGTTGAGTCCTTTGATATGTGTCAGTCATAGATTGTCTTTATTCCAGTTTAAATGGCTATAATTGGTCAAAATGCCTTATTGCTTGTTGTGACATTTATTTGCTTTTGATAAAGGCTTGGCCTCTTTGACGATGAACCAATTCAGAAAGAAATGAGCCTTCTGGAGACTTTTGCGAAGCACATTGAGCCAAAACTTATCTATGGTATGAACAGCATTACATTTTGCCATGTTTTAACTTTACTAAATTTACCAACTTTTTATTTTGTTTTAAATAAACCATTGTGTAATTACAAAACAATGAATCATAAATGATAACCAAAAAAAAGCATGACTTACAAAATTCAAACACCTTGCTTTTAATAAGTTCCAATTGAAATGTTAGCCCTTTAGTTAAAACTCTGGACATTTAGATATCCATTGGAACTCCACTTATGAGAAGTCCATATTGGTATTTGCTGCTCAGTCCAGCCCACTATCTTATTAAATAGCAATATCATCAGATGTTAGTTGGATTTTTACTTAAAAGAAACATGGCATGAAGAATTTTTTTCTATTCTTAATGTTCTGTGTTAAGAATAATTACTAGGAATGGAAATATTTGTATTAATGTAGCATCTGTCATGTTTCCCCAAAGCACACTACAACCAATAAAGTGTTTCAAAATTTTAGTTGCACTGTGTGCATAACGAGGAAGAAATGGAGCCTTTCACTGGAATCAGTTTCCAGTCCTATTCTAGCATCACATTTCAATTGGACATCTAACTCTGCACTTGATAACAGTGAGAGAGTGGTCACTATTTCATAAGAGCGATGATAAGTTTAATAAGGTGGGGGAGGGAAAACTAAAACACAATGAAATAAAATGCTTTGATTAAAACAATTGTGCTGCAAATATACAGTATATCTCTTTTAAATGACATCTGTCTTATTATCTCCACAGTTTTTGCTGCTTTTAGTGAAAACTGTACAACTGCTGTCACATTTAGTTGATGAGTTGAGCTGTTTCTAGTACATTTGAGAAACACAAGTTGGCAGACAGCGAAGGTTACCTTCAAGTATAAGAGGATCTTGATTAGATCTGCCAGTGGGCCGAGGAGTGGCAGATGGAGTTTAATTTAGATAAACATGAGATGCTGCATTTTGGAAAGGCTAATCAGGGCAGGACTTATACACTTAATGGTGAGGTCCTGTGGAGTGTTGCTGAGCAAACAGACCTTGGAGTGCAGATTAATTATTTCTTGAAAGTAGAGTCGCAGGTAGATAGGATAGTGAAGAAGGCATTAGGTATGCTTTCCTTTGTTGGTCAGAGCATTGAGAATGGGAGTTGGGAGGTCATGTTGCCGCTGTACAGAACATTGGTTAGGCCACTTTTGGAATATTGTGTGCAATTCTGGTCTCCCTCCTATAGGAAGGATGTTGTGAAACTTGAAATTATACAGAAATGATTTAGAAGGATGGTGCCAGGGTTGGAAGGTTTGAGCAATAGGAAGAGGCTGAAAAGGCTGGGGCTGTTTTCCCTGGAGCGTCAGAGGCTGAGGGGTGACCTTATAGAGATCTATTAAAACATGAGGATAAATAGACAGTATTTTCCCTGGGGTGGGGGAATCCAGAAATGGAGGGCATAGGTTTAGGATGAGAGGGGAAAGATTTAAATAGGACCAAAGGGGCAACTTTTTCATGTAGAGAGTGGTGCATGTATGGAATGAGCTGCCAGGGGAAGTGGTGGAGGCTGGTACAATTACAACATTTAAAAGGCATCTGGATGCGTATATGAATAGGAAGGGTTTGAAGGGAAATGGGCCAAGTACTGGCACATGGGACTAGGATATCAGCATAGACCAGTTGGATCAAAGGGTTTCCATGCTGTACATTTCTATGACTCTATATTTATAGCATCGAGAGTGAATTTGAGCCAACAGCAAACTATGATTGTGTGTATTAACAAGAAATCTCATCTAATCACTTCAGTCAAAATTGCCCATCCTAGGTTGAAGATGGAGGTTGAGAACTATTATTTTGTTGTTTATCTGTGTCATTCCTTATGCAATAGGGACAGGGTTAAACCAGCTCTACAATCAAGCCCACAAGGCTATAATTCTTGAGTTTTGCTGAAAAAAGTTTTTTTTACTTGAAATCATGTACTCATCAGGATAATTTGCAAAGAATACCAAATGTTCATACTGTATGAGAGGACAGTGCTGATTATTTGGCATAATCAAGGATTAAGAGTATAAGATGTGAAGATGTTTTCATATAGTGTTTTGGTCAAGATCTTATTTAATGGAGTCTGCAGTTTCAATGGAACATCTGGTCTATTCCTGCCTTTGTTTTTTATGCTGAGTTAAGATTGCTATTGTACTGAAGTGGTATGGTCATGCACATTTAATGTATGGTCTAACATGTATTTTATCCAGCTTAATTTCAGTGGGCAATATGTTTAGTTGAGAAGATGTGGAACTGTGATCCTCCACCTTCAATATGTGAAAACAGCTTTTGATTCTAGTTGTCTAACAGATCCCTGTTTGAACACTATCTGTTTTGTTTCAGCTCCTGGTGAAAGAGACTTGGTTGTCTTGAGGAACAGTGTTGGCATTAGACACGCTTCGGGTCAACTAGAAACTAAGCATGATAGTCTGGTGGTCTACGGTGATGTTGGGGGTTTCTCAGCAATGGCAAAAACTGTTGGCTACCCATGTGCCATCGGTGCTGAGATGGTTTTAGATGGTAATCCCTTTTACTTGTTCATAAAGTGATATATTTGAAGATCACACTGATGTTTCTCTTCATTCTGCATACTTTTGGTTTCTGTGTGGTGACTTTGAATAATGCTCGGACAAATCCTGGACCCTAATGAAAATTTACACGGTAAACCAGAGATCCCAGACAAAAATGATGCAAATACATCCTTTACCCCACAGTCCCAGTCAACTTTGGACTGATGTAGAGACGTTAATCTTGTTCTTAGAAACTTTGGATTCCAGCCAAAATCTAGATTGGCGTCAGTGCATTATTGAATATTGGAAGTTTCAGGTTTCATTGAACGCCTATTGCACATTTCCTGCCCATTCAGGAAGATTATAGCAATTTAATCACACTGTTCTCTTGGTGTTCTGAGAAATTCTTTTTGTGTGGGATGGTGGCAAGTGCCACATTTATTGCCCATAACTAATTGAGTACCTTGCTAGGAATAGTTCTGACAGCACTTAAGAATCAACCATATATTTATGGGTCTGGAGTCACATGTAGGTTAAGATGGCACATTTCCTTCCCTCAAAATCATTACTAAAGTAGGTTTTCTTTTTAATGGCGATCAAGAATAGTTACATGATCACGATTAAACTGGCTTTTAATTCCAGCTTTTTTTAAATTGAATTTGAATTTCACCATCTGCCATGAAGAAACTCAAACCCATGTCTCCAGAACAGGGGCTAGAGTTCTGGATTACTAGTTCAGTGGCATTACCACTGTCACCACCTCACCTCAATTAATAACATGAGAACCGATTAACTGGCCATTTGTCCCAGTTGTGTTTTTGGATCTTGCTTCATGATCACAAAAAAGAAAATGCAATGCTGCAGACATAAATAATTGCAGAACCAATTTCTTGGCTAAGGATGATGGGAGAAAATGCCAATGCAGATGCTTATTACTGATTACTACTGAGCTCAGTTAAAACATTGAAAAGCTGTTATAATTATCTGGAACAGGCTGGGGAGAGTGGGAGGTGTGAAACTTTAGTGGCCCTTAAAATCATAACAAAGTTAGGATAAATGAAAAGAAAATATTTCCACTTGAAGAATCTGAAACAAAGGATCATAATTTAATTGACACCAGTAAGGAATTTCAGAGTAGCAACTTTACAAAGATGACTGAAAACTATAACCAATTGTAACACTTGAGGCAAAAAGCATAGATGCATTTAAATGGAAATTTAGATAAATAGATGAAGAAAGAAACAGAAGATTATTGTTGTGGTTCTGTTCGCCGAGCTGGGAATTTGTGTTGCAGACGTTTCGTCCCCTGTCTAGGTGACATCCTCAGTGCTTGGGAGCCTCCTGTGAAGCGCTTCTGTGATCTTTCCTCCGACATGAACACCAACTAGCCACGAAACGACACGACCAGCTATCCTTAGTAGCCACACACGCAGATGACAACAACATGAGTTCGACTGGGAAAACACTATTATGATAGGACAAGCCAAACAGAGAACAGCCAGGGAATTCCTAGAGGCATGGCACTCATCCACAGATTCAATCAATAAGCGCATCGACCTGGACCCAATATACCGACCACGGCAACGGACAGCTGGAACTGATTAGCGGAAGCGGCAGAGACAAACCACTATAAATGCCGGAGGAAACATCACAGAAGCGCTTCACAGGAGGCTCCCAAGCACTGAGGATCTCACCTAGACAGGGGACGAAACGTCTGCAACACAAATTCCCAGCTCTGCGAACAGAACCACAACAACGAGCACCCGAGCTAAAAATCTTCTCACAAACTTTGAACAGAAGATTATCTTGATAGTGTTAAATGAAGTAAGGTGGAGGGAGGAGCCTAGGGAGAATAAACATCTGTTTTAAAGCTATAATTTTAATGTAACTTCTTGTCAAGACATTTTAAAAAGGAACTGATTTTAAAAAGGTGTTTTTCAGTTGGTGAGTGAGCTTGGTAGAAGTGTTAAGCCTGTAGTTGTGGACATATAAAGGACAAATATGTTCTATCATCAATGTTCATTGATAATTGCCTTACTCTGATATGTATTCCTTCACTTTCTCTTCACTTATCCACAAAAGTCATTGTGCTACATTCAATTCCATAACATTTTTGAAATTTCATTATGTTTTAACAGGTGAAATCTCCACTAAAGGAATACTTGGTCCGATGACCAAAGATATCTATCAACCAGTTCTGGATCGCATCAAGGCTGAAGGCATTTTGTACACTTCAAGCAGTACCTTTTCATGACTTGGAAATTATTCAGTAATATTCCAGCCTTAGTTTTCCATAGATTTTATTTACCACAAGCACTTATCAAATTTTTATCTGCATATTCAAATTACTTCTGTGAAATTCTTCGTTCACTCACTGCTACTGATCTTTCTTCGGTGTGTGGTCAATTATAATTTAAAAGGTGCAATACTTAATGGCACTTCTAATCATTGTAGACTGCAAGTTGCAATAATTAACTGTTAATAATACGGAATTTATTTGTTTGAAGTAACATTGTGACGTCCAGCAGTTTTTCAGATATGTGAATAAAGTTGACCATTCTCCAACAGTTTCAATACAACTTCAATTTTTATTGATAATACTTTGAGTGATCTTGTCTCACTCGATGCATCTTGAAACACTCTAAGGTTCAATATTGCTGAAGAAATTATGTTTATGGTTGAAAAGCTGTTTAAAGGCAAGGGCTTTTCTCTTAATTCTTCCTGGAGAAATCTCAGGGTTTAAATATCTACTTTCTTCTTAATACATCTGACTTTAAGTTGAAAAGTTAAATGAAAACATCAGTCATTATCAAAATCATTTCAGGGAAGAGTGTTTCGTTCTGATTTCCCAATAACATTCCCAACATCTCTCCAACCCACCCCATATATCCGTATTGAATAAAATAGGGTTTGTGCTCATCTGTCCAGTTGTAAAGGCACCACATAGGAAAGGGGTAGATTAGAAAAATCTGATCACTTAATTCTAATACCCTATAGTTTTGTCTGTTTAGAATGCTTGCAAAAAATTAATGCACCTATCACATTAAGACATTAAGAATACATGCAGAAGTATTTCAATAATTATCTAATAGTTGCCTAACCCCTTTTTACTAGTAATACAGTATCTTTTCTATAATATTTCATAGATTTTCAGTACTTGTGAAAATCCTCTTCTGTGAATTTTAACATCAAGTTGTTTTCTTTTTGTTTCTGCACCCCCCCCTATGATTTTTCTTTCACTAAGTGCAGCGTTTTAAAGACTTGTCTGTGAAATAAACACAGATGAAAAGGACGGAGCAAACATTTCTGCATCAAAAACTAACAGCAGAGCTTAGGATAGTATTCCGATATTTATTAGATACCTGGGTGGGCTGCAGAAGGAGGCAGCAGTCTTAGAATGATACAGCACAAGCAGTGACTTGTGTTTTTGGTAGGGTCTTACAATTGGTTTTCACTCTGTCCAAAGTCTTGTTCACAAAAATTACTTCAAGTATTCATCCAATTCCCTTTCACCATGTCTATAGAATCTTTTGTTATCCATTCAGTTGGTATATTCCAGATCATAATTCAGTTCTTTAAAAAATGTTTCCACATGCCACCTCTGGTTTTTCTTGCAACTGACCCTTTACAAATACAAACAGAATCATTTATCCAAACTATTCTTGATTTTGAACGCCTATATCAAAAATCATCTTCTCTATCATAACAGCAACTCCTGTCACTACCACCAACAACCCCCCCCCCCCCCCCCCTTCTAATTTTAAACACTATGTTTTTGTTATTCAGGGAGCTCTATCAAACTTTGGCACCCTAGTTGGAATATGTCCATTCTCAATCTGAACTATCCCTTTAAACAACTGTTCTGCTGTGCACACATCCTCTCTTGCCTTTACAAAGTTCCATCAGGACAAATCCTCGTTCCTAGTACTACATGCTAATTTTCCATTACGATGTTGAATCCAAACTGGTTCACGTGACCAGAGCCTTCCACTCCCATTCAAATATCTTTTCAATCCAGTTCAAAATGGCTGTAATCCAGTTAGACCTGCCATCCAATGTTCTTGCTTAGTGTTCTTGTTATTCATTGATTAATTATTGCCTTTCCAGACAAATGTCATTTTCATTAGAAGGTTTCCAATTTTTTTCATTCAGGCTTCAAATAAAATGCAAAGCACAAACTTTGGCATATAAGTTAACAAATGGTATAGGTTATAGACAGAGTAATTTACATTGATAGCAAAAGAATTACCTGTGTGCTGAACAACATACAGGGAGAGAATTAATACATCTATGTTTTAAGCAGGCTTACTGGATAATACTTTAAAGTTAAACTCCAAACTGCATTTCTATTGTACAAAAAGGATTATTTTATTAATATTTTTCTTTCCAGAGTCTCAATATTGTAATCGACATTCCTAATTCTGCATTTTGGCCAAAGGTTAAATGCAGGACTGACATTAGGTAGGTGTTTTATATAAGAAGTAAGGATGCTTTAAAGCTGCTGTAGATATGAAAGTTAATCTCTAACTCCAGACATGTTGACAGATGTGCCTCACTAGGTGCTATTGGCACACTCCCAATAATGACCGCCAGTGCTAATCAGCTGGTAAATCTCATTTTAATTCTTCTGCAGTGGCCATAATGTAAAAACATCAGTCGCAACCAAATCACACATCATCTGGATCTTTTCTCTGTGAGAAGTCTTCCTAGAACTTACTATTTCTGTTGTACAAGTAGTTTAAACATTGCATGCTGTTATTTGTAAAATTACATCAAATAAGTCAGTAATAAACATCTGACGTGGGATTTAGAATCAAAGCTGAATTAGAGATATATTTAAACATTAATAAATTGCCAGCTACAACGACCATGTAGTCAGAACATCAAAAAAGACTAGAAAAGACTCTGTAGTAAAATATAAAAATCTAGAATTATAAATAGAGATTTGGTCCATGGACAGGCTCATTGTTCTACTATTTACATTATGTATTAGAAGATTAATTTTCGTTCTTTAACAATATGATGTCCATATTATCCAGACTTAATCAACATTTCATTCTGTACATTCAGTACATTGCTTGAGCACTGCTGAATGTTGGTTTTTAAATGGTGTTGACATGGTGGAAAATAGAGAAACAAGTCTTAGGCAGCAGCACTCTAGTAACCATTGATGTTGCAGTCAATAATCTCTTCTGGAAACCTCTGTAGAAGACACTGCCATGGATACACCCCCCGCCCACCCCCCTCCCCCGTTACAGACTGGAAGCAGACCATGGAACTTGACACTGAACATGCTGAAAATGCAACTACAGCGAATATCAGTCAGGCCAGCGTGATGCAAATGAAATATTCACACACTGCACAAACGATTTCTGCTAACAATTTTTCTTTTATATAAAAAGTCACCCACCAATTAGTGTTCATTGGTGACACAAAGTGGATACCAGGATTTCACAATGGATACCTATATAGTTAACGGGATCTTAAATAGGATTTTCTTTTGCCTCTGTTGGTGATGATATCTCTTGCACTGTTACACCAGAGACTCCATGCTTTCTGCTACATTACAGTCATTGGCAGACATGGCCATGCCATTGGTTTCCAATACAGTTGCAGGGTTTTCATCTTCTCTTGTACTGAACAGGCTGAGGACAGCTTTATACAAAAACTGGTACTGATCCTGGAGAAAGAGAACATATCTCAGTCTTTTCGTAACAGCATTGAGAATCACTGTGACTGGGTCAGAATCGTATCAATACAAAACATAAAATAGCTTTAAGGTACAGCCAGTCGGTGATGTATTCAATAATATCAAACTCACAATTCTGTATTTCCCTCTTTTGTAATTTTTCCAGTGAAACAGAAAGAGTTAACCCTTTTATTATGGGCAATTGTCATATGCTCACTTCTTGAAAGGCTTTTAAAATTTTCTTTGTATGTAATGTACAAACCGCTAGCTGTCCACAGTTTACCTAGGCTCTGTGCACAATGCTGAGATTTAGCAGCTACCCTGCTTCCTCTGGGATACAAGAATTGTGAGCACTTCATCTCCCACAGATATCAGCACTCAGCAGTCCCATCTTCCCCTCAGAGATTTGGTTAGAAGATGCAGTTCCTCTAGCAAAGGGCCATCTAGTTCAGTTGAAAACTCTTCCCTGCCCAGATGCATCATCCAGCTGAATGAATGGTATGACAATTGCCCTGAAATGATGATGGTCTGTGGCCAAATGTCAACATAGCAGGTACCTTGGGAGCATTCATTAAACACCACCCCATCCTGCCAAACCACTGAATGAACCACAATGCACCTATTGGATGTAAATATTTTTCAATATTGTTAGCAAATTTGTTAACAATGGGACTTCTGCAGAAGGAAGGAGGATTTACCTTGGGGAGCTGTTAGCCAATCTGATTGAGCTCAATGATGGACACTGGAGTGCAGGAAAGAGCTCCATAAAGAATCATGGCTGTCCCAGAAAAGTAAGTCTCAGAGTTGTAGTATAGAAAGGATCCCTCAAATCCAGAGACGGGAATAAGGCCCTCGGTTTTGTAGGGTGGATGGGCCAGAAGGAAAGGTGAAATGACATCTTTGGGGAGTGCACTCTGTTCAGGCCCTGAAATATATTACCCTTCTCCCCGGCTTTTTATCATGTTGGCCATTTAGACTGTGGACAGTATTGTTCAGGTCAATAGGCTGCTAACAAGTCTACATTAGCCTCAATGTTTAAATGACATGGATGAGCAGTCCCAGTGAGTTTATTATGGGTGATGGGCTAAGTCAGATGACATATTCTACACTACACAACACAAACACTTGTCAATTTCTGTTCGTTGGAACATTCCCCACTAGGTAGCCCACAGACTGAATGTCAGGTTTCCTTCAATTTTCCATCAATTTCAGACAGATGGTTAAATATGTTTTTGGAATTTTTATGGCAAAATGGTAACGAACTCTGCACTTATATGCTATGATTCTGACTTACAACATCGGTGAAGACACCGGGCCTCATTAAATTAATCATTTTAGCCACTTGATAAACGTCCACTGAGTTTTCACTTTCCAGTTGGTGCATTAGATTAGTTAAAGCACAGAAAGTACCAGCTGTGTTTCCTCCATGTCTGAAAAGAAATAAAAGAAGTTTACATTTTTATACACATGCACACAGAGCACCCTTTGTGTATTCTATTTGCTGTGATACAACTGCGGTCTAGTCCAATGTCATAAAAAGTTCACAGTCAATCTAATGAATATTAAAATTTCAAATAAAAATCAGAAATGTCCTGGAATCATGCAGATATACAAGCTTGGATTAAGGACAATGATTAACTGAAAATTTTACTGGGCCTGTCTTCCCCTCAGCCAAAACAAGTACAACAACAGGGTGTCTGGACAATAAGATCAATCATACTGCTGCCAGAAACAGGATCGAGAGAGTGGTGCTGGAAAAGCACAGGAGGTCAGGCAGCGTCCGAGGAGCAGGAGAATCGATGTTTCGGGCATAAGCCCTTTATCGGGAATTATGCCCGAAACGTCGACTCTCCTGCTCCTCGGATGCTGCCTAACCTGCTGTGCTTTTCCAGCAGCACACTTTTTGATCCAGGTACCCAGCATCTGCAGTCCTCGCTTTCTCGTAGTTGCTGTCGGAAACAGTATTATCAGGTTAGGTCAGAAAGAGAATCTCCTCACAATAGTCATTCCACAGAATCCATTCAGATACCTCCAGATCAATCCTTTCTCCAGGGAACAGTGGATCCCTCAAATTCAGCCTTTAATAGACCTCACTTTGTGTCTTATTTGACCATATGATCACTTCTATTTCTGAGAAGGCATTTTCATTAACAGTCATTTGTTTCATTTGAGACCTCTGTTGCACGAAAGGCTTCAGTTTAGAAAAGGAGAAAGACATACTCGTCATGGACAATAGTTGGCCCATCCCTTGTAGAAGCTTCTTCTCGTATTATATTGAGAAGCTCGAAGGTTTTGCTTATCGGCCCGTCTGGATTTGGCCATTTTGGGGACTGATAGTGCCTCACTTCAAGCACATAGTCATCCTGTAATGAAGGGAATTACAAACACAGCATTACTGATCATATAGCTCTGTTATATTCAAACTACTTCTGACAGAGTGAGAGGATTTTTAAAAAATGCTACCGTATATTTGTGTAAAAGTCAATCTCATGTAAATGTCAGCCCCTTATTTTTGGTCAATAAAATTGTGTATTATCCATATATCTTGTGTAAAGGTTGACCCTACTATATCGCATTATAAACCTCT
The DNA here is from genome assembly GCF_004010195.1 of Chiloscyllium plagiosum. Classification (NCBI taxonomy): domain Eukaryota; kingdom Metazoa; phylum Chordata; class Chondrichthyes; order Orectolobiformes; family Hemiscylliidae; genus Chiloscyllium; species Chiloscyllium plagiosum. The sequence goes on from NC_057728.1 coordinate 15,990,998, forward strand.
TACAAAGGGAACTGCATGTTCCCATTAACCCACTTCATTCATACTCGTAATTCTACTTATCGCTCTTTGTTTACTATATTGCGTCTCTGTTCATTCATTCGGTCATTCATAACTCTGCTTAGTCGAGAGTGTGGTGCTGGAAAAGCACAGCAGGACAGGCAGCATCCGAGGAGCAGGAAAATCATCATTTCAAGCATAAGCCCTTCATCAGGAAATAATCTACTCAGCCCACTTGGTTTACTAGAGCATGTTTTATTTCATTCATTCACTCAGACCGGTACTCAGTCTATGGGTACTTATTGCACTTTGTTCACTATACATCCAAAAGTTAATATCATTAAACGGTTAATCAATTTAATTGTGCCATTTCAACTGAATAAAAGTTAGATATATTAGCTACATATATTTTTAATTTTTGACAAATTTGTTAATGTTGCTGAGGTTATTACATACCAGAGTAAATGGGAGGGAAACAGAAAACTTTGGCCAGAAAGTTCAAGACGCTTACACATTCAGAATTTACTAAATGTTTCATTTTAAATGTCGCATTATACTCAGCCATGACAATGTTGAACAGTGTGATTTTGCAGGATTTCAATGAATCTTTGACATGTTAAATTTTTGCACTGGTATGTAGAAATACAATTTCCTACCAGTGGTTCATTCTTGTTTCTCTTGCTTTTATCCAGTAATTACTTTTACCATAATTCATTGTGTTTTTCTTCTTTACCCAGGATTAGTTAGGCCATCAAATTGACTTCTGCTAATAATACAGTATTTCGAAGTGCACCATGAATTCCAGCCCCTCAAAACTAATGCCAGTGTACTAGTCGACCCTATAAATTGAATCTTTAAAAATAGTCTAAAAAATTTGACTTTTACACATGTATATATGGTATGGTGTCTAAAAGTAGGATCATCATTGGACACTCTGCAGACTTGCTTGTGAACAGTCAAAACTCACCTTCAGAACTCTGTCACCAAGACTTAGACCTCTGAACTTTCTGGATTGTGAAATTGCATCTAATTAAAGTGTCCCAAGGTATTTTTAAGCATTTTGATGCATTGAGTACTTCACTAGTTCCAATTAGAGGAAAATAAATTTGAATAATCCGCAAACTATCTTAGAAGCAAACTATTATAGTAATACATGCTCGAACAGATATCTCTCAAATGAATGAGGTAAGAGAACTAGTTTCTCAGTGATTAGGATATTGGTCCTAAAAGTGTTATATCTGTAAGCTTTGGGGTTTGGTCACATCTTGTTCATCTCCAATTTCCACAATTTACTATCGGCTGTCTTGTAGCAAGCTATGATGCACCTCTATTGTACTCCTACTGAAACAAGTCAATCCCAGGAGCTTCATATGAACAATAACCATACGAGATGCTACAATTACAAAACGACACTAGGGGAAATGATGAAAACATTGGCAAAGGTTTTAAGGAATGACTTGAAAGGAGAAAGGTGCAGAGATTCAGGAAGCAATTTGCAGAACTCAGAGCCTAGGCAGTGGAAAGGATGGCCAAAGAGGCAGCATGGTGGCTCAGTGGTTAGCACTGCTGTCTCACAGCACCAGGGACCCAGGTTCAATTCCAGCCTCAGGTGACAGTCTGTGTGGAGTTTGCATGTTCTCCCTGTGTCTGCGTGGGTTTCCTCTGGTTTCCTCCCACAATCCAAAGATTTGCAGGCCAGGTGAATTGGCCATGCTAAATTGCCCATAATGTTAGGTGCATTAGTCAGAGGGAAATGGGTCTGTGTGGGTGACTCTTCAGAGGGTTGGTGTGGCCTTTTTGGGCCAAAGGGCTGTTTCCATACTGTAGGGGAATCCAATCGAGAGGTGAAGTGATGAAAATTGGAGCTGCACTGCAGACCAGAATTAGAATATTAAAAATGATCTTCCAGATCTTTACATAATTTATTCTCTTTCACGGGATGTCAGTATCAATGGAAAGGCCTGCATATACTGCTTAAGTTGGCAAAGCAATGGTCAGCCACTTTTCTAAACCACTAGTCCAGGGTCTTGTTCTGTAGCCCTCCTTCTTCATTCATATGAGACACATCTATTTGAGCATGTATTAATACAGTAGTTTGGTTCCAACATAGGTCAAGAGGATTATTCCAATATGTTTTCGTCTAACTGTAATTGGTGAACTTCTCAATGCACAAAAATGGTAAAAAAGTTCTGGAGATATATACTTTAATTAGATGCAATTTTACAAGGTCTACTTACGATGCTGTTAGGGAAGGGTTTTCCAGGATTGTGACTCAGCGACATTGAAAGAATAATTGCATAGTTCCCAATCAGGATGGTGTGGGGCTTGGATGGAACTTGCAGGTTGTGGTGCTTCCAGAAACTTGCAGCTGTTCTCTTTCTGGGTAGTAGAAGTCATGGGTTGGAAGGTGAGTCACTACAGTGCATATTGTAGATGGTACATGCTGTGGTCCTTGTGTATATAGTGAAAGGAATGAATATTTAATATGATAGATGGGGTTCCATCCAAGCAGGCTGCTTTGCCCTGGATAGCTTCCTGGATGTAGCTGCGTTCATCCAAGCTAGTGGAAGTTATTTAATCACATTCCTAGCTTCCATCGTTGAATGTTAAAGTGAAGTGATTAGATTCGTTCTGGTTAGAGAGACAGTCATTGCCAGGCACTTGTTTGGCATTACTGCAATATATCAGCCCAGCTGGAATGTTGCTACGATCTATAAAGATCAACTCAGTACTCAAGTTATTGAGAATGGTCCTGAAAATTGTACAATTATCAGTGAGCAGCCCCATTTCTGTCCTTATGATGGAGGACAGGGCATTGATAAAGTGGTTGAAGATGTTTGGACCTAGGATACTAACCTATGGAACTCATGAAGCAATGTCCTGTGACTCACATGATTGACCACCAACGGCCACAATCATCTTCCTTTGTGCTAAGATTCCAACACGTGAGGCGTTCTCCCTATATTCCATTGATATCAGTTTGATTAGGGTTCCTTGATGCTGCACTTGGTTAAATGCTTCCTTGATGTCAAGGCTAATTAATTTCCTGATCTCAAGTTCAGCTCCTCGTCCATAATTGGACAAAGCCTATAATGAAGTCAGGAGCTGAGTGGACATGGTGAAATGCAAGCTAAGTGCCAGTGAGCCAGTTACTGCTGAGTAAGTGCCACTTCATAGCACTATTGATTACACCTTCCATCTCTTTATTGATGATTGAGAGTAAACTGATGGGCCAATAATTGACCAGATTAGATTTGTTACTGTACTTGTGGCTATGTCAATTTTCCACATGGCTGAATTAGATGCCAGTGTTGTAACTGCACTGGAACAGCGTGGCTGGGGTTGGGGCTAGTTCTGGAGCATCAGTTTTCAGTACTGTTGTCAGAATCAAAACAGGGTCCATAGCCTTTGTAGTACCTAGCACCTTCATCCATTTATTGACATTATGTGAAGTGAATCGAAGGCTGGAAACTTTAAAGCCAGGGACCTCAGGAGGAGGCAGAAATGAATCATCCACTCAGCAATTCTGGCTTAAGGTGCTCGCAATTGTATCAGCTTTGGCTTCTGTACTGATGGCCTCCCCCATAATTCTGATTTTCATTCATTGTTTGTTACTTTTCCCACATTGTTATTATTTTTGTCAACCTCAACGGAGAGTGCAGGTCAACCACTTGGAGGATCTGCTCAGTCGGCAAAGCTCAAAATATCTGTACACTTAAGACTGCCCACTTGTCGAATTCATTGGTACCTTACAAAAGATGTCTTACCCAAATGGCTTTCAACGGATAAGCATAGGGAATAAAGCATTGGTGCAAGAAATGGCCAAGAGAGAGACTGATGATCAGATACCACAGTTTCCAGCATAATCCTGCTGTTGAGTAGAACATGCTTGATCTGTACCATTTGGTGAAACAGAGAACCACCTAATAATTATTCAGCAATACAGAAGTGCTGAGACACTTCACAGGCTGAACAACATCTCCAAAGAAGCACAAGCTGATTGTTGTTTGAGATATGAACCCCATCTCAGAAATAAGCAACAGCATTGAAGAGAGAACAAAACAAACAGAGGATGGGGAAGATCACATAACATCAAACATCTGTAAAATGGTTTAAGTGGAACATTAAGAAATAAGTAAGGAGCAGTAGCAATTGCATGGGAGGCATAATGACAGAAAAAAATATGTATATCAGACACAATCTAAGGAGAGTTAATGTGGGATAGGAAACTTGCAAAGTGTAAATGGCTCCAGTGATCCAGTGGAAGCAAAAATTGTAGGCCACTGTGAAGGTCTTTAACCAGACCCTTTCAAAATGTGAATAAAAACTTTATATTGCTAGATGGTACAGAATAAATGACTTCGTTTAAATCTAATGATATTTGCTGTTGAAGTAATGTCACTCAAGGTTTACAAAATGATATGTTGTTAAAGACATCGAACTGTTTTATTTCATAGGCTAGATTACCACATCTGGAACATTGGTCTCCTTACCCAAGGAAAGATTAGTTCAGCAAATATTCACCAGACTGATTGCTGGAATGGTAGGTTTGCTGCAGGAGGAGAGACTGGGTTTGACTCAGCCTCGATACACTGGGGTTTAAAACAAAGAGACATCATCTCATTGAAATCTCATTGACATGGCTGTAGCGATTGGTTGTAGGGATGATGTATCCCCAGCTGAGGGGTGGGGGGATCCGGAAGAAGGTGTTGAGGTGTCAGGATACATTGTAGGTCTTTTCTGATTGAGAGGAGGAGAGATTTCTTCAATCAAATGAATCTATGGAACTCTGCGCTACAGCAGGCTGTGGAGCCTGGGTCTCTGAATATGTTTAAGAAAGAAGTAAATTTCTTGAGGTTAAAGGTGTCAAGGGTATGGGAAAATAGCAGAATATAGTGATGAGATAGAGAATCAGCCACGATCATGTTGAATGGTAGAGAGGGTTCTGAGTTGATTGGTCCACATCTGCTCCTATTTTAATTTCATGTCTGTATATTCCCATTTAAAATAAGCAGCTGCAGGACTCTAATAGTTGCACCAAGCAAACTGAATCAGACTTACAGCAAAACATTACACAAGTTATGGCTTGTGTTTCAAGACAAATCAATTTTTGACAACCTCACAATGAGTCACAAGTCTCCCTCCAGGCTTACTAATGTTTGCCGTGTTACCTGTGTTGCTTCAAGAATGAAGTCCTGGATGATGAGCTGCTCCTCATTGGAAAGACAAAGATGGCTCTGGTTGATCAGGCTTACTGTAAACGCTTCACAATTCATTGGTTCCTCCTTCCTCGGCCAGTACACAGATTCATTCTCAGTCTGTGAATAACAATCCCATCATGTTTGTATCCTCACAAATCTATTGATTTACAGACAAACTACAAGCATTTTGTTTAAGAACTCTCTGAAACTCCAGGAGGAGAACAGTCAGACGCTTTTTTAACATATGAGTGGAACTGAATTGACTCTTACGTTGAATACAGCAGCACAGGAATAAATCATGGTCAGCAGGTCACAACAAGCATTAGCTAATTCACTGTCGGGCATTAGGTGCCGTTGTTTTTGGCGCTTATGTTTTTTTTTAAAATCAGAGCTAACAACACTGCATCTATTTTAAAAATTTAAATCTAATTTGCTTGATCATGAGCATCGTTGAATAGAATAAAGTAATTACACATTTGTTCACTCAAATGCATGGCTGTGGCTCAGGGAACAGCACTATATGTGTTCAAATCCCATTTCAGTCCCATTCTGGGGGACTTGAGTGCAAAAAGTGAAGCTGAAGAGAAAGTGCTACTCTCAGATGAGATGTCAAACTAAGACCCAGTCTGCCTTCTCAACAGCCTGCAAAAAAAAAAACTTTTTTGAAGAGGAACAGTGGTATTCTTACTGATGTCCTGGCTACTACTTTATCCCTGAGCCAACATCATAGAACATAGATCATAGAACATAGAACTATACAGCGCAGAACAGGCCCTTCAGCCCTCGATGTTGCACCGACCTGTGAACTATTCTCTGCTCGTCCCCCTACACTGTCCCCAAAATCATCCATGTGTTTATCTAAGGATTGTTTAAATCTCCCTAATGTGGCTGAGTTGACTACATTAGCAGATGCAGCATTCCACGCCCTTACCACTCTCTGCGTAAAGAACATTCCTCTGATATCTGTCTTAAATCTATCACCCCTCAATTTGTAGTTATGCCCTCTCGTACAAGCTGACGTCATCATCCTAGGAAAGAGACTTTCACTGTCTTCCCTATCTAATCCTCTGATCATCTTGTATGTCTCTATCAAATCCCCCCTTAGCCTTCTTCTTTCCAATGAGAACAGACCCAAGTCTCTCAGCCTTTCCTCAGAAGACCTTCCCTTCAAACCAGGGAACATCCTGGTAAATCTCCTCTGCACCTTTTCTAATGCTTCCACATCCTTCCTGAAATATGGGGACCAGAACTGTACACAATACTCTAAGTGTGGCCACACCAGCATTTTGTAAAGTTGCAGCATGATGTTGTGGTTCCGGAAACTCAATCCCTCTACCAATGAAACCTAACACACCGTATGCCTTCTTCACAGCACTATCCACCTGGCAACTTTCAGGGATCTATGCATATGGACTCCAAGATCCCTCTGCACATCCACACTACCAATAATCTTTCCATTGGCCCAGTACTCTGCCTTCCTGTTATCCTTCCCAAGGTGCATCACCTCACATTAAGCTGCATTGAACTCTATTTGTCACCTCTCAGCCCAATTCTGCAGTTTATCGAAGTCCCTCTGCAACCTGTAATCATGACTCCAGAATTTCTGATCATCATCCAATATATTCTTAATTTCCTATGTAACCTCAGTGGAAGAGCCAAAGTACCATAGAAACCTTGTTTCCACAGTTCTTCTGTCAAAGATCCAACTGGGTGAGCTAGACATTGTTTTGCTATAAATTCTATGTCTTACAATCTTATTCTCCACAACCACCTGATGAAGGAGCAGCGCTCCGAAAGCACTTCCAAATAAACCTGTTGGACTATAACCTGGTGTGGTACAATACCAGAATGTGTGCAAACAGAGGAAGGTTTTTTTGTTGTCTGTTTCTGAGCTGTCTTCTCATTGAGTCCAAAGTTCAATGCAAAAGTTTACAGTGTGATATAACTGAAATTATACATTGAAAAATACCCTGGATTGTTTGTTAAGTCTCTCATCTTTTAGAATGACCATGGTGGTTTCAGTTCTTTCATATGTAAATCGCAAAACTTTTTTAAAAAAAGTTACATTCTCAAGTGAACTTTAACAATTGGTGTCATGTCGGCCCAGATAATATATTGAAGGTGGGAGCCACCCTGTGATGCTGTCTGTGCCACATTGGTCAGACTGATTCTAATATAAAAGGTGAATTTACATAATCTAACATGGATTCATGCAGTTTTTGAGCAAAGTAAAATGTAATTCTGCAAGTACAAATTCACCCCACAAACTTATATGTGTGTATGTGCATGTGCGTGTGTGTGTGTATAGGAGTGTCTGTGTGTGTCTGTCTGTCTGTGTGTATAGCGCAATGGGGTCACCTGTAGTGTGACATGAACCTAAGGTCCCGGTTGAGGTCATCTTCATCGATCCCCATGAAGATGGCCTCAACCGGGACCTTAGGTTCATGTCACACCACAGGTGATCCCATTGCACGACACACACACACACACAGACCCTCTCTCATTCGCTCACACATACATTCCCACACACACCCTCTCACAGACTTATACCCCTTTACACTCACATACACACACTCTCTCTCACAAACACTCATACACCCCCACAAACACACACACACACACACACGAACACATATACATATAAATTTGTGGGGTTGGACCATAACCTCGTGTTGTGTGAGTTTTAACTTTGTATACCCCAGTCCAACACCAGCGTCTCCAAATCATGGCAATGTACTGCCACTGAATTCTTATTAGCTGCACTCTAATGTGTTTGGAGTATATCAGTAAAGGACGGTACTGTGAATCATTCAGAAACATTGCTTGCACATGTTTAGATTGGATTGTGACAGATTTATATCTGAGATTTCAAATGCAACTTTTACATTGCAGAATTTGGCTCCAGCTAATAGAAGTAGCTTTTCTCTGCATTAAGGATTCTTCCAATCCTTCTCGCTAAAGCTGCTGGCAGAAACATTTATGGGTTGATGCACAAAATTTCAAATTAAAATGAGCCAGTTTAAAAATGAAATAAGATTCCATACCAGCACTTGATTATCTGACAGCATGACAATAATTTGAGAATTGTAGTCCCATATCATTTTCCAAAAGTCCTTTGTGGTATGTGGCAGTGGGTGTTGAGTTATAATGAATTCATTACTTTGATGAAATCCCTGGGATTAAATACAAAGCAAAGTACAAATGTACAAGAATGATAATCTCCATAATACAAATTCATCAGGTTATGCTTGTATCATTTATCAGCACATTCAAAATTACAAAATCAAACAAAATGAGAAAAGCAAATCCAGTTCTGGTACAAGTGAACCTCCAAACAGATGACAGTTATGCATTTCAGCAACATTTAGTGCAAAGGTTTGGCTCAAAATCAAGGTTGAGACTCTAGTTCAGTACTGAGGGAGTGCTGCAGTGCTGGAGGTGCCATCATTTCAAATAAGACCTTGTACAGAGGGCCCATCTGCCCTGTCAGCTTGATGTAAGAGATCCTGTAGAAATACTACAAAGTAGACCAGGGAAATTCTCTCCAGTGTCCTGAGCAATATTTACCCCTCAATTAACGTCGCCACAGCAAATTGTTTAGATAGTATCCCATTGCTGCTGTGTCAGCTTCCAGTGTACAAATTGGATTTTGCATTTCCTACCTCACAACAGTGACTATATTCCAAAAGTATTTCTTTAACTGGCTGCTGCCCTGCTCTTTGTCCCATTTACTTCAATTAAACTTGTCACAATAGCTGTCAAAGTGGCTTTGATCCTTCAAACTACAGAATATGGCACCCACTACGGAAGAAGTAGGTACATGACTGATTCTGTACCACCTCTGCTCCCGCTTTGGACTGTGTTTGGACTGTGCTGCTACTACTGGGAAGACACCTGGCCCAGAGGTTCACCCAGGAAACTTCTGCAAAAGGTACATGGGCATTTTTAATCTGATCTGGGTCCAAAGTAGGGATTCTGACCCACAGCAGACAACTTGAGCCATAGAGACATAATAAAGAGGGAGGAGAAAGGATGAGCATAACCATAAATTAATTGATAAATAGGATCTGGCCTCAGATTTCAAACCTCAGATTTAACTTGCAATACACACATTGAGTCAAGTCATTTCTTTCTCTCTCTCTCTTTCTCTCTCATGGAATTCCAAGTCTGGCAGCACAAGTAGTACTTGCTTGAAAAGCACGAGGAGCAACTAGTGGTGTCACTCAAAGATATCTAAGCTGTGATCTGTGAACTTATTTCAGTCCAGTGAAGCATTTACTGGTCTCAAATGTCTGCTCAATTCCACTTCCTTAAACATCTTAAATGACCTAAAACATCTAAAAGACTCATAATCGCTGTTTCCTGATTACTACAAGAATTCCTTTAGCACAAGGAAGATTAAAAAGCAGTGGTGAATCTTCCAAACTTTTAAGCTTTGGGAAGTGAAAAGCTTGCATTTTGTGAATGGTTCATATTTTTGCCTAACCATAAGGAGTCCACACATTAATAAAAACCTTCAGTCACAACCCGCAGCATTGTCCGACCATGATGTAAACCTGCACAGACTGTTTTTAACATGCTTACCGAAATGTAAGAAGCGTTGATGTAATCAGAGCCCTCTGCAGCTGAGGTTGACAGTCCAACTCTTGATCTCTCCACTAGAATGAAAAAAAAACCCACTTACTTTCACCTACAGGTTACAGTAGATATTGGCAGTGCAGCTGACCAGCTCTCACAAAGTTCAGGGTTCCAGAATTCTCACAGGAAGGGGATGCCTGCAATACAGCACTATGGTACCATGATGGACCTGAGAAACTATGACAATAGGTCTTTCTGCAATTTGCATTTCCCGACACAAGGGGATGAATGAGAAAAGTCAGGATGTTTCCCTCTGAGTATGATGCATTTTTACATAAAAGCATCACTTTGCACCCAAAAAATTAAGATCTGACATTAAATTACTTAGATTGGGTAATAATTTTAACTATTCATATCCTAAAATTGTTATCCTAATTAATCTGTTTCCCTTCTACCAGTTTTTGAAGTATTTAAATAAACACCTTTTTGTATAGCCCATCCCCCTCCTGTTGGATCAAGGTTTACAAAGTTCAATTTCTTTCTGTCATCTCAGGAAATATTTTGCAATGCTGATTAGGCAGTTGGAATGATAATAAATTATTTAAATCTTTCTTGCCATAGATGATGTTTGAAGATTTTTCAAAAACTTTAAAAGGATTCCTACTCAGTAATTTAAAACAAATTGTTAAGTTTTACCTCAATTATCTAGTTCCTGCTTCATAACCAGATGTAATGTTACTAGGCTAGCAACTAACAAATTGAGAGACATAACTCCCTCCCTAATGGCATTGTGGTCTACCTAGACCAACAATACTGCAGTAGTTCAAGAAGAATGATCAACACCAGCTTCTCCAGAGCAACTAGGGATGGTCAATTAACACTGGCTCAAGAGGTGACATGCACATCCAACGAACAAATAATAATAATAACTTTAAAAATCTGAAGAATGTAATTTTAAATTCTGTCATGACAATTTGTAAATTTGAGTGCAGTTTTATAAAGTAAAATAGCCAATATCATTAAAAATTTCAGCAAATTGTCAGAGAAACTCAATGGCTGACTGGTGCCCTTGGCAGGACATTTGCTGTGCCAACATGCCTGCCATAGATGGGATTCCATTCTCACAATAATACAGTAGGCTCTTAATTGCTTTCTAAAGTGCCCCAACCATGTCAAAGCACAACTCAAAGGCAGTTCACTATCCCCCCCTCAGGGCTATGAGGGACAGGCAACAAAAGTTTGCAATAGACCATATCACAAAAATGAAACAAAAATGATTTACATATTTCCACCAAGCCACTGTGTTCCAAGGCCACTCACAATTATATATAAACTGAGAACAAATAGGTACGAATAAAGCCAAGCACTGCTCCAGATGAAGGAAAATATCTTGAGGAAAAAAGGGAAGAGTTGCCAGGAAACTCAATCCTGGTTAGTCACCTATAGTTCGTAGCTGCTGAGAACATAGCATGTGCATGACAAGAAAGCTGTTTTCAGTTCACATTATAATGGGTTGCCCCTAATCAGAGCTGCCAAATGACTAGTTTTTGAATGGATAAGATTCAGGTGCTTTTCATGCTAAATCAATTACACCCCTCTAGTAGTGTTCTGTACGAAAAGACAAACACAGCAATAGTGTATTCTTCTCAGTGAATTTGAATGTTTACGTGAAGGCAAGTGGACTTGGTACAAAACTGTGAGTGAAATGCTATCATACCATATGTGCCTTCCTACGTTTGCAGGTGATACTTAAAATTATTGGTGGAATACCCTGAAGTCTTCCTGTCAGCCACACACTTAAATCTGAATGTCCGACCACTATCATCACAGAATGTCATAAAGTCTGTAAACGTTCAGTATTCCCAGCACTGTGGCATGACACTGGCAAACCTTCTTAAATATTTGTTTAAACCAAAAATAAAGCTTTCAAATTAAAAACTGAAATTCTTTCAATAACTCGACCTTCAAACCTACCGGGAATGATAGAGGAATTTCTGTTCTTGTCTCTGTTGCATTGCTTCAGTGCTGCAGAGTAATCACACTGCTTAGCGTGAGGCTGGCTCACCAACTGTTGACAGAAATAAACAAAAATTGAGGGTTAAAAGATAATTAATACTCTAAATATAAATATAAAATGTCTGTGAATTTGAACTCCATTTATGTTTAAACAGTGAACTCGGATTCTGATATTGAGCCTTGGATTCTATAATTAGCTCCTTGATCTTAACTACCAATACTCTGGCCTCAAACTTTATTCTGGAAATTCGGATTTGTTTAATTTTAAGATGCTTCTGTCTACTAAAATATGCTAACCCACAACACAGAATGTCCACATGCATCTTCAACAATTTTCTTCCACCATGATTAAACAGACACCTCAACTCAGAAACTACACTCTCAGGTCACAAACACACAATTCATGACAGACAATAATTTATTTGTACTGTTTCATAATTTCCTATACTCGCTGCTTGTGACAGAGTATTTACTACACAACGTACCCTAAACCATTGCAATAGAGCTCAATGCAAATTGATTTGGAACTACATCTGATCTTTCCACTAGGTATGTTATCGTCCTCTAGCCTGAATACGGATTGATCTTTCCCATGAGAAAAAGCCACTTCAGCCCTTAACCATAATATCCATTTTCTCATGGACATTTGATGCTGGAAATTTTAGATGACTGCAAGAATGTGGGAAGGTGTGGACAGGTTCTTGGGAGGTGGGAATTCCCTGAAAGTACACAGCCAACGAGATGATTTTTACCAAGCGTCCTTTCACTTGCCTTTTTCATCCACCACACTCCACAGTCACAGAAAGTCTTGTGGGTTTGCCAAATTTCCCACGCTTCCTAGTGATCTCTGCTATTCTGTTGTGACCAAGTACAGCTCCTCTGGGTTCAGGATGGCCTTTTTATTTGTCTAAGCATTGCCTCATTCTGGTACACCATTATCATTTGTTACTAACTCGTCTTTGTTTTCTCTCCTTGTCCCACTTTTACTGATTCTGTTCCTCCTGATAAATCATTGGGGGTTGCAACATGTTTCACTTTTGGGAAAAACATCAAGGGGACAGGGTTTCTCTCTCGCTGCAGACACTGTTCAACCTGCAGAGCGTTTGCAGCGTTGTTTTGATTATATTGCAGCTTTTTAGTCTTTCCTTTGCAACAACATTTTAAAACAAAAGTCTCCATTTGTCTATTAAAAACTTTTATTAAAGCATTCCATTCAGATTATGCATATAATTCAAAAGTTAATAATGTACAATTATTCATGACCACAGACTTCCATTGAAGGTTGGAGCAGCTCCATAAGAATACTGCAATCTGACTTCTGTTGGTGAACTGGTCATTTTTAACTATCAGTGTTTCTACGGTCTGGGTTTTGGGCAATGCGTGAGATAGTAATTGAGGGTGTTGGGGTGAGACAGAGATGGGTGGCAACATCAATTAAATTTGTTGCTGATGCTTTCCCAGGAAACATCTAAATATGGTAAGAACTTTTGCATATATATAGCACCTTTTCACAAATACTGGATGCATTGATGTACTTTATAGCCAAGGAAGTATTTTTGCATTGTAGTCACTGCTGAATTTGGAAAATACAGCAGTGAATACATCTCAAAAGTACTTCCTTGGCTATAAAGCACATCAATGCATCCAGTATTTGTGAAAAGGTGCTATATAAATGCAAACGTTCTTACCTTATTTAGATGGTTCCAGTAATTTCCAAATGCAGCAGTCAATTTGTACACAGGAAAAGCTGACAAAAAAACCAATGACCAGTCAATCTGTTATTGTGGTGTTGATTGAGGAACAAAATAATAGCCAGGAGAGAAAATAACTCCCCATCGCTCTTCAAAATAATGACATTGTTTTACATCCACACAATAACTCACTCAGTTTCGTGTCTCATCTGGAAGGTGTCATATCTGATAGAGTAGCAACAATGCAGCACTGGAGAGTCAGCTGTGATTTTTATACTGAAATCCTGAAGTGATGGTAAACTCAGAGTTCAGAGCAATAATGCTAGAGCACTGACATTAGAAAAGTGGACTCCATCTCAGACAATGACAAGGGAAGGGGGTCATATTTGATCATCCAAAATAACTCAGACAATGCTAACATCTTACTCCCACTGAACATCATAATAAAATGCTCAAAATCAATAACAGTGAAATGACATTTTAATATCTTTACCTTGAATTGCTTCTCTAGATTAGTTTTCCCGGAGGCCCCCGGTGTCAGAAGAGCATTGACATAGGCATATAAATGATTGGCAGGGACTTCTGTATCCTTATTAAAGATGGCCTCCACCAGGACATCATGAATGAAGATGTACTGCTCCTATTGACATGAGATTGCATAAATAGTTCCAGTCAAGCATACCATGCATGGACCAAAACATATTAGTGATGTTGATTTAGACATTGTGTAAGAACAGTTCTCACTTTCTCCCCATTCAGTAAGAACAGCTTAGCAGCTAAGTAAGAAGCACTAGTACAAGAATTAAAAATGCCTTGTTCCCATACATATTTTGTTTCTAAGAGGGAAGTTTAAGGTGGTTCCAAATGTTGAAGGCAAGCTTCACAATGTTACATGCACAAGTTTGTAACAAGGCTTTTTTTCAGCCAAAAGCTGTTGCCATCTTTCAATCAAATTGTGTGTGAAATTAACTTCCTGAGGAAGTGGTGGATGCGGGTACAATTACAAAGTTTAAAAGACATTTGAATAGATACGTGAATAGGAAAGGTATGGAGCAATATGGGCCAGGAGCGGGTAGTGTGAGACTTGTTTAATTTGGGATTATGTTCGGCATGGGATGGTTGGAGCAAAGGGTCTGTTTCTGCTTTTATAACTCTATGACTTTAAATTTATTATTCTTTCATTACTCCAGCCTCCAGATGTTTGTTCATCTCCTGAACCCATTTCCCCGATAACCTAACAGATTATTAGATTGTGCACCCTCTAGTGTTGGCCAGAGTCCTTTCAGTCTCTGGCTCACTTCAACTCTCAGTTTGTTTCATAGTAGAAACTGTCGAAGGCAGGTCTTTCAATCTGCTGTTGCAGTTCAAATTGCATTATGGAACAAACAGCCTTTATACTTCAGTTTGACACTGTTTCTCAACTAGTTATTCAGCTTCTGTCTGTATTTTTAATTTTCATATTCCTCTCTTGAATTTTAATAAGTGTTCTTACAGAACTTATGGGGCAACAAGCAATGCCAAATCATGATTTATCTTTGGCATTTGTGAAGTATAGACTTCACCCAAGAAATTGAGTTTATCTGTCTATTCCCTGCCTATGCATATAGGCCTCTTAACCGTTGCTATTGCATCTGCTTCCACCATTCTCTGTGTAAAAAATCTTGCCTCTCCCATCTCCTTTAAACTTACCCATTTAACTTAAAACCACGTCCCTTAGTAATCAACATTTCTACCCTGGGAACAAAAAAGTCTCTGACTATCCATTCTGTCATGCCTCTCATAATTTTGTAAACTTCTATCAGGTCACCCCTCATCCTTGGATGATCCAGTGAAAACAAACCAAAAGTTTGTCCAGTCTCTCCTCAGAGCCAATACCCTCCAAACCCGGCAACATTCTGCTTAATTGTTTCTATACCCTCTCCAAAACTTCCATATCCTTCTGGTAGTGTGGCAACCAAAACTGTCCACAATATTACAAATGTGGCCCAACTAAAGTTCTATATAGCTACAAAATGACCTGGAAATTTTTATACTGTGTTCTCTGAGTGATGAAGGCAAGCATGTCACTTACCTTCTTGACCACCTTACCCATTGTGTGGCCACTTTCAGGGAACTGTGGATCTACGTGCCTAGATGCCTCGGTATGTTGATGTTACTAAGAGTTCTGACATTTACTGTATACTTCCTTCCTGCATTACATCTTCCAAAATGCATCACTTCAGATTTGGCTGGATTAAACTCCATTTGCCTAGATTAAACTCCATTTGCCAATTCTCCGCCCAAGTTTCCAGCTTATGCATATCCTACTGTGTCTTCTCGCAACCTTCCTCACTTCCCAATCTTTGTGTCACCTGCAAACTTACTAATCAGGCCACATACATTCTCCTCCAAATCATTTATATATATATGCATATCTCTGGTCAGAAAAAAGTCACTACTCTCTGTCTCTACAACTAAGCCAGTTCTGTATCTTTCTTACCAGCTCATCACAGATCCCATATGACTTCATCTTTTGTATCAGCCTGCCATTAGGGATCTTGTAAAAGGCCTTGCTAAAGTCCATATCGACATCTATCCACTGCCTTCATCAATCAAAGTCATAGAGTCATACAGCATCGAAACAGACCCTTCGGTCCAACTCATCCATGCCAACTGGACAGCCCAAACCGACATAGTCCAATTTGCCAGCACTTGGCCCATATCCCTCTAAACTCTTCCTATTCGTGTACCCACCTAGATGTTTTTTAAATGTTGCAATTGTACCCACCTCCTCCATTTCCTCTGGCATCTCATTCCAAATATATATTATCTTCTGTGTGAAAAAAGTTACCCCTCAGTTCCTTTTATATTTTTTTCCTTCTCGCCCTAAACCTAGTTTTGATCCCCCATACCCTGGGAAATGAACTTGGCTCTTCCAAGCCCCTCATGATTTTATAAACCTCTATAAGGCCACCCCATAGCCTCCAACACTTCAGGGGTAGCAGGTCCAAGCTGTTCATCCTCTCCCTCCAAACCCTCTGATCAATGGAGGCAAGCATGCCAAATTCACCACCCTGTCTACCTGTGACTCCACTTTCAAGGAATTATGCACCTGCATCCCTAGGTCTCTCTGTTTGGCAACACTCCCTAGGGACCCACCATTGATTTGACTTAGCAAAATACAACACCTTACATTTATCTAAATTAAACTTCATCGGCTATTCATTGGCCCATTGGCCAATCTGCTCAAGGCCCCAATGTACTCCAAAATAATCATCTTGGTGGTCTTTGTCAGTTCCTCTAAAAAATCAAGTTTGTGACACACAACCTTCCTCACACAAAACCATGCTGCCGATTGCTAATAAGTCCATAATTTTCCAAATGTGAGTAAATCTTAACCTTAAAATCTTGTCCAATAATTTCCCCTACCATTGTCATAAGGTTTACCTGCCCATAATTCCCTGGATTATCCCTGCTGTCCCTGTTAAATAAAAGGAGCAACACTGGCTATTCTTAAGTCCTCTGGGAGCTCTCCTGTGACTAAAGAGACTGTAAGGATTTCATATAAGGCCCCAGCAATTCCCTCACTTGCCTCCTCCAGCATTCTGGGATAGGTCTCATCAGATCCTAGGGACTCGTCTACCTTAATGCTTTTTAATACAACAAACCCACCCTCCTCCTCCATTTTTATACTGACTTGGCCCAGAACATCAACATACCCTTCTTGAGACTTAACATCCACTATGTCCAATATTGATGCAAAGTATTCATTAAGGACCTCACCCACTTGCTCTGGTTCCATGCCTAAATTCCCTGTTTTGTCCTTGAGTGGACCTATTGTTTCCCTAACTATCCTCTTGCTCCTTCTAAATATATCGAGTGCCTAGAGATTTTCCCTAATCCTATTTACCAAAGACATTTTATGGCCCTGGAGCTCTTTTCTGCTCTCTTTGTATTCTTTTAGAGCTTTGTCTGTCTTCAAATCAAGTTTTTTAGTTGGCTGTTTACAGTGTATTTTTACAGCATTCATCAGATCCTCTTGAACTGCTACTTTTTCTTTCTAGTGTGATACAATGTATTCTAACAATTCATAGTTGCACTGAAAAAGAACATTTGGCATTCCTTCATTATAATAGCAGTTTTTGTTTTCTAAATGGCAAGGACAAACATTCCTCATGAAAAGAGGTCAATCCCAAAATAGTTGGTTTCAAGCATTTATTCTAAGAGAATAAAACACCTAAAATAGTGATGACTTCTTCCAATATTTAGATTGCTTCTTACCTCTGTTTGTACTAAATAGTTCCTTTGTGTTCTGATGTGTTTGAGAAATCCCAGCACATTAACAATGCCTTTGTGCTTGATTTGTTGCAGCATGCTGTCTATTACAATGTATGTGCCTGTTCTTCCAACACCAGCACTGTAAGAGAAATGACACTGAATATTATACATCGTATCAGACAACTGTTTAACACCTCACCACAGCCACATCTATCTGTACAGGGGTCTACAGTAGTGAAAATACTGGCATGCGCCATTTTACAATCAGAATTCCCAAATCCAATTATTCATATCTCAAGCAAAAGAGATGGCTGTGCAGCATTAACTCTGACTTTTCTGCTCTAATGCAGCAAAAATCCTCAGAATTATATAATGGAAAAAGGGTCTGATCATGTAATATGCTACTAATTGTTTTGAATTTTGGAATTAGATACAAAATGGCAGCACCCATCACCAATTTTGAAGAAATCTGCCCACAAATATCCAGCAAGGTCTGTGTGGATTGCACCATTCTCAAGTTTAGTTTAATTCTGGATGATTTTTCTGCATCCTGAAACAATGATATCCTCAAAGGGTTTTGACCTACTCTTGGGAAATAAGGCAGGGCAGGTGACTGAGGTGTCAGTAGGGGAGCACTTTGGGGCCAGCGACCATAATTCCATTAGATTTAAAATAGTGATGGAAAAGGGTAGACCAGATCTAAAAGTTGAAGTTCTAAATTGCAGAAAGGCTAATTTT
>NC_057728.1:16009885-16131627 GCF_004010195.1 Chiloscyllium plagiosum
GGCAGATGTTCGCAGGTAAAGGGACGGCTGGAAAATGGGAAGCCTTCAGAAATGAGATAACAAGAATCCAGAGAAAGTATATTCCTGTTAGGGTGAAAGGAAAGGCTGGTAGGTATAGGGAATGCTGGATGACTAAAGAAATCGAGGGTTTGGTTAAGAAAAAGAAGGAAGCATATGTAAGGTATAGACAGGATAGATCGAGTGAATCCTTAAAAGAGTATAAAGGCAGCAGGAGTTTACTTAAGAGGGAAATCAGGAGGGCAAAAAGGGGACATGAGATAGTTTTGGCAAATAGAGTTAAGGAGAATCCAAAGGTTTTTTACAAATACATTAAGGATAAAAAGGTAACTAGGGAGATCAAAGATCAGCAAGGCGGCCTTTGTGTGAAGCTGCAGAAAATGGGGGAGAAACTAAACGAGTACTTTGCATCAGTATTTACTGTGGAAAAGGATATGGAAGATATAGACTGTGGGAAATAGATGGTGACACTTGCAAAATGTCCACATTACAGAGGAGGAAGTGCTGGATGTCTTGAAACGCATAAAGGTGGTTAAATCCCCAGGACCTGATCAGGTGTACCCGAGAACTCTGTGGGAAGCTAGAGAAGTGATTACTGGGCCTCTTGATGAGATATTTGTATCATTGATAATCACAGGTGAGATACCGGAAGACTGGAAGTTTGCAAACGAGGTGCCACTGTTTAAGTAGGGTGGTAAGGACAAGCAAGGGAACTATAGACCGGTGAGCCTGACATCGGTGGTGGGCAAGTTGTTGGAGGGAATCCTGAGGGACAGGATGTACAAGTATTTGGAAAGGCAAGGACTGATTAGGGATAGTCAACATGGCTCTGTGCATGGGAAATCATGTCTCACAAAGTTGATTGAGTTTTTTTGAGGAAGTAACAAAGGGGATTGATGAGGGCAGAGAGGTAGATGTGATCTATATGGACTTCAGTAAGGCGTTCGACAAGGTTCCCCATGGGAGACTGGTTAGCAAGATTAGATCTCACGAAATACAGGGAGAACTAGCCATTTGGATACAGAACTGGCTCAATGGTAGAAGACAGCGGGTGGTGGTAGAGGGTTGTTTTTCAGACAGGAGGCCTGTGACCTGTGGAGTGCTACAAGGATCGGTGCTGGAACCTCTACTTTTTGTCATTTATATAAATGATTTGGATGTGAGCATAAGAGATACAGTTAGTAAGTTTGCAGATGACACCAAAATTGGAGGTGTTGTGGACAGCGAAGAGGGTTACCTCAGATTGCAACAGGATCTTGACCAGATGGGCAATGGGCTGAGAAGTGGCAGATGGATTTTAATTCAGATAAATGCGAGGTGCTGCATTTTGGGCAAGCAAATCTTAGCAGCACTTATACACTTAATGGTAAAGTCCTAGGGTGTGTTGCTGAACAAAGAGACCTTGGAGTACAGGTTCATAGCTCCTTGAAAGTGAAGTCTCAGGTAGATAGGATAGTGAAGAAGGCATTTGGTATGCTTTCTTTTCTTGGTCAGAGTATTGAGTACAGGAATTGGGAGGTCATGTTGCAGCTGTACAGGACATTGGTTAGGCCACTGTTGGAATATTGCGTGCAATTCTGGTCTCCTTCCTATCGGAAAGATGTTGTGAAACTTGAAAGGCTTCAGAAAAGATTTACAAGGATGTAAATCCTTTACAAGGATCCTGCTAGGGTTGCAGGATCTGAGCTATAGGGAGAGGCTGAACAGGCTGGGGCTGTTTTCCCTGGAGCATCAGAGGTTGAGGGCTGACCTTATAGGTTTATAAAATCATGAGGGGCATGGATAGGATGAATAGAACTAGAGGGCATAGGTTTAGGGTGAGAGGGGAAAGATATAAAAGAGACATAAGGGGCAACTTTCCCACACAGAGGGTGGTACGTGTATGGAATGGGCTGCCAGAGGAAGTGGTGGAGGCTGGTACAATTGCAACATTTCAAAGGCATTTGGATGGGTATATGAATAGGCAGGGTTGAGGGATATGGGCCTGGTGCTGGCAGGTAGGATTAGATTGGGTTGGGATTTCTGGTGGCGTGCACGGGTTGGACCGAAGGGTCTATTTCCATGCTGTACATCTCTATGACTCTGACTCTAATTCTCACAGACAGCAGGCCAGGAATGAAAATCTCGAATGAAAGTCGATCATTTTCATTCAAGAATGAAAAAAGATTGGGAGGTGCACACTGGATTAGAGAAGATGTTAAAATATGATAAACAGACTTCTAAAATTTTGACAATGTATGTAACTTTAACATAATGGAGAAATGTAACAGATTTAAGAGAGAATAATGATGACTTAATAAACTTTAAAACCCAATTACACCTTGTACACCAAAATAAATAATATTTTTCAAGTTTTTTACAGAGATGCTAATAAGAAATAAAATTTAATCAAATCTCAGTCATTTGCAATTCAAAAATAAAATCAGAAATTGCTGGAAAAACTCAAGCAAGTCAGGCAGTATCTGTGGAGAGTAGGCAGAGTTAACGTTTTGGCTCCAGTGACCTTTCTTCGGAATGATCAGAACGGTAAATTTCCAACTGAGTTTAATCTGCAAGTTGTTCACTGAGGAACAAGGAGTCACTGAGTGTGACTTCTGAATTTCCATGTTTAACTGCTCAACGGCTGTTAATTTCCGAGGAATGATGATGAGTGCTGAGTATTTCACCATTGTTGTCATTGCAAGTTCTAAGTATTGAGATAGATGATTTTCGACTTAAAGATAGCAATATTAATAAAAAAAAAGGTTGTATCAGATTATTTGCTGTCTCTCTCTTTGTCACAAGTAAACATTGATCAATGGTACTCAGGGTAAGGGTTTTATAAGCTTTAAAGATAGGATTTAATGTCTTTAATGCATTATAATGTCTTCCTGGATTTGTTTCTCTTTATGAATGTGACATGGGCAGCAAGTTTCAAGACTTCTTTTTCAGGCTCAATAGTTGGATCTATTGTAACAACTAGCACTTCAGCAATAGTCAAAGGAAAACCTGACTGCAGAAGCTCATATTGTTTGGTTGCTATGGATATGCAAAATTACCAACACCGTCAAAACACAGAAGAGAACAAAATTGCCAACTTTGTTCAATTCTGTTCCTCCCCTCTCCTGAACACCTTAAAAACCATTTTAACCAAATTCTTATGCGATAAATTGACGTGCCAGATTATGTCCCTGAGGTATATGCCAATTTTAGTTTCAGTTGAAATCAATAATTGTGTAAAATTAGTAGCTGATCAACACCATCAACGTCCATCGCAAGTCTTGTTAAAATTTCTCATACTAGCCCAGTTTGCTGTAGCCATATAAATATTAGGCTTTAAGAGCAGATCAAAGACTGGGAAGTAACTCATCTTTTGACTCCACAAAACCTTTGTACCATATTCTAGGTCTAAGCCAGGAATATGACAGAATCTCTCTAGTTTTCTAAATAACAGCAGCTTCAACAATAGCTCAATACCATTCAATACAAAACAGTCCATTGATTGGCACTCCATTCACTACTTTCATCAGTCCTTCCTTCAAACTGTGACAACTGGGTTACACATACAGGATGCACTACAATAATTCACCTATGCTCCTCCAGCAGAGCTTTTCAAACACAATCTCAACCACCTGCAAGGAAAGGGCAGATGATGCATGGGAATATCATTAGCTGCAAGTCACCATCCAAATCATGCAGTGATATAGTTTTAAGTCACAATTGTGTGTCTTCACCTGGTCAAAATCCTAGAAAACCCTTTCTATCACCATTGTGATGGGTGATTTTATGTAACATAGACTGGAGCAGTTTAAGGCGGCACTGATCACCACGTTCTCAGAGATAAGCAAGAAATGCTGGCCTAGACAGGAGCATCCACATCTCAAAAATGAAAACAAAAGTGCACATGGCTGATTAGCAGCTTTTATAACTATTGGTATTTTACCATTTTGAATTTGATAAACTTTGCTGGTGAATATGAGAAACAGCTACATTTATATAGCAATTAACATCCCCATATCATATTAAGTCAGTAAACAACAAAATAATTAATCTTGAAGTGCAGTCATCATTATAGAGACATTACATGCACAGTAAAGATGTATAAACGTGTCAACTGAACAAACGCTAGTATTGCTTAAGGAAGAAATATTGGACAAGTGATGGGGTGAACTCCTTTATTTGAACAGTATCTTAGATTCCATTAAATCCATATGATTAGGCAGACACACCTTAAAGTAATGCATCATCTGAATCAACAGTATAGCATTCCTTCAAGTCTGTCGACATGACATCAATCTAGTGATCTAGTGGTACATTCCCAGCATGTTATTAAATGTGAGCGCACTGGAACTGGTCAGGCCGTAAACTGGCATTCCTTGGAATCTTTCAACAGTTGAAGCCTGTGAGAGCTCGTTACAGGGTCAGTGACAAAGGAGATCATGCACTTTCATTTATGGTTATCATCCATTGCTCATATCATACAACCCCAAGTAATGCTCCTATCCTACTTCTTCCCTCATGATGAACCTTTCTCAGAACTTCTCAAAACCACAAAGCACTGAAAAATGTTGTCTTTTCCAATCACCTGCTCACCCTTCCAAGAAAGATTTTTTAATGATGGTGATCTGGACTTCAACCATCAAGAAACATCGTTGAACATGTCAACTCATTGCAGCTATGATGTGAATGCTCAATAGCTGATAGCAAATACAGGGTAAAACACATAGGTCACCTATGCTAGCACTCAGTCTGTCATCTTCTCTAAGTTAAAAGCATTTGAACACCATGTTTCTACAGTGAATAATATCACGTACCTGCAATGAACTACTACAGGTCCCATAAGATTGGTCTTAGCAGCCGCTGAATGTCGTATAAATGTTAAGACAGGAAGAGCATACTCGGGAACACCCATGTCAGGCCATTGAGTATAATGATATTGGGTCACTGTATGATCATTCTGCCTTCCTTTCTGGGATCCCTGTGTCAGAAAGCATAGTTTAGGTCTTCAGCAGTCTTTTCTTTATTTTAATAGTAGTTATACAGAGTCAGTCCATGCTTGCACGTTTTCACTCTTAGCTCATAGGAACTTAACATATCTGACAACATAAAAATAATACATTAAATTATCAAATTCTCAATCAGACCAAATTCTCTCTGCTGGGGGTGTAATGATCAACAGGGAATATCCTCAGATCTCTCAAAGATATCCCTCCCCTTAAATGTCTTTTCCATGGTCTTTCCCTTCATCCCTCATAATTTTTTTTAGAATGGTGACATTACTTAAGTGGAAAGTTTTTTTTTCCCATACAAAATCTAAGCCAAACAGTACATCCAGAACAGTGGCATAAATCCAGTATGTGCCAGACAGCAAGGACCTATTGAAGAAGAATGGAATACTTTTCATATTGAGTTAGTTTACAACATATGGAAGAAACATTGAAGGTCATTGGAAATAAAAATAGAAAGCTGTGGAGAAACTCAGCAGGTCTGGCAGCATCTGTGATGAGAGAAACAGAATTAATACTACAAGTCTGGCAGGACTCTTTTTCAGAACTGAAAAAGGCTGGAAGATGCCATTTTTGTGCTGTTGGCAATGCGGGAGGAGGACAAGAAAGTGGAACAGATTGTGAAGGTGATCAGAGCAAAGGATAAGGGTATGATAATGGTGGAGAAGGAGAAAAAAATATATAAAATGGGTGTCAATGAGGATGTGCAAAAGATAAATGGGTCCATTCTGCTGAAAGAAAAGTCAACAAAATGCAAGCAGACTCATTTTCTCCATAGAGATGTAAAAATAGATGTCAATCTCACCTTCATCACCATTAACCTTTTGTACTGATTGCCCTCAAATCTATTCCATTTCATGTTCCTCCCACTTGGTCAACAGAATGAAAAACATTATTTTCCAACCCCTTTCACTTCTGAAGAACAGTCATATCAGACTTGAAATATCAAAGTCATTCCTTTCTCCAGACCTGCTGAATTTCTCCATTGTTTTGATTTTATTTCAGATTTCCAGCATCTGTAGTATTTTGCTTTTATTGAAGGGTCTTAATATTGGAATAATTAAGAATTGATTTTTGGTTTAGTGAAGCCAGAGACTGAAAGTTTTTTGGATAGTTTGGAAAAGACCAGAGTGGGGCGAGAAACAAGTATCTGGATCAGTGGTGCTGGAAGACCACAGCAATTCAGGCAGCATCCGATGAACAGCATCTATCTTCTGGAAAAGACTTAATTCCAAACAGCTAAGGAAACAACCTCAGAAGAAATGGTTAGCATATGCAGCTTTCAAGTCAGGAGTGCTTGGTTAAAAAAGCTGCAGGTTATTAGAAGCTGAGAAGCAAAAAGTGTCAGTGCAGGCTTAGAGGACCAAAGGGCTAGTTCCTGTCCTGTACTGTCCTTTGTTTGTTCTGAGGAAGTCTAAGCTCTCAGCTTTGGGGTGTTCATGCAAGATGACTATATAATTCACCAGTCAAACTTAAAGATTTTATATAGAGATGCAATTTTTCTGGATTTGAAATGCTCCGAAGTGATGGTATTGGGAAATATGTTTTGTAGGGTGTTTTAAGGTTGTCTAACTGTGTTTTATATCTAGACAGCTTAGTTTGTTTTTATTCTTTTGTGTGGTAAACTTCTATTCTGTCATTAGAGAACTCTGTGGCCACGTTTCAGTGAATACCCACCACGTTAATTAAAATTAAAAGAAAAAGATCTTTCATGGCAGACTTCATTCTGAGATTCAACCTGTCCAGTAGTCCTAATGACTGGGATCATAACACTGGATCTTCACATCCAGAGAGCTCTGTGGCAGTGAATCTATTTAAAAAATCCATGGTAAAGGACAGACTCCAATTCTGTAAATGGGTCTCAATTAAATCAAAGCAAACTCAAAGTCTTTCTGAATGAGTGTTCACCCTAACTCTCCCATCCTGCTCACTACCAGTTTTAAAGAAACAGTTCCAGATTTTGTTTCTGCAATGGACATCAAATTTGACATCAGTGAATAAAATCTCTTCATCCCTTGCAGGCAATATATTCATCAGTGATTATAGTGTATGTACTTCAGTATAAGCAAGCTCATCTGCTGTGGGTAATTGAAGACCATGCAGATTACAGCAAAGTGGGCAGGAATAGTCAGAAGATTACATAGATTACACTTCATGTTAAATATTAATATTAAATGTAAATATGGATTATAGCTCAACCTTCAAGCAATGACAGCCTTCTTATTTTGCCTAACTGCTAAATATCTAGAGGCATTTAGCTTTTTGTTGCAAACTCCAAAATATACTGCAAAGAACAATTCCATTTATATGCTTCTGAACATAGAAGGAAACATATTAGTGTGGAGTCCATCTGCCCTCTTACAGATTACCCCACTTGAGTAAATGAGGTAAGGGGATCAATTATAACATGCTACAAATTAATTAACAGCAAGAGACAAAACTGGATCAGAATATTCATTGATTGAAAAGGTTATGGGAGGTTATTTTTCCCTCTTTGATTCTTTTTTTGTGTTTGTGTACACGCATTTCCACATACCTTCTTAAACTTTGTGTTCCGAATAGAAAACTGCCTAACAGTGTAATAGGACAATACTTTCGAGCTCTTCAGTGAGACAAGAATGTTTCCATATTCTTCACTGTTTTCTGACGGCCAGTACTGATCACATTTCCTCTGAACAGAAATAAGAATTTATGACATGGAAAAATCATGCATTTTCAATCCATGATCATTTGTTGTTTTAACACAGGATGGCTTTCATTCAGCAAGGTTAATACTCTTCACTTGGAATAGAATGCAAGCATCTCTCCATAGTGACCTAATTGTGCTGCCATGACCTGGATGAACTTCCATGCTGAGTACTCAGAATGGAAACTGTTTCATTTTCCAATGTGAACATCTATTAGGTCATACTAAATCTGAATGTCAAGTAAAGAAATGCAGCATCTTTAATTAATGTCCAGTGTGGAATGGGACTCTATGGGTATGGGGCAAGTAAAATCGATGTTCCCCGGCTCATTATAAATGTGTACAAAAGAGAAACTAAGCCTCAAATGTTTTACAAAACTGGACAGACATTGACTAATAGAAGCATTTGAAGCAAAGCAGAAGCAATGTCTACACTTTTAATTCCAAAGCAAATGAAATAAAATGACTGGTTGTCCATTGTATTATTCCTAGTCACACAGATCTTAATGCAAGAGTTTTCAAAATATCAAACTCACCCTTCCCTTTTCCACCAGGTTGGTGATCATAACAATAACTCCCACATTGTGTTCCCATATCATCCGCCAGAAATCTGCAGCTGTCGATCTAAGTGGCCCTTGAGCTGCTATATAGGCTTTCTGTCTATCATAGCTCTGTTAAAGGTAGTTAAGAAATACACTGCATTAACATCCTTCATCCTTTTTATTCAGCACATCTGTTCCAAAATCAGATCCAAGACAAATCTATATACATTCTACGAAGATTAGGAAAATCATTCATACTTTTAGCGATAAAAGTGACGAAGACATGTATTTACAACCATGCAAGTAAAATTAAAACAAACACACTTCACCTTTCTTCTTCTTTGAGACCATAGAACTATGATTAATAGGAACAGGATTAGGCCATTCAACACCTTGAGCCATTCAGCAGATTCATGAGTGTTCCATAATTCCTCATGTCCAGTTTCTTGCTCTTTCCCCATTACTTTTGATTCCCCTACTAATAACCTATCTACCTCAGCTCTCTAACACAAGGATTTCCAAAGACTCTCAATCATAAGAAGAAATTTCTCCTTATCTCAGTCTTGTATTGGTGCCCTTTTATTCCGAGACTGTACCCTCTGGTCCTACAGTCTCCCCCCCCCCCGGGAAACATCCTCTCAGTGTTTAGCCTGTCAAATTCAATAAGAATCCTACGTGCTTAAATGAGCTCACCACTGATTCTTCTAAATTCCTATGAGAAGAGTCCCAACCTGTTTAATCTTTGCTTTCAGGCAATCTCTCCATACCAGGGAGCATCCTTTTCTGAACTGCCTCTAATGGAATAATATCTCTTCTCAAATAAGGGGATCAAAACTCCAGATGTGGTCCCACCAGCACCTTGTACAGTTGCAGTAAGACTTCCTTACTCTTATATGCCAAACCCCTTGAAATAAGGGCTAACATTCCATTAGCTGTGTGCTAACTTTCTGTGTTTTGTGCACAAATACCTCCAAGTCACTTTGTGCTGCAGCTTTCCGTAGTTTTTCTCCATTTGAATAATACTGTTATTTTGTTTTTCCTCCCAAAGTGAACAACTTAATGTTTTTCCACGTCGTGCTCCATTTGCCAGCTTCTTGACCATTTACTTAATCTTTCAGTATCACTGTAAACTGTTTGTATCTTTCTCACAATCTGCCTCCCAATCTTTTATTGTGTCATCTGCAATTTGGCTACAGCACATTCCATTCCTTCCGCCAGGTCATTAATATATAGTTGTAAACATTTGTGATCCCAGCACTGATCCCTGTGGAACCCTAATGATCACCATCACCAACCTGAGAAATAACCCCTCCACTCATTATTTCCTGCCCATTAGCCAATTCCCTATCCAAGCCAATATGCTACCTCCAACACCATGAGCTTTCATCTTATAACTTAAGATTGTGTGAGGTATCTTTTTGAATGCCTTCTGGAAGTCCAGATATAACATATTTACTAGCTCCCCTCCATTCACTCTAAGTGAGACTTCCTCGAAAATCTCTAATAAAATCAATCAGACATGATTTTCTTTTCATGCTATGCCTACTCTACTTAATTAGAGTATGATTTTTCAAATATTTTACTATTACTTCCTTAATAATTGATTCAAATACTTTCCAACAATAGATATAAGGCTAATTGGCCTATAGTTACCCACTTTTTACCTCCTTCCCTTTTGGAATAGGGATGTCACATTAACATCCTCTGGTATTTCAATCCTCTGGTATTTCTCCAGAATCCAAGGAGTTTGGGAAACCTAGATCCAATGCATCCACTATCTCTGTAGCTACCTTTAAGATCTAGGATGCAAGCCATCAGGTCCAGGGGACTTATCTGTCTTTAGCTCCATCAGTTTGTTTAATACAATGTATTGCCACTACCCAGCAGGGTAGCTGACCAGGAGATTCTCAAGCTTTCATGGCCTGCCATCAGGCATATGGAAAGATATACATGCTGATAATCAACACCTTGTAGCCAAAAGGTGAGTGCATCTTCCATGGTCAATGAATCCTGATTTGTATCTGAAAACAAAGCTTCTGATCCAGAGGTAGGAATGGTTTCACTGTGGTACAAGACCACCTTACTAAAAAGGGTATTTACAATAAAATAGGTAATATAATAAACATTAAAAAAACTGATATGCAACTCCCACACCACTTTCCTTTCCATCTTCCAGAACATTGGCAACTTACCTTTGCACAGACTTGACCTCTACTTTAGGTTCATCATCTATTTGCTCCTTGAGCAAGGCAATATGTTACACTTCCTGCATTGGGAAATCTGAGAACTCAAATTTCATTGAAGCTCCTTGTCCCTTTACTTGGAACTCCTCTGTTCCTCAGAAGCTTCTCACTAGAAATTAGTCACCCCTCAAAGATGTGTTTATATCTCATGTCATCAAGGTCTTTGGCTGCTGAAACCTTCACTCACAAGTTTTCTCATCTCTACGTTTGACTATTAAGTTTTTCTGCTGGCTATTCTGTTTTCTTCCACCAGATTTATGCTAGTCCAATCCCTCTGCTGTCCAGGTCAAGTCCTGTTCATCCATCAGCCTTGTGCTCAATGACCTACACTAGCTGATAGTCTGCCGATTATTTAATATTAATGTTCATGTCCTTGTTTTCAAATTATCGTTTAAGTTCATCCCTCCCAATTGCTGTAATCTCCTGCAGCCCTACAAACTCTGGAGATATCAGCATTCCTCCAATTCTGTTCTCTTGTGCATCTTTGGTGGGCCAGCTCTCAGTTATATTGGCCTAAGATCTGAATTCTGGATTAGTGGTGCTGAAAGAGCACAGCAGTTCAGGCAGCATCCAAGGAGCTTCGAAATCGACGTTTCGGGCAAAAGCCCTTCATGTCGATTTCGAAGCTCCTTGGATGCTGCCTGAACTGCTGTGCTCTTCCAGCACCACTAATCCAGAATCTGTTTTCCAGCATCTGCAGTCATTGTTTTTACCCTAAGATCTGAATTGCCTTCCTAAACCTCTCTGTCTCTTTAAAACAATCCTTAAAATCCACTTCTGTGACAGTTTATTTTATGCCTTAATATTTCATCTTGTGGCTTGCCACTGAAGTAATCATTGCCTTTGGAAGTGTGACAGTAAAGTTGTTGTTGCTTTGCGGGCTTTTTATTTGTGGGGGAGTTGTGATTATAGTTAATCAATGAAACTAACGAGGGCAGAGAAATCTCTTCGCAAGCTCATCTCCAATGTTTGGGATGCCAATTGGAATAGAAAACTGAAATATCCAAAATTTCTACTTTGGTAGAAATGCCAGATAATGTACTTTCATTGGAATTCTGTTAATCCTTGATAGCTTTCAATCCAGATTTCCAGCATACATAGTATTTTACTTTCGTAGTGTAGTCCGTCAATTTTCCCTTAAAGTTACAGTGGTCAGTTGTGACCATATAACTGGCATCAGCATGTATTCATGTTCTATCCTTCAGTCGGACTACTAGTGAGCAATGCCACAGAAGATACACTATTAGAACAACATCTTCAACTTCTTAAGGAAGTGGTAATGTTGTAGCACTAAGCTGCATGCAAAAACATTGGATAGTAAATAGCCAAGGAATTATAATGTGAAATCTTGTACTATTAGGGATGTTTTCAGAGAAATTCTATAAAATATAAAAATGATCAACAACAATAATAACGTGATAAACAACAATAAGCTCAAAACCATTTCTCCCACCATCCCCGAATATGAAAGGAGCTCTGTACTTTACTTACATCGACGTAATTTGCATTGATGTAATCACTGTGCTTAGAGTCTTTTTCCACAAGTGGGGCTAGTTTAACCCTGCTATGGTCAACTGGAACAAGAAATATCTCATTTACTTTATTCAGAATTGAACGATGTAATTTTTAAAATAGTTAATGCAGGTTTAAAAACTATCAAATTAATCCAAGCAAGCAGAAAAGTAAAATAAATCACACATTCCAAAGAAATCATTTTATATCAAATAGGGATATTTCTAGCGAGGTTTGAGAAGACTTGTAGCTCAGGTTGAGGTTCTGGATGTAGGTTTGTTCGCTGAGCTATAAGGTTCATTTTCAGACATTTCGTCACCATACTAGGTAACATCTTCAATGAATCTCCGGATGAAGCCTAGTGTGGTGATGAAACATCTGAAAATGAACCTTCCAGTTCAGCGAGTAAACCTATATCCAGAGATATTTCTCTCGGATTTGGCTGTTGGCTTCTTACTCTGGCAGGGACACTTGGGCTGCATAAGGACATGTGATACATGTACTCAAATGCAATATCCCGTTCCAAAAAAAATGAACAAGAAAAAAGCATGCCAAGATTGCATGAGGCAAGCAAAATCAGGACATTCAGCATATGATGAAAAAGAAAAAAAATTAATGTTTCAAATTGATAATATTTCATTGTGCTGAATCTTAGCCAAAAAAATGTAAATGCCACTGAGGATTTTGGAGGGTTTTAACTGCAAGATCTAGAGCATTTTGTTGCCATATCTTGCCTAATTTACCTTATTACCTACCTGATGTGCTCCCATGGCATCCCTCTTGTCTGGGTAAGAGCAGGTAAAGCAGCATTTGGAAGATGAGATGATTAGGACTGGCATTACAATTTCAGTCCCTGCAGTAAAAATGATACTCGAGATTCACAACTTGCTTTCCTCTTTGATCCAGCTACGGCTACGTCTGTGATCTCAGGAGTGTGCATGGCATTTGTCAATCACATTCTCACTCACAAAACCAGTGCAAAGCTTCCCTGTTATTCCAATATTCCAGTACGACAGTGCCAATGATGTTATTGTTTGAGTGGGACATGGGTGATGCCTCCTATTACTTGCTATTGGTAATAACAGAAGCAAACAAAGTGTCCCCAGTGGGAAGAGGCAGGCTCAACAGAGGCAGTTAACTTGGGTGGAGTTACTGATAGCGGGGATCAGGATCAGTAAAAATGTATCTGTCACTGAGGAAATCCAAGAAAGCACAAAGAGGTTGTTTTGCAAATTGTTGAAGGACTAAATTGAAAAGTGAGCTATCAGTATGACAATTAGTGGATCTTTCAAAAACTGAGTTGAGGAATAAAAGAGTAACTATCACATTAGAAGGCTGTGACTGTCCTTGGAGAAGGAGCACGCGGTGTCGACCAACACCCTGGAGTTGTTCAGGGAGAGGTAGGCGCCCCAGGGAGTGGAGTGCATTATTTCTCCCTCCAACTCTATTTTGATTTAGATCCTACCCTCCCTTTCACTGTTTTAATCACACAGCACTGCCCTTTGATGTGAAGGGCAGTGTTTGTCACTGGCCAGTCGGGTGTTTTCCTATCTTCCTGGTGGTGGAAATTGAATAAAGATTCGTTCACTTTGTGTCTTTCACTGTGTCTCACACCTGCACACACACACCATGGGCGCTGGGGAAAAAATAAGCACTACCGCACTTAGGTGGTAGTGTGGGGGTTAAATAAAAAAAAAATAAAATAAAAAAAATAAAATGGTGTCTCTACCACAGTTAGGCAGTAGTGTGGAGGAAAAATTAGAAGGCTGTGACTACTGAAGTACCATAAGGATCAATAATCAGGCCCCAGCTGTTCACAATATCCATCAATGATTTAGAAGTGGGGACTAAATTACTATTTCAAGTTTGCCAATGATATAAAGCTAATTTGGGAGGGTGGGGCAGAGAGTCAGGGGTGCAGTTATGAGAAAGATGTAAAGCAGTTTCAGGAGAACTTCTATAGACTTAGTGAGTGGACAAGAACATTGTAGTTGGAACATAATGTTGGAAACTGTGAGGTTATTTACTTTAGTAAGAGGAACAGGTATGCAAAGTATGCCTTTAGTGGTAAGAAGTGTGGATGTGCAAAGGGACCTGAGATCCTTGTCAAATGACTGAAGGCTAACATGCAGGTCATAAATGTTAGCCTTTATTGCAAAAGGATTTGAGTACAGGACTAACAAAGTCTTGCTTCAATTGTAAAGGACTTTGGTTAGATTGTACCTAGCATTCCATGTACATGTTTGGGGTCTCCTTACCTCAGGAATAATGTTGTTGCCAAAGAAGGAGTACAGTAAAGATACACCAGACTTGTTACTAGGATGGCAGGGCTGTCTGAGGAGAGATTGAGTAAATGTAGCCTACATTCTCTATAGTTTTGAAGCAGGAAAGGTGATTTCATTAAATGAACAGAATACCTAAAATGTATAGACAGGGTAGATACATGTAAGATGTTTCCCCTGATTGGGGAGTGTAGAACTAGGGAAGAAAAAATAAAAGTAGGGGAGTGAGTTTTTTTTTCCAAAGTCAGAGCATTGTAAATCATTGGAACCCTCTATCTGTTGAAGATTAGTATTTGAGTATGTTTAATGTGCAGATTGACAAAACTCTGATTCCCAGTGACAAAGAGTTATGGGGATAACCTGGGTAAAAGGCATTGAAGTGTTCGATCAGCCATGCTTGTATTAAATGGCAAAACATTCTTAATGTGCTAAATAGCCTACTCCTGTTCCTATGTCCCTGTGTACATGAGAATGTTCTTTTGAGACTTCCTGTGGAGACTGAATCAGTTTAGCCACTGAGATACTCTTGTGAACTCATTACAAAATGACATGCCAGTTCCTATCAGAGAGATAGTGATGAAACTTGTAAGTATATTGAGTACTTTTATGAACATAATCATATCACACATTGATTGTCCTAAAGAGAGTATGAGAAATTGCAGGAGTAATTCACATGTAGAAACAAAATGAACTGAGTGCAGTTCAAGGCAATTTCCTATGGAGTTTAAGAATCTTGGTTTTGCTAAGATTTAGAGAAAGGTTGTTAGAGGAGCTTTATCAAGAATATTTGGAAATGGTCTGTCTGATAGTAGTAGCAAGCAGCCATTTTCAATATCCAATAGTTGATGGAAATATTGAAGAGTAGGGGAAACATTGTAAAGTATTTCTTTAATTTCAGTCTCTCATACAAAAACTGAGAATGTTTTTTTTTTAAATGGAGGAGAAAGAATACCTTGCTTTGGTTGATAGTTATAAGAAGTTGAGCTACTGTCTAATATAGCTGAAAATGTGTTGCTGGAAAAGTGCAGCAGGTCAGGCAGCATCCAAGGAGCAGGAGAATCGATGTTCCAGGCATGAGCCCTTCTTCAGGATTCCTGTTCCTTGGATGCTGCCTGACCTGTGCTTTTCCAGCAACACCTTTTCAGCTCTGATCTCCAGCATCTGCAGTCCTCACTTTCTCCAACTGTCTAATATACAAATGATTAAGGTTTTGAAAAGTTAATTTGCAAGTAATGGGATGCAGAGGTGTTGGCATAAAACAATGGTCCAATTTATTTCAGAAAAGTTTGAAATGTTACGTTCAATGGAACTCATTGCACGAGCACCACATTTCACCCAGCCATCAAATGGTGCTCCAGAAAGAAGGGTACTGATTGTGAATAGATCTTTGCAGAAGTATTTTGCTTGGTGACAAATGAGGTGGTACCTTCTTTGCTTCCCTCTGACACAGGCTAGATAGTTTTCTATTGTCTTACTGAATGAGCCCATCATCTGTTCCATGTTGCTCACTTTTTGAGTTAGTGTTTAAGTATTTTCTAGGATAAGGTTTAGTTTCTTTGCATGTCAAATGTAAAGAAACTGAACCTTATCCTAGGAAATACTTAAACACTAACTCAAAAGGTGAACAACATGGAACAGATGGTGAGCTCATTCAGTAAGACAAAGTGAAGGTAACTTATAATACTAGGAGAAAGTGAGGACTGCAGATGCTGGAGATCAGAGCTGAAAAATGTGTTGCTGGAAAAGCACAGCAGGTCAGGCAACATCTAAGGAGCAGGAGAATTGATGAAGAAGGGCTTATGCCCGAAACGTCGATTCTCCTGCTCCTTGGATGTTGCCTGACCTGCTGCGCTTTTTCAGCAACACATTTTTCAGCTCAGTAACTTATAATGCACCAGGCATGAAACTTAGAGCTCAGTGCTGGTCAAAAGGTTAGAGTGAAACACTACCAATTTGATACGGAGAGGTATGTGATTGGAGTTGTAAAGTGACTAGGTGCACTCACATATCTGGACAGGTTTGGAGGAAAAGTTTATCAAAGAGGAAATCTGATAAATGGAAAGCAGAAGAAATTTCCCTTTGACAAGTTCCTCCTACAGCTCAAAGTGAAAGTCAAAAAGAAAGTTTGTCAATATTACAGAAACGACTGGTGGAACAGTGAGTCAGGATGTTTGATTACACAGATCAATGCATTTCACAGTCTCAACACTTAAGTGGAGTTGGTAGTCACACAATCAGTTGAAAGAGCAGAGCCAAGCTAATGGATGTGGAAGGACATATTCAGGCAGAAAGAGAAATCAGAATTTAAAGTTTGTAGGAAGGAAGTCAAAAAATGTTGTCTTTGTAATTATTTCGCATCAAATAATATTATTAAACACCCAGTAATGTAAAGGACAGTTTTTTCCCCCATGTACATTACTCTGGCAGCAGTCATGAGTGTTTATGGTGTGGTTACTGCTTTAAAAACAAGGCAATTGTGCAACCTGACCTGTTAAGTCTTCAGGTACTTTTGGCCTTGGTTCAATCATTATATATTTTGGAGAATTATGTACATGTATCATCTTAAATTTTAACATGCTATCT
Organism: Chiloscyllium plagiosum; assembly: GCF_004010195.1. Lineage (NCBI taxonomy): Eukaryota > Metazoa > Chordata > Chondrichthyes > Orectolobiformes > Hemiscylliidae > Chiloscyllium > Chiloscyllium plagiosum. The sequence continues at coordinate 16,026,737 of NC_057728.1, forward strand.
ATTTTAAGTGAAGGAAGAGTGTAGTACATTGCAAGGGGTGGCACAGGGATAGCACTGCTGCCTCTCAGTGCCAGGGATCCGGTTTCAATTCCAGTCTTGGGCAACTTCTGTGTGGAGTTTGTCCATTCTCCCAGTGTCTGCGTGGGTTTCCTCCCAGAGTCCAAAGATATGCAGGTTAGGTGAATTGGCCATGCTAAATTGCCATAGTGTTCAGGGATGTGTTAGTTAAGGGTAAAATGTGCAGCAATAGGGTAGGGGAATGGGTTTGGGTGGGATACTCTTCAGAAGGTTGGTATGGACTTGTTGGGCTGAAGAGCATGTTTCCATACTGTAGGGATTCTATCTGAGCATATTTTGTCATATTGCTCTCTCTCTTGGTAAAGTATAAATAAGATTATTTCAATAATGTCTACTTTAGGTCCATGTTAATATTTTCTCCATGCAATCCACAGCAATTAGAATAAAGGGTGAGTTGAGAACACCAAAAGAAAATTGACAAAAGAACAGTGCAAAAGAATGCAATTATAAATCACAATTGAGTAATTGTTGCTTTAGGAAACAAATAGTGACAGTGGTAAGACTTCCACTTCCATCTTAATCTCTGTTCATTGTCTGTTAATCCTAATAGTTCACTTTTGTAACAATGACCTGACAATATGTTAAATCATTAGCACTGCAGTTGGTCTTCTCAGGGTAAGAAGTAAAAGGGGGGAAAAAAAATCAAAGTTCCTTTTCTTTACTGCTATTATGTACAGTGGTGTAGGTCTAGTGGTAACAAGAACTGGCCTTGTTTGTAATGACTCTTGAGGTAGGAAAACTGACAACCAACAGAGCCAAAGTCCACGTGACTCATGACTTTCTGTTAAATGAAAGGAGAGATGAGATGTTCTTAGACAAGACTTCTCACCTCTGAATTTTTGTACATGATCGTTTCAGAATTTCCTTTTTTTGCTTTTTATTTTGTTACAAAGCGTCCATAAAGATGATAAAGGTTTATATTCTGCAACCTTGTGGTGGGAGGACAAAGAGGCATTCTTCCCCTCCCAACCCCGCCAGCACCCTACCCCCCACCCCAAAGTCGAATTATCTTGGCCTATGAAGTTACAGGACAAATTTCTATTGTGCAGTTTCTGCCTGAGTTGATCTTATTATTTTGAGACAGGATAATTCCGAGAACTAGTGATAACTCAGAGATAGTAGAACAATCAAAATGGCTTACAAGCAACTATATTTATATAGCGGTTTTTATTTTTGTTGTCTGGGTGATTGGAACTGTCTGATGTGATGCCTAAATCAACAGTGCATCCCTGGACCTCCTGCAAAAAGTGAAAATACATATTAGATAAGAGAATAAAATAGCTACAGCTAAGGCAATTAAATTCTCAATTTAAAATAAAGTCATTCCTATTGTCTTTTCCCCAATTCCTGAGGATCTAGAACCCTACTAGGGGACCTATCCTTCTAGTTTTCCTCAAGTAGTTGAAACTCAAGCATCAGTTTTCCAATGAACATTAGGAATTCAGTTGTGGGGGCATCACAAGTGACTTAACTCTAATATTACCTAATAATGGTTGTCAATTCTTCCAATTATTCTCTTGACTCCAGGAATAGGAACTGTTTGTCTCCTGACAGTTCTGTGTGACCCATGGGGGAAAAAAAAGAAATCACAGGGGCACCAAAGATAATGTTGCTCTGCCCATTTGTGCAAACTTTTTCCCTCATTAGATTGAAAAGTATTGGAGTTGGCAACAAAAACTGCTTGTCCATCGGTGGAGAGGAAGATGACTGTTAGGGACGGGAGATCATGTGGTGATGTGAGGAAGAGGTCCAACTGGAGTTGCCAAAGTCACAGAGCTGCTGGCCAATTGAAGGCTGGCAATTCTTCACATTTTGCAGCTTTACCTGGGAGGTGGTGACTGTTATCATTGTTATTTCTACCCAACGCTTAGGATCACCATGGATCCCACCATGTTTGAGTAATGGCATGACTTGATGTTGTGGCGGTGGGAGTCAGTGGCTTGTGGTATTTGGTAACAAGGCAGGGGTTGGCTCTCAGTGCCACACCTCCCACTTCTCAAAGGGGTCTCTCGGTCAGGCATTGAACGGAGGATCACCCAGGAGCCTCCAAGCAAATGCAGCTGTGCCAGGCTTTTGGCTTCCAGAATGGTGGGTCCCCAGCCCATTACTAGGTAAGTACCACCAATGTTGTGAAGTAGTCCTTAAGGTCCTCAATTGGGAAGGCTGTTCAAAAGACTTTGCCATAAATTTAATTGAGGGAAGCAGCAGGCTCCTCTGATTATATTTGTACCCACCGTGGAAGAGGACATTAAATTTTGCCATTAAGCTGTACAGTAGATACACCCCTCTCCCTCCTCTTCTGTTGCCCTGGTAACGAACTTAGCACAATGAAGATTGAACTGTGGTTTTTCCAGGCAGTACGGCTCAGCTAAAAGTTGTCTCTTGGCTAAATAAATTCCATTTAAAATCAAAATGAATTCGGCTTACTGTCAAAGCAAACTTTCAAATAAATTGCTAGCTTATAACATTCAAATCACAACAGCAATCCACTAGGTACAGGCATTGCAAGCACTTCTTTAAAAATAATGGCGAAGTTAGTACATAACCATAGTTCTTTGCTGTAAATGTCAGTAAAAATCTCAAAGGTGCAGGGGCAAGTGTTTTTACACAGAGAATGGCAGGTGTCAGGAACTTGCTGTTGGGATGGTGGTGGAGGCAGATGTGATAGGAGCATTTAAGGAGCTTTTAGACAAGCACATGAATATGCAAGGAATGGAGGGATATATACTGATGGCAGGCAGAAGGGTTTAGTTTAATTTGGCATCATGTTCAGCCAAAGGGCCCTTTCCTGAGCTGTACTGTTCTATGATCCATGCTCTGAAACTGGCAATGATTCCAGATGCTTTCACTCTCCATTTTTCCCAGTTGCACTATGACTGTTTGTGTATGGTTAGACACATGGGAATATGAAACAGGACAGATCCACTCAGCCTGTTGCATTTAAACATTGTTCAACCAATATGTTTCTCCCACTCCCATCACCCTGGGAGGTTGTTTGCCATCATGGAATGCATTTGTAGCACTGAGGTCAGGCAAGGAGATTACAGGTGGCAATGAGATGAATGGCAATAGGGAATGCATTGAAATATATATACCATAATAATTATATTTGAAGAGGTGAGTTTTAAAGAATTGCATCCTAATTATAATTAAAGAACTTTAGTATAAAATTATATTCTGTGGCAATATAAACTCAGAAATGCAGGCCTTGCTTATTGCAATAGCATGTTGATTGAGATATGATATAACATGACTTTTACTGACCAGTTAACTAATTTGCAAGTGGCCTCAAGATACTATGAAATCACAAATCACTTATAAATACCTCTCCTGCTAATTTCCTCTAAAGAGATCATAGCCAATTTTAAAATATCTTTTAATACTTCAGTAGAAAATGTAAGGTATTCAGTCAGCATAATATTTAGTGATTTTCACAGGGTGCCTTTATGCACAAGGAGAATCAAAGCTCCTCCTGAATAATATTTACTAACAGTATCATGAGGGAGAGAGCAGTTTTGTCCATCAATAATTGCTTTACTTGCATGGCACATTAAAATGCCGTGAGATCAGTCAAATGCAAATTTTGCAGAGGAGTATATACAATTCTGGCAATTGAAACTTGATCTTAAGAATAAGCCCCTCTGCATGTGTCAGAAGTAAATCAGAAAGAGAGCAAGCACGTAGACGAGCAAAAATAAAATGGGAAAATATTTGTGCTAAAAATCTACTAATGGACTAACAAAGCGAAAACAATGTGTCTTACCTCGTAAAATGCTTTCAGTTTCTTATGAAGGGGAAGGAATGTAAAAGCACAGCAATCAAACTCCACAGCAAATAGTGAACACCACAGATGAATCACAATGAGTTTATTGAGGAAATATAAACATTCATGCAATATATACATTTCAAATGTTAAGTGAGCTTCATTCATAGCCATTGATCAGATTTTATTTTAAATTTAGAATTCTGGAAATTCCTTTGTTTTAATGTCAGAAAACAAAATCAGTGAAATTTCAAGTGGGACCTCTTGGCCCAGTGTTGAAACATGGCCATGTATATACTAATTATCCCAATTGGACATGCTACAATACACCTTTGGAACAGGTCGGAATTGAATCCAGGCCTCCAGACTCAGAAATAGGGACACCACAACCACACTGCAAGACCTTCAACTGATAAAAAGCATCATCAATACTATAGATCTTTAACATATAATTAACCATCATCAAAGGAGCAGGAAATGGCTACTGATTATTGGAGAGTTAGTGGGGATGCAGAGAATTGCTTGAAAGAATTTTAAAAGGATGATCTAAAGAACCAGTACATTCATAGAGAGAAAGATGTTCTAAATTGGAAATGTAAGCAAATGAAAAGATTATTAAGTAAGTTATTTTGATTCATTGAAGAATTAGATATGCATTGTAGATAAGGTGAGAGTAAGTGAACAAGAACATTATAAAATTACCACTGGTTTAATATAGGAAGTAAATAACTTTGGGTGGGAATTATTCCTTACTGTGTTGTTGCTATGTAAACAGGAGCTCCACTTCTTGTAGCGAGTATGAGAGGAGCATTAAACTGAAATAAATGCTTGCATAGTTTACAAAGGCTTCAGCAGCTTCTGTGGATTGTTTGAAACCAAAATCTACAGACCAGGTTCAGATCCTTAAGCTATTCCATCACCTTCTGTATCATGATGTCACAATATGGCAGGATAACTACACTCTAAGGCAGAAACTATGAAAGGTTGAAGCAAATAAGACATGTATATCTGTACACACTAAAGTGCCTTATTTTACTTTATTATTAATATTTAATTTCTATTAAACAGAATTGGTTAGCTAATTAACAATGACATTTATTCCCATTACTGTTCACTCATCTACTTATTCTTTTAGGGGAAAGAAAACATTGTAATGCATCACAGAAAGAGAGAGAAAAATATTGGCTAACATTTCTATATGATAGTTTTGGGAGTTTATTTGACAAAAATAGAGATAGAGGTAAAGAAGCAGACGATTAGGCAGGGGAGAGACATAGATAAAGACGAGACTGAGCAAAAGACTGTTGTGTGGTTTCATTCTTATTATTCTGTGTTTCCGATCATAAATCTTACTTCTCTGTATAATGACTTTGAATTTTTGCTTGCTGTTAATAAACATCAAAGGTTGCAAATTAAGCTCAAACTTAACATGCAAAAATGCACATTGGTTTCGGTCTTCTCTTGCAATGTGTATTCAGTCACATTTTTGAAGTTTCAAAACAAAATAAATGTTCGAACAATGGTACATTTCATGCAAAATCATTAAAACCCCAAGTATCAATCACAAATACTCTAAACCGTTCACAGCATAAAACATCTGATTATCTGAGTGATTAAGGCAATACGAGTGAAATGAATCAGAATGCTGCATTTCACCTAGAGACCAAGGGGTGTGATTCCAGTTATGTATTCCAGTTATGGTTTATGCACTGAAGGCCCAAATTGCTTTAATTTATATCTCAGTGGGCATGAGCCAATAGTATCAAAGGAAGAGAATTGGCTAAAATTCAAATCAAATTCGAAGGATCACGTGATGGCAAGTATTGAAAATGAAACCATGGTGCAAATATAAGGCTAAAATTAATGCCATCCCTTGGAGGTGTGTTTGGAAATGGAGAGGGTGCTGGATAGAAGTCCCACTGTCATCCTGTTTCCCTCCCATTAAGTCCAGGCTGGGAAAGAGTGCCTGCCCATCCAGAGGCCAATTGATGCTTTTCAACAGCCTTAAAGAACCATTTAGGGGCCCCATTAGATCACAATGTTACCAGCAATGCAAGGGGACTTAGTATCATGTTCCATGACACTCTGTGCTTGCTCAAAGGAACTGGGTGTGAGGGAGTAACAGCCACTCAAAGGCAATCCCTTGTCCTTTTTGTCAGCCATTCCCCATTCCCTCTACTCCCTTACTGTCTCTTTCATCCATCTCAGGACAATCTATTGCTGACCAGCTGGGTGGTATACCAGCAGTGCCCATTACTCCTAATGATGCTGCTAGCACTAAAGCAGCCAGCAGCTTGAGGATGGGATGTCCACACTATTTCAATGGTAGGCAAGATGCTGTCTAGGGAGGGACCTGGATAAATTCCTTACCAGGAAAAGTTGGATGGGTTGAATCTATATCTAATAGAACTTAGAAGAGTAAGTGGTGAACTTATTGAAACATAAGGTGCTGAAGGGACTGAGAGGGCAGATGCTGAGGGATGTTTCCCCTTATGGGAGAAAGTAGAACTAGGGGACATTGTTGAAAAATGAAATGCACTTTAGGAGAATTCTTTTTTCTCTTGAAGGATCGTGACTCCACGGTAATCTCTACCACAGAGTGCAGGAGAGACAGGTTAATTAATAACTTTATGGCAGAGGTAGATTGATTCTTTATTTACAAGGGAGTCAAAATGTATCAGGGTAACCAGCAAAGAGCAGTTCAGGACAATCAGATGTGTCCAGATCTGATTCAACGGTGGAGCAGATTAGAGGAGTGTTGAATTTCACTTGCTCTTAATTTGTATATCTGCATGCTTTCATTCTGGGAATAGCTCTCAGCCACCCATGGAAAGCCAACAATGGAGCTCCCACCAGTTCTCCAAACAGTGGATAGGGCTCACATCAGTACCACTAAATGCTGCCCATAGTGAGAAATGAGGATTTGGGTTAAAGAACAAAAACCATGAAACTTTTAAACAATAGCTAACATGCGCTCTACCCAATCTGGAAGTATTTCACATCAGACCACATCTGCATATCTGCATATTTTTCACTTTCATACATAAGTGCAAACAGACTCTTGGACTTTGGAAAAACTTTATAGAATTACAGGACAGGTCATCATTCCTCTGTCATTTTATTGGAGGTGATGCCCTGCTTAGCAAACAGAGACATCTTGTTAAGTGTTTGTAAGCTATTATCTCACAGCATTTTAATGTTTCAGTTTTTTAAAAAAATCTAACAATGTAATGACATGAAATTTAACTAACATGTTTATCAATTACCATGATCATCACTTGAAATAGTTTGATCTTCATTCTTTAAACAAGAATCTGTAGAAACTTCCAAATAAAATAAAACATTTACCCCCTTCATTAGTACTTCTTCCCTTCTCTCCTGAAGGTTGGTTGGTGCAGTTTGCTTATAATCAAACCTAAAGTGACTCTCATCTATTGATTCAATTTTAGACTTCAGTAGAAATGTTTTCATAAACTATGGTAAGTTACAGCCTCAAATGAGACTATTCAGCTCATGGGTTTGTATCAGCATGTCTCTTTAATCAAAATTAATCACACTGCCTGGCCTATCTCCATAGTTCTGTATAGCTCTCTGCATTTAATTAAGTTTCTCTTCAAAATTACCTGAGCTCATTTTTGAGTAAGGCATTCCAATTTTCTGTGTAAACAAACTCATTTGTACAATTAATTCATTGGAATTCTTCAGAGAATGTTAAGGATTTTGGTGCTTTGAATTTTTGAAAAACCAAGTATGCTATTAAATCTTGGAGTTACAAACTGACACTTCCTCAAACATTCTTGGGGTGAGGGCATGGGGTGACACAGGAATGGGTTGGGCTGTTACTTAACTACAACTTTTCTTTAATTAATTAATTAACAAGTAATAATCACAAAATACAATTAGAACATACCTCAAATTCTTCAGCAAATCCATTATTTGCATGGAGTTCTGCAACGTGTTTTGGAAATTGCCTGATTGGAATTGCTCCCATTTCATCTGAAAGAAAATAAAAACCTGTCTTTTCTAATGTGATTAAAATGTTAATTGACAAGATTATACAATAATAAAAAAAAAACAGCAGCATGAACATTTTTCGTGGGAAACGTGGCAATACTAGAAAGATCAATATTTGTTGACTATCCTTAATTGCCCTTGACAATGTGACCCATCGCACCCATCCATGTAAGTGAAAAGTATTCCATCACAATCCTGACTTATAGATAGTGGACAGGCTTTGAAGAGACACGAGCTAAGTGACTCACCACAGAATTCCTAGTCTCTGACCTGCCCTCGTTGCCACAGTATTTATATGCCTGGTCAAGTTCCGTTCCTAGCTATTGGACACCCTCAGGATATTAGTAGTGGGGAACTCAATGGTAGTAATGCCATTGAATGTCAAAGGATAATAGTTAAATTGTCTCTTGTTGGTATAGAAAGAGGGCATTAGCCCATCAAGTCAGCACCAATTCTTCAAATAAGTATCATTTTCTCCTACCAATCTCCTTCTTCCCCACCCAGCCCATACACTTATGCATTACTTCTATCGAAATAATCATCGCACACTCTCTTGAGTGCCTCAATTAAACTTGCTTCCACCAAACTTAAAGGGAGTGTTAATTACTCACTATATCAAAATGTTTTTCCAACCTTGCATTTACTTCTTTTGCAAATCACTTTAGATCCTTCCTAGAATGTGGCACCCAAAACTGTATACATCTTTCCAGCTACAATCTAACAAAATGGCATTTACATCATTGCCTTGCACTTGTGTAGCTCAATGAAACTTGACCTTTATTAGCCCAAATCTGTTGTTCGGGCCTTGCAGCATATAAATGTGGACTGTTTCAGTATCTGAGGTATCACAAGTAGTGCTGAACAGTGTGTAATCATCATCGAATCTCTTAATTCTGACCTCGAGATGGAGGGAAGGTTTTGACGAAGCAGACTATCTTGTGGATTTCTTGCAGAGATAGCCTCAGATGGAGATAAATAATCTTCAACGACAGCAATCTTCTTTTGTACTAGTTATAAGTCTATTCCCGTTCATTCCAGCATGAATAGGGCTGCCTTGATGTCAAGGGCAATCACTTCACCTCAGCACTCACACTAAGATTGTAAAGATATTTGCAGCCAAGTGGCCCTAGCAGACTAGAAGAAGACATCAGTGAACAGGTTGATGCTGATATCACTCTTGACAACGCCTCCTATCATTTTATTAATGATTGAAATTAGATGTATGAAGCATAAACTAGGTAATAAGGATATAGCTCATGGCTTTACACAATTCTGCTTTTGCAAATGCCCCACACTGTATCCTTGAGTTCAGCTTTGAGCTGTTGGATGTGTTCTGAATCTATACATCTATCTGGTTCTGGAAAGAATCAGGACTTGCTAAACTGGCAAATTAAAAAGTACCTCAAAACTCCAGCCAGCAACAATAGAATTATCTGCTGCTATTTAGCAGAGGCAACTAAATCCTGAGTTTCCCTCAGGACAAAGAGGAATTTGTAAACCTGTGTCTTTATAAGTAGGTAACATTGGCAAGGCAGTATTTATGCCTAATCCTAATTTTCCTGAGGTCAACAAAAGTCAAATCACTGGCACCAAACAATGTTAGCTATGTCAGATAGAGCTGACAGTTCCCTTTATTGCAGGACATTAATAAGGTGCTTGGCTTTTGATAAATGTTTACAGTTATTATGGCCATTTTCTGGCACCACCTCATAAACAATCAGTATAACAAAACTTGCTCTGAAAGGATATTAACCTCATTAGTAGTTAAGCGCAGTTCCTTATCCATTTTTTTTAAGAATTAGTATTAGTCTTATTTGACTAATCCAATCTGACTGTGATAATGGTAAATGATCCCTCCTTCTCCAACAACTACTTGCAGCCAGAGAATCTCTATCAATGTCGTCTCTTCCTATTCTTGCAAAGTTACCCCTGGTGTATCCCAAGAAACAATCCTTGGCATCCTCCTGTTTCTCATGAAAAACTGGCCTCTTGGTGTCAACACTCAAAAACACAGTGTCAAATTCCACTTTTATGCTGATGACTCTCAGTTCTACCTCACCACCTCTCTCAGTGTCTCCATGGTCTCTAAGTTGTCAGAATGCTTGTCTACCATCTTGTACAGGAAGAAGCTGAAATTTCTTCTGACAAAATATTGAAACCAAAATCATTGTCTTAGGTCTTCGTCTCAAACCCTCACTATTGTTGCCATTCCACTCCGTGGCAACTGTCTGATGCTAAACCAGACTGTTCACAACATTGGTGTCATATATGACCCTGAAGTGAACTTTCAGCCACACACCCACACCATCACTAAGGCTGCCTATTTCCACAGCAGTAACAATGCCCAAATATCTCCCTTGACCCTCAAGCCTTAACTTATCTTCTCTGGAAACCCTCATTCTTGCCTACGTAACCTCCAGGTGGACTGTTTAACATGCTAATATTGTACCCTTCATACACTTGAGATCATTGAAAGCGCTGCTGCCTATGCCCTAAATCCCATTCACACATCAGCCCTGTGTGTGCTGACCTACATTGGCTCCTGGTTAAACGAACCATTGCTTGTAAAATTCTCATGCTTATTTTTAAATTCCTTCATGACATGGTCCTGCTTGGTCTCTGTAATCTCTTTCAGATTCTCCAATCTACGCTTCTTTAAATCTAGTCTCCTGAGAATCTACTATTTTAACAATTGTGTCATTGGTCATTATGCTTTGAGCTACCTTGGTCTTAGGTTTGCAATTCTCTCCAATAAGCTCTGTCATTTAAAGAAGGAAGAAGAGGGAAAAGATACTCTTTTAAACCTAACTCTTTGGCCAAACTCATCTCACTAACATTTCATGTAATTTGGTTTCATAATGCCTCTGTCAAGTGCCTTGTGACTTTATTATGTTGGAAGTATTATACAGGTATAAGATGTTGTTAATAATGTATATAATACAGTAAAATATCTTCAGCATGAAGTTAAGGAACACCAAAATATCTCTGTGGCTCAACTGAATTAATTAATTTACATTAATACAAAATAATTCTGCATCCCTCTTCCTTGAAAATTTAATTTCTCTATTTCCAAACAGCACTAGTTGCACTTTAACTTTTAACTATAATATCATAATCTGAATAAATTACATGTTAAGAAATCAGCATCATGTTAAAATCTATGACACATTAAAGGCAATATGCCTACAGAAGAGCCATTAAGGCATGATTAACACTGGCAAAAGGTTGTAGAAGGGAAATTAAATGTTAGCACATCAGGGTGATGGTGTTTGAAATGTGCCATCATGGGGAGAAGGCTATGTTACTGTAATGATCTGGTAGAAGTTAGTGAAGTTCTGTTCAAGCAGCGTTAGCATGAACAAAAATAATCATTTTAAGTTATTCAAAATTGTAAGTGATCTTGTTTCTTTTTTCCCCACATAGTTAATCCATTTTGCCTCTTGTCTTGCTAGGGTAATGGTGTCTGCCCCTTGCAAATTAATGTGAAAAATCAAAATAAAAACAGATAGTGCTGAGTAAATTGAGCAGGTCTAACAGCATTTGCGGAGTGAGAAACAAAGTTAACGTTTTCAATCCAATTTGACTCTTCTTTGGAAAATGGAAACTTTCCCATGCAATGTTTCAAAAAAGAGCAGGGGAACTGTCCTCTGTTAGGAACAATATTTATCATGTGACCAACCAAACTAAAAGTAGATTTACTGGACATGATCAGATTGCTCATTGTGCCAGTATACTGTGCACCAATTGGCTGCTATGTTTCCTACATTTCAAAAGTGGCCACACTTCAAAAAAAATTTGAGTGCTGGAGGTCAGTCTGAAGTTGTGGAAGGCACTATTGTGACCAAATGTACTTTTAAGACGGATGCGTCTGTCCTGGTTCACTTGAATAGAGTTGTTGCAAACCTGATGCCTAGGTGTCTGCTCCATGGAAAATGGAGTAAATAGTTTTGAGTTTTTTAAAAACTTAGAAAAATAAGCCTGAGTGGTTGGAGATAGGCTCACTGATTCTCAGGGCTTTAGCTTTTGCTTTCAGTTGTTGAAGTTATGGTTTTTGTAATTGAAGCTGTTAGGTTCCTACTTTCGTTTTTTTCTTTCTCCTGAACTAGAAATAGCAAGTGAGGGAAATCTGTTTAGCTGAATTTGCCTTTGCCAAGAGTGTGTTTATGGGATCTACAAAATAGAACCGTAGATGAATAGTAGTTAAACACTATATTATTTTGTTAAGTATTTTGATAGTGTTAAAATTATAGCAATTCCTTTTTTTGTTAGTATTTTAACTGTAGCGTAAGAATAACATGTGTTTTGTTTAAAAATGAGTAGTTTGACCAAGTGTATCATATCTGGAATGCAGCACTTTACAATTGCCTTTAAATAAAATATATGTTAAGGGCTATGTTTTGAGGGGGCTTGGTCTGGTCCATAACACTATTCATATGAGACTTTCTGAGAATTAGGATAGAGCACCCTGTCTCAAAATCTACAGTAAGATCTTGATAGAATTATAGCATACATTTAGTATTCTCTCATTTCAAAGTTAGAGGAGTACTTTTCCTGCATTACATGGGATTGAAAAACTACTTTGATTCTGTTTGAAACAAATCTAACATGAAAATGCACTTGAAGCAACTTAACAAACAAATGTTTTACACAAACAAATAGTCATTAACTATATTTTGGATTGTGCCTTATTTTTACTCCCGGATAAGCAAAAATACTTTCTTAGCCACATGCAAAAGATAAATGTTTGCAGTTGCCACAAAGTTTTCAGGTGAAAATTCACTCTAGTGATGACTTTGATCTATGAGAACTTGATGCATGTGCACTGAATTTACAATCACCGTTCACTGAACTGAAAGGAAAAGTCAAAGAAAATCACATCAGATTATTGGGAATTGATAATTAAGTAAGCTCACAATAACCAAGCAAAACAGAAAATAATTAACAGCAATTTAGTTAGTAGTTATTGAAGATGCAGATTTGACCTACATGCAAAATTTTACCTGAAATAGGTAGAGCTGGAGATTGCGAAATGGAAACCACTCTTGGTGATGCATTATCTTCCAAGTAAAAATGTGCGGTCTGAAAGCATTTCCTGCAGAAAAAATACATGAAAATAGCTTTACAAAACACCCAGATATTAGAAGGGCAGCTTTCTTACAATCGCACATCTTATAAGAAACTCTCAAGGATAACTTTCAGAAAAAAATCCAGTTAGCATTTAAAAAGTGTTTTGTATGCTGGGCAAACTTTGCAAAGTGTTCATGCTTTCTGAAAACTCAGTGAGCAAACATAAGAGAGCCTTTTTTGTGAAGAAATGATTTTGTTTCCCGCAATGGTCACAAGCTAACAGTCTGTACCATTATACTAAGAGGGCTTTTTTCCCCCTCATTATCAAATACAGTTTGAGACTTTCCATTTCTGGGATATTGCCATTTTGTGGCAACTTTACTGATATTTTGTCAAAACCTTTTTGTTTTGCACTCATCAGGACAATCAAAGCTGAAAACAAAGCTTGGTAGTTAGTGGTCAGTCATCATTCACTGGTGCACCATCCAGGGTAATGCACCTACCAATCAAAGATCATTTGCCAACTAATCAATACTCTCCTCTCATAGAGAATAAATATTGTTTGCCCTTTAATTTGGTAATTCTTGCAAATTGTCTGATAAGTGCAAGATAGAAAGCTTTGAGAAAATGTTTCATTTGTCAGCAACTCAAATTTTGTGCTACCAAATGAATATATCTGAGATAGTGTATATGTGGAATTATATTTGCAAACATCTGAGACAGAAAAGAGAGAGAGGTGAGATCAGACAACATGAAAGCATTTAGACAGAAGGGACAGAAGGTTGTTCTCAATACCTTACAATGATAACTTACTAACAATATCGCACTATGTACAATTACGAGATAGAATCTCTACAGTGTAGAAACAGGCCCTTTAGCCCAACAAGTACACACCAACTCTCCGAAGAGTAACCCATCCAGATGAATTGCCCCACCCTATTATTCTATATTTACCCCTGACTAATGCACCTAACCTACACATCCCTGAACACTATGGACAATTTAGCATGGCCAATTCACCTAAACTGCACATCTTTGGATTGTGGGAGGAAGCCAGAGCACCCAAGGGAAACCTGCACAGATACAGGGAGAATGTGAAACTCCACACAGACAGTCGCTTGAGGCTGGAATCGAACCCAGGTCCCTGGTGCCATGAGGCAGCAGTGCTAAGCACTGAGCCGCTATGCCACTCCTCTATCCCTCCAGATTAAACAAACCTCTCACCCCAGTAGGTACACTAAGAAATTAGATAAACTGGTGTTTAAAGAATCCATGTGAAAAATTTTCTGCCTAATATAACTGTGCTCACACATCGCCATTATGTTATGTTTACAAACTGGGCAAAAAGTAACAGGTGATTCAGAGCCAACTAAAGAACAGTCCGCTACTGCTGGCAGATGGCTCCTCTCTCACTAGCATTCTGATGAGTGAATCAAAGTGAGAGAAACCTTAGATATGACCCAACAAATGGTGCAAACAGCCCAATCACACAGGATAAACGTGAGAATCAAAATTAGTCACTGATAACAGCTGGTGTATTTGCATCAAGGGAGTTTAACAAGAGTGAGAAAAATATTTATTGTCAAGAGCACTGGTGCAGTGAGGGTGATTGCTGGAGAATGAGGAAATAGTTACCAACGCCTCTACCCCCGTTCACCTGAGGATAAACAGGAGCCAGACTTGGATCATAAAGTAATCTAATACCACAAATAAAAATCAGCATTATACTTAGACTTTTTTCAGAACTCATGAATGTTATTATCTCTTCAATTAAAATTTTAAATACTTTATTCATAGCATTCTATATAATCCTTTACCTACCATAAACTTCAGCTTATACAAATGTCTGCTTTCTCTATCTAATCCTGCTCACCCATCAAACTTGCTGACCTGCACTAACTTAATCATCAATGCTTCAAATTTAAAATTCTCAGCCTTGTCTTTTAAATCTTTCATGGCCTCAAGCTGCTCTCCTTGCAGACTTTTCCACCTTTACAACACGACCTGTTATTCAAGCTCATCGTTCAGTTGATCAACCGTAGTTGTAGGAGCCTTGGAAAGTTGCTGTCCTGCATCTTGGAGAGATAATACACAATGCTGCAACTCCACTTCAAACATTAGCAATGCAGAGGCAATAGCATCCTGCGGCACTGGTTCTGATTAGCAGATTTGTCTGGGTAGACTACATATATACATTGGGTCTGTCTGGTGACAGAGCCAAGCCATATTATCTCATTTGTCTAAAGGACAATAGCCATGAGCTCCAGATAAATGTGATTGACACTTTGTTTATAAACTCAAAACGCACTGTCTGCTGCTTGGGTCGCCACACTGTATGACAGGCAGTGACTGGAATTTTGAGTGCTGCTACTGGGGAGCAGGTTAATCTTGCTAATGTCAAATAAACAAATCTGTTGGTCGACAAACTAACCTTAAGGCTGATTGAATGTATTTTCATTCTGGCCATGTCATACAAACCAGCATTACAGAGCATTTATTTGGGTGAATAAAGAAACAATATGAGATGTAGGGATATAAATTCTGCTTGAGAGCATAGATCCTCCCACTCCGTTCACCCAAATACTCAGAGGCATCATGCAGGAGCTTTTTCTATCCCATGATAGACTTCCCTTTGTCCTGGAATTTACTTCCTGAAAGTGTGGTGAAAATAGAATTAGTTGCAAAACAGAAATGGATAAATAGTTGAAGATGAAGAATTTATAAGGCTACGGGGAAGGTATAGGCCGCTACCCTATTACTTCACATTTCCCCTGACTAATGCACCTAATCCTCCGCAATCCTGAACATTACGGGCAATTTAGCATGGCCAATTCACCTAACCTGCTTATCTTTGGACTGTGGGAGGAAACCAGAGCACCCAGAGGAAACCCACACAGACACGGGGACAATGATGTCAACTAGCCACGAAACGACACGACCAGCTATCCCTAGTAGCCACACACGCAACGACAAGCAACATGAATTTGACTGGGACAATACTACCATTATAGGGCAAGCCAAACAAAGAACAGCCAGGGAATTCCTAGAAGCATGGCATTCATCCACAAACTCCATCAACAAACACATCGACCTGGACCCAATATACCGGCCACTACAGCGGACAGCTGAAACTGACAACCGGAAGCGGCAGGGACAGGCCACTATAAATGCCGGAGGAAACACCACAGAAGGCTTCTCAGGAGGCTCCCAAGCACTGTGGATGTCACCTAGACAGGGGACGAAACGCTTGCAACAAAAACTTCCAGCTCGGCGAACAGAACCACAGCATAATACCATCAACATTATCCTGACAGGCATAAAATTCACAAAAGAGGAGGAGAACGACAACAGACTCCCATTCCTAGATGTGACAGTTGAACATACAGTCAATGGAGAGCTTCAAACCAGCGTCTACAGAAAAACAACACACACAGACTAAATACTTAACTTCAGAAGCAATCATCCCACACCCACAAATGGAGCTGCATCAAGACATTATTTCAATGAGCTACATCACACTGCAGCACCCAAGAACTACAAAAGCAGAAGAAAAATATCTATACAACATAGAGTCAATGGGTACCCAATAAACACAATCTGCCAATTCCCCAGAAACAAACCCAAACAAGCAGACACAACGCAACCAAAAACTATAGCCACATTACGTCACATCAAAGACCTATCAGAAATGATTTCTAGACTAGTCAGACCGCTTGGCATCACATTAGCTCACAAACCTACTAACACACTTAAACAGTGCCTAATGAACTTAAAGGATCCATTAGATACCACCAGCAAAACTAACATCACTTACAAGATACCACACAAGAACTGTAAAAAAACACTACACCTGACAAACTAGCAGGAAACTTGTCATCAGGATATATGAACACCAACTGGTCACAAAAATACATGACCCGCTATCACTAGTTTCCATACACACAGAGAAAGAAGGACACCACTTTGACTGGGACAACACACACATCCTAGAACAGGAGAAACAAAGACATGCACGAGAACTTTTAGAAGCATGGCATTCTAACCAGAACTCCATCAATAAACACATTAATTTAGACCCTCTCAACCTCCCTTGAAAAAAAACAACCGGAAATGACATCACCCACCTTAAAAAAACCAAGACCTATAAATAGAGAGGCGGGACATACCACCAGTGCTTCAGTGGAGACTCTCACTGAAGATGTTACCTAGGATGGTGACGAAACATCTGAAAACAAACCTTCATGCTCAGCAAGCTAACTTACATACTTATCATCAACCTGAGCTACAAATCTTCTCAAAAATCGCCAACCTTTAAGTATGAACTAGCCTATCTGTAATTGCATTCTTTCTTTTAAAAACAATTGTATGAAGTGAAGGTAAATGAGGAAGATTAAAAATGAAGAATTTATGTGGACAAATAGGGAGTTTGTGTCAGTGATGGTGAAAACTCTGAGAAAAAGTGGCTACTCATAGAAATATAGAAAATAGGAGCAAAAGTATGCCATTCAGCCCATTTGACCCTGTTCCTGTTCACCCCATAGCCTTTGATCCCTTTAGCCATAAGAACTTTATCTAAGTCCTTCCGGAAAACATTCAATGTCTTGGCCTCAACCACTTTCTGTGGCAAAGAATTCACAGGCTCATGAATCTCTGGGTGAAGAAATTTCTGCTCATCTCAATCCTAAATGGCCTACCCTGTATCCTTAAACACCATATCTTGTAACCCCTTCTTTGGATTCCCCAATCATCAGGAACATCTGTCTTGCATTTACCCTGTCTAGCTTTATTAGAATTTTATAGGTTTCTATGAAATCCTCCTTATTCTTCCAAACTCCAATGAATATAAACCTAACCAATCCAGTCTCTCTTCAGATGTCTGTCCTGCCATCTGAGGATACTCAAGTATGTTTCTTAATTTGGACAACGTGGATTCTTTCAGGCTGGTATCAGGTACAAACTCCAAGACAGATTGTATTTCAATACATTCATTCTCATGGAGTTGTCATAGATGAGTACAATCAATGTGCATTTTACCTGAAGTCTGGTATACCAACTCTCATGGCAATTATTCAAATGCACAAAACAGAACTCTATTCTTGACACACAGCAGCTTGGGAAAAATTATTAAAACATATTTTCCTACACACTGACTGTAATAGCCATCCCAAAATATCCATCTGTTTTGTTTAATTGTCCACCCGCAGCAAGGCTGAGGCAGAGTGTTGCTAAGTAAGCTTCCTGCTAATTATCACTCTATTAAAAAGGAATAAGTGCTGACAGGTTTATTGCCATTGCTGTACAATCTAGCGGTTGTATCTTTGATATTCCTCAATCTGCCAGATCATTTCTTTGGCACCTTCCCTCTACGGCTGAAGGAACAAATCCCCAATGGCCAAATCTCTTGTTAATATCATCAGGCTTTTAATCAGGTACTTAACAAGCTAAAAAGGCAATATTAATGAATCGTGTCAAACCTCTGAAAATTATTGATATATAATTAACAAACAAAAACTCGCTCTTATTTTCCATGATGGAACTGGTGACTCTACGATGTCTAACAATGAAACACAATGAGATAATGTGCTCATTACAACATCTTGGAGCAACCTCCACCTGGCCTCTCCTCTCTGACCGGAGATTGAAACTAGCTGAGAAGTTAAATGCCCACACTCATCAATGCTGTCTCAAATTCTTGGGATGCTGGATCATTTTGGCAAAATGTACCATTGAAAAACTTGCACATTTAAACCTCTTTGACTAGAGAGTTATTATCCTCGGTAGTTTTGAAACGGCCAATTTCTGTACAACGTAAAATTTACTTCCGCCAAATTGCTGATTTTTGGCTCCAGACAGGTCAAAATAATTTGAATTTTGCAAGCTTAGCATCCCAACTATGCAAGCCAATGCCTTTCTCTTGGTCTTTGGTTACCTACTTCCAAATCCACAATCTTAGGGTGAGAAAGTAACATTATGTAGAGCACTGCAGGTTATTGCTTTGTACTTCACAGCCAGCTTCTTGCACCAGAGTCCCCCTTTATCCCCAACCCAACACATGTAAAAATGCTGCTTGCACTCAGGATTTGACTTCAAAACTTTTCAATTTTACTAAATCAGATTGTCATCCTTTATACATCAATGCTTTGTCTGTGTGTATTTCTCTCCTGAACAGGGCAGGCTTCCATTTATAACACAACTCGCTGGCCTGAAGCACTTTGCCACTGTTGGAAGTGTAGTCACTTGCTCTAAACTTTGTCTTTTTAGTTTTGTGGTTTCCTTCCACTTTGATTGTTCTGATAGCAGGCAGGCCATATCATTATGTGGATGGCCTCAGTGAGTGTTACACTGACAGCTTGAAGAGTAGGTGTGGAGAGGGCTTTGATGAAGGTGGTAAAGCTGGAGAAGTACCAAATTAATTCTGATCTCATCCTCAGGCAGCATCTCGATAATTGCAATAGAGAGAACTGGGAAGTGCTCAAGAATAGAATCACTGGATGAATACTCCCTCCATCTCTGACCCTGGACTGTATCCTCCACTAATGACAGGGCACTGAAAATGCACGGAACACTCCTACTCTGTTTCAATTGAAATCATCACAGGTTGGAATGCGGTCAAAGGGACACTCCTATTTTAAAAGAATTGAAGAACTGTAGAAAACATGCAACAAAGATTCAACAGGGTGATGCCAGGAATTAGAGGATACAATAATGATAGGAGAATTAGGATATCATTATTCTTTTTGGCCGAGAGTCAGTATTGCTGCGTTTTATGGAGTATTTCTCACTGTATCTTGCCAATATCACCATATTCACTATCTGCCATGTTTCTGTGGCGCCACTTTCACACATTGTAGCCACATCTTACAACATGCCATGCCCAGGAGTAATCATTATAACTGGGAGCTGCCTTGCATGCTCCGATTGCCTAGTGGTATTATCACAACATGATTAAGCCAGAAACTCAACTAATATTCTGGGGACCCGGGTTTGAATCCCACTGCAGCAAATGGTGAAATTTGAATTCAATAGTAAATATCTGGAATTAAGAATCTATTGATGTCCACGAAACCACTGTTGATTGTTGGAAACACCCATCTGGTTCACTAAAGCCCTTCGAGGAAGGAAACTTGCCATCCTCTCCTGGTCTGGCCTACATGTGACTCCAGAGTCTTCTTTGATGGGGATTACACAGTGTCCCGGTATACAGCCTCCAACTATACTGGAGTGACAACTGTGTAGCCAGCAGAAAATCCAGGCTAGAAATTACTGTGCGATAGAAATAGATTCAATTAACATGATCTAATTAGCTGTATTTATATTATCTTCATCTATGTTTCCAAACAAATATTTGTCAGCTAATAGAATTACCATGATTTCAGATCACTCACCTCCAGTATATAAGGATAGCTACCAGCAGCATCAAACATAGGAAGGTGAGAGCTGATACCACCACAAGAGGGATAATTGCTTTTTTTTCTGTCTCTAACCCAACTGCCAAACCTATACGGGACTCATGGCTGCTGTTACTGGCCTCTGTGGTTGTAGAAAAAGCAAAAGGATTAAAAAACAGTTTTACCATAAGCAAACCAGAACGAAACAGCAAACCACACTCATGACAGTACAATAAGAACATCAAAGTTTCATGACTAATCTTCAGTTATATGCCCAAAATATAATTTGCTTGAGACTGCTTACCTGTACAACATAAAATAAGTGGTAATAAACTTTCAAGCTACTCAAGAGAGAAGTAAAAGGTGAAGAACAGTGACAATGAAGTAACCAGCGAAAGCATAGTCCCAGCACCACCAAGCAACACAACATACCCCACACATATCAAAGCAGAAGGACGATCAGAGGGTACTATGAAACCTTCATCTTATTTAAAATCTTATGGTTTTAAACAATGATTAGATTTCTGAAGTAAATTTCAAACAAATTGACAAAAATACTGGCATTATGTCTTGGTCAGATAAGAAGTTGTCAGCTTGAATTGAAACTGATCACAGGTAGTGATCATTTTGCATGAAATCCACGCACAAGATATTACAATAATGAACCGTGAGATTTTTCTAATGGTTACAAATTACGAAGACAAATAACCAAGCCACAGTGTGTAATCTTGTTAACCATTCTCTAGCTGATATGTGTTGCTTTATTTTGTCCCTGCACATAGTCAAATTCTGTTATCTTTCCATTGCTTCCTTTCATTTGTGAAGTCTGCCTCAAAGCATTTTTACCTTTTTACCTTTCAGATAGCTCTTCAGTACCTGACCAAAGAGCAGTGCTCCAAAAGCTTGTACTTCCAAATACACCTGTTGGACCATTATGTGATGTTTAACTTTCTTCTGAATGCCATTCTGCATGGGGCAACATCACAGCAGCACAAACAGACGAGCCTGCAGGATCCTGAGTCTCTCAGGCACACAAGTGGTCACTTGGTAGGGATTTTGGTGCATCAGTTCCTGGGACAGTGATGCCCTATCCCACCTGACATGCCAGTCAATCAGAAATACTGCCTCAGATGCCATGCCAGCTGGTGGCACAGGACCCAAAAACTCCAGGAACAGTGAGCAAGGTAAGTGAATTTGAAGTGTGGGGGATGGGGAAGGAGGAAAGCACAGCCTGGGGAGATGGAGTTGTACAGGGGGCTGGCTTGCAGTGATCAACACGACTACCACCACCCTCAAGCCTCACCCATCCGTGTCTTCAATCACTCCTCAGATTGGACGGATGGAGGCAACCCACCAACATGCCTATATTTCACCAATCAAAAAGGTACAACTCTATGACTGCCACAGTTCTTACCTGTCAAGGAAAGAGTTAACCACAGTGATCATAATGAGGCCCTTAAGTGATGAACAATTAACCACTTAAGGGCTTCAATTGATGGTAGACTGCGGAACTCAAGTGTGGCGTCTTCCTGCCTCAAACTTCATTTCAATGGAAGTGGGAAGACAGTGGGTATCTCTGAAGCCAACCCAGTTGACAATCTCTCCTTCCATCTACCTTGCCAGTCACTTGTCAGGAGGGCATGATTCAGTCCTTTGTTTCTATGGGTGTTCATAAACCTCTCTCATGAGGCTATCTGTATCTCTTGCTGTCAAACCCATTCCTTACCTTTTGCTTTTTGTAAAACTTTTCTTGCCCTGTTTTCTCTATCTTGACTGCCTGAAAAATGCTCCTTTAATGTTTGACTCAACAGCTGGTCTCACTTTGTATAGTGTGTTGCAAAGGACAGCTAATAGTTTTGTGGGAACACTGCATGTGTAGGAATAGGCTGTTGATGAGAAAGAAACAGAATCATTTGGATCTAGCAGCTGTAATGTAAGGAAGTAGGTGTCTTGGTTTAGCATATGGTGTAAGTGCATAGAGGTATTCAGATGAGTGGCCATGACTGCAGGTGTGACAGCACTTGTGAAAGGGGCAAGGGCTGGCAACATTATGCGGTTGATGAGAAAGAACAGTAAACATTTTCCGAAATGAAAGCAAGTTAAATGAGTTACAAATTCAGCAAGTTACAATGAGCAAGGATAGCAAAATCCCGATTCCAGTGTTGCAACTGAAAACAATAAATTCTGGACATCACAGTGGGTCACGCAGCATCGAAACTTTTCGAGTCTAGATGAGTCTTCATCAGAGATTTGATGAAGAGTCATGTAGACTCGAAATATTAGTTTGCTTTCTCTCTCTGGATGCTGTCTGACCTGCTGTGACCTCCAGCGTTTGTTGTTTTCAGTACAGATTCCAGCAGCTGCAGGAATTTGTTCCTACCAATGTTGCAACTGCTGTTATGATGCCATCTGCTGACAAGTATTGCAAATAACAGATCTGGATTAGGACGATTGTAGGTTGCTCAGTTAATTAGCCGGTAAACAGCTAATATAAAGCAATGTTCTTGTTGTACATAGTTACTCTTTTGAACCTGCATGACTCCTGCCAATTAAGCTATTTTTTCACCATAAATCCCCATTGAGCATGATAGGTTGCAACAATGCATTTCGGGCCCATTTGAAAATGTCATGGAGATAAAATGCCTGGCTTATGAAGAGAATTACCCATTTTCAGATAAAACTGTCAATATCTGTTTTGGCACCCAATAGTGGAAGAAACTCTGTCTTTATTTTCAATAGTCCAACCAGATGTCATTCATTACAGTCTGCAATTTGTCAGTCTAATTAATAACCCTTAATAAAATGTACTTCAATGTGAAGTGGAATTTTAAAAAATGCTGATTTAGCCGTGTGTAATTGCACTGTAATTGTGCAAGAGGTGAGATTGGGGTGAGGTAAAGGTCCAGAAGATTAAAATAATTACTGAGCCTCTCTCTTTGAGAGTGAAATGAAAGAACTATTTAGAACATTATTTGGGATGGTGCTCAATTTGTCGCAGTAATTACCTTTTGATATAATTATTTTATCCCTTCCAGTCCTGCTGGGAGATGCAGACTGTGGTTACTCCCTGAGCCTCCCATGCATTTCAATTGGCTTTAGCCTAGAACCAAATGTTAGCTAGTGCATTCTGAAATAAAACTGGCCATGTTGAGCTGCCAGGCCCACTCTAGCCCCTGACTGTGGTGCTAATGAGACACGTTATACAGGCACTAAAGGTTCTGGTTGTACAGTTTACATGGGGGCAGTTAGGTAACAGTACATCGCATCAAAATACCAAAGCATTGAAAGTCTGTAATATTGCAATATAAAGATCTGAAAAGCATCAAATAATACAATCATAACTAGCTAACCCTCTAAATGATGATCAAGGTGAAGAAATAAAATGAGTTGTTGGCTAAAGCTTTTTGTGTGAATCACTTCTAATTCAAATTGACAATGTTACTGGTAGGACCAGTTTAGCAGAATTATATATGGAGAATCAACCAACCTGTGAACTTTAGTTATCCTTCCTCCTCCTCTAAATAGCTAATAAAGAGACCTCCAATATTCTTTAAAAAATGGAACCAGTGAATCAAAAAACAACAAAAATAAAAACCCATGTACCTTTGAAAATACATCTGAAATCATTCGTCCCTGTAACTACACATATGAATTGCTAAAAAAACATGAAAAATAATATGCTTTGCAACTTAGTGTGATGATGTAACTTCACTAGAAAACCTCCACAATGTATAATCCCAATCAGACATTGTGGGATGTTGGAAAACAGACTGATGTCTGTCTTCAATGACAAATTGGTTAAGACAACAAATTTGATAACTGCTGAAAGATATGTGGATTTTAATGATCCTGCAGCATGCCAGTGATATCAAGAATATGTCACATTGTAAAAGGTGTCAGCTTGCTTTCATAAGTACTATCTGAAAAATGGGTCAGGTTTCTTTTACAGTGGCAATTTCAGATAGTTATATGCTTAACTGCACATTAAGGTTTTCATTTAAAAAAAACACAAGTTGCTGGTTGTATGATGATTTTGAAGCAGCAGGATATGCACTTTCTTCACCAATTAGATTAATGGGTTGAATAAAAGAGCAGAGTGAGAAATAAAGAGAAGGAAAAGAAGATTGACTTGAGAGGGGGAAAATGATGGAAAATAACATGGCATCTTTAAAATAGATCATAGTATCCTTCGTGAGGAAGCATGCCATTCGTGTCCCCATCGACCCTCCAACCAGCATCCCACCCTCCTCATAACCCTGCATTTCCCATGACTAATCCACCGAGCCTACACAACCCTAGACATTATGGGAAATTGAGCATGGCCAATCCACTTAACCTGCACATCTTCGGACTATGGGAGGAACTTTAGACTGACACGGGGAGAATGTGCAAACTTCACGCAGACAATTACCCGAGGCTAGAATTGAACCTGGGTCTGTGAGGCAACAATGCTAACCACTGAGCAGCTGTGCTGAAATCGTTCAAAGCAGTCCACATTTATAATTTATTTTCTTGGGAAGGGAAGTTAATTGGCAGCCACTAGCAATTAACAGGCTGTTAAAAGATTGCTTATTCAAATACCTACTGGACTAATTAAGGTGTGGAGAATTCAAGTGCAATTCCATGAAACTCTCAGAGATATTAAGAGCAAGAATCTGTTTTGTGTTGCTGATAGCGAAGCATCACAAATCAGCCAGCAACTTGTGGCAATTTACAATTTATCTCTTTCTTACTCCATGGACAATGTGCACAATAATGGCAAATATCAGCCAGAAAGTAAAGATCTTGATATTCTGATGGGCATAAAAGTGCTGGTGCAAGGTTCACTGGAGTTAAAGATTTGGACTTCGTGGAAGCCATGATACAGCTGACTCTGTGGGAATTATCTACACAATTGAATATTCTAATTGACAATTCTCTCCAACGAGAAACCTCCTAAAATGTTCATTAAACTTGGAGCAGGCAAAAGGTACAGAGATCAGGATGATTGTGGGGAGTGGAGGAGGTTACTTTGACAAGGCAAGTTTGAGGACCTCAAGGAGGGGATGCATGGGAAGATTGTTAAGGTTCTATTTAATTCAACCCTCAAACCTGAACCCAGGTAAGAACATAGAGCTATCACACTACGAGACTGACTTCAGCAGTAATATTTACCATTAGAGGCAACTACACAGGATAACAGCAAGAATAGGTCAGTGGCAGAATCTTAAATAGGTAAAATATTCATGAAAGAACTTGACAATATAAGGTGAACATGTATGTTAGGTTTTTGTTTTTTTGGCACTGAGTCAGTGTTTTGTCCCATTAAGCCCAGTCCTGCTCAGATAATGAATGTCATGGTTTCACTACACTGAATTAATTTCCTGAAGAACATTTTTCCCTAACAACCCAAAGAAATTAAGTAAAATGCACCAATAACTTCTGAATCTCTACTGTTCAACTTCATCAAATATGACTTCATTTGTATGAATGAAATGCCCTGACGAATGGCAAAACAAGTACCATGAAGCTCTTTATTATCCCTTTCCATACGTATTCCTAAAATTCTCAATCTAATTTCCAGCCAGCTATTTATTACGTTTTTTTCTTAAGTAATAAATCAACACAAAATTATCAGTTTCTTTTAAGGTTTTCAGTGCATTTTGAAGTGACTGTAATAGAAAATATAAAAGACACTATAAAAAAGTGATCATAGTAAATGTTGTCAAAGATACAGAGCAAATTATCACATGTAAAAGCTCATGTATTTCAGAATGATGTCTTCATGAACGTGTTAACCTTGTACTGCATAATCCAACCAACAAATAAGTTACTATTAAGTAATAGAATTAGGGAATATATTAGATTTATGTTGTGGAAAATTTGAGGTAATTACAGGAAACATTCTTTGAAATGTGAAAAAGCAGAGAAGGGATAACAAGGCTTGTAGAATATAATAAACTCCAACATTGCTTGTGTTGCACTGCAAAGTGCATTTGTTTCTTTCAGAAATTCATCATAAAAAGGTATGGATTTTGGATGAATCTATCACACAAAAGCTTCTCTGAGACTGATCATTTTGGGATGTTGGCACATCAATTAGATAACCTAATCCCAATAGATGCATTGATGGTCGTGAAAGGGCTTAGGGGACCTGTGTATAGGAACACTCCAGGCTGGAGACTGGCTGCTGAACTTTTTCCACTGTGCCACACAGGTGAACACTTGCCCATCACGGAGGTTTAGCTAAATTGTACACAATGTAACATTGCTATATCAAACATGATGGGGTCATGGATATTCCAAGCAGATAAATTGCCTTCACCATTTTTTAGTGGATATACCAAAATTCCAAACACCTAACAAATGTTATGTCTTTTTTAGTGGGTTAGTGGTAGAGCCTTTCCCGAGTATGGCAGTGTTCATGAATACATACTGATGGATGTTGCAAGATGTAACCTAATTTCCTGTCACTAGGTATAAATGAGTAAAGTGTGGACCAATGTTCAGTGCCTATGTTTTTGAGGATTGTGGGCATTTCCTGATAAATATTATATCTTAATTATATTTGCTCCTTTACTTTCAGAAGCTGATGACTTCTGGATGGACCTCAGATAGAAGAAATCTGTGGAAGTATGAAAAATATTTTCAATTAATTTTGGACCATCCAATTACACGAGTGGCTTAGCATAAATGTTGCCCCACACACCAATGAATTAACAATGTGTCTACTTTAAGTAAGGTGAATAAATATGGGGAAGGGTTACAATGCACTTGATTTGCAAAATGTTACTGAGTTTTTTAAATTTGGCTTTCGAAAAGATTATATTCAGTTTTATCAATTTTTTTAAAAAAGCTCTGATTAACAGACCTACCAGATGGCGACGATACTGTCTTTTTGCTTAGAAACTTTGATTACTCGACAGTTGCTTTCTTTGGATAGTTGAATATTTCCTGCAAAGTCTCATGATCATATTTGTCCCTCAATATCATTTTTTTAATGCATGTTATTTTACAGTTAAACAAAGATCTGAAGTCATTTTTGACTAAGTGGTAAGAGTTACACATAGGGGCTGTAGTGCTGCTTGATAAAACTCCTGTTTTGAAGTCTGGCATGCTAGGATCACAGATCAGGGAAAGATGTACAGATGGGAATGTTTCAAGCTTATTGTACCAAGTAAAATAAATGACTGAAATGACAGTGCTGTGAAACAAATGCACCAAACTCTACCCCCAATTTCCAATTTACTGGTGGGTTCTGGGAGCGGAGCTTGTTCTTTCTGTGGTGAGTAACAGGATTCAGGTATCACAAAATACCTTTACATTGTATACACTATTCAATTATTTAAAAACAGCTTAACTTCCCATTTCTTTTTTCACTATTTTATATTCTTGCAGCAATTCTATCAACAGTGCATGCTAAGTTCATCTGCTTATGCTACACTGTTTGGTGTAATCACTAACATTGTAAATTTGCCAGCTACAAAGTGACATGTTAACTTGCCATCAGTGGTGAGTTAGTATTATTGAGAGTTGGAGAGCATAACACAAACCTATTTATGGTTGATACATTGGAAAATCTCTTTGATTTCCAACAGACAGTTTAAAATGGATTAGATTAGAGTGGTGCTGGAAAAGCACAGCAGTTCAGGCAGCATCCGAGGAGCAGGGAAATGGAGCCAGCAAAGTATCTGGTTGCAGCTTCATTTGGCTCATTTTTTGTTTGTCACATTTTAATTGTGTCAGAATTAACTCCAAAATGATTCATCAATCACCAACTATATTACTACAATCCTTCCTGTAGGAACAGGAAATTTGTATTACATTTGAATAGGAATCTAAGATATATAGATCAACACATTGACTGTAAGAAAGCTTAATTGCTAATCTACTGTTGTACCCGCTCATACTATGAAATTGAATGACACCACACAGCTCAGTGAGAAATATACAACAACACAGGTTTCACTCTCTTGCATTTCTATGAGGATTCAGTTGACAATAAAGACATATCAGGATTGATAACGATAACATAATAACATTACTGAAACTCTCAGAAGTATTATTCTCTAAAACACACATCTTAAAATAATTTATAAGCAGTTGGTTGATATTGCCAGTTGAAATACCTTTTAAAAAAATCAAATTCTGTAAATTTTCATGCAATGCCACTTATTAAGTAAGGCATCCATGACAGCAAATTGAAGTTAAATTATATTGATTAAAATATCAGACCTTCTTTAAACTCAAACACTATTGCATCTATTTGACCAAAAATTATTATGCACACTGTATTTGTAGCAATATTATTCAATTTTTGTTCCATAGTACTTTGCAAGGAAGGTAATGGATTTTTTTTTTAAATTAAAGGCTACTTTATGCAAACTGAATATCTCCCCTTGCCCAAAAGAACAGACTTTCATAATATTTTTAACTATGAGTCAGGGAAGTAAGGAACACAGTGTATCTTAAAAACCTGTGCAATGGACTTGTTACTGTCACAACTTAGAAAAGAGTTGATAAGGGAATACTTGTGAATGCGACACCATCATTTGTCTAATCACTGATATATTCTCTACCATCCGCTATTCGAATCAAAGTTTATTTCACTAATTTCCTTGAAGAGCGTATAAATATATTTGCAATTGCTGTAAAAGGTCCAGTAAGTTACTCAATTGCAATGTTGCATATTTCTCAAATTACCAAAGATGCTAACCCAGTGCTCACTTATGATGAAGCTTGAACACTTGCTGAACCTTGATATTGCAATATAAATTATTCACAGTTGGCATCAGTTTACACGATAGGAGATCATTCTGTGCTACTCAGCAAACAATCTCATGATAGCTCAATTTCTCAGGTTGCTTTGAATAAATTGAGAACAATGCAGTTAAGTGAAGCATAATATACAAGTTTGATGGCAATTCTAACTTAATTTGGATCATTACCAAATCAGAATTATTGAAAATCTATATTTAAAGTTTGGTTTACATTAATTTAAAATTCTACTGACTTTTACAGACATTGATCGGCTATTGACCCCATCAACCATGATTACAGTCACATTGATACAGAAATGAGCAGGTCATCTTAGTACTAAGCCTTTTCCGGCATCAATAAGGATCCCACTACCAAGGTTGCTGACCATCCCCTCCAGAGCTGCATTGATTTCAACTTTAGTTTTGCAAATGGCTTTCAGTCATAACTAACCTGCCTCATAAATGTCGAATAAGGTAGTTTCAAGCCCACTAGTTACAGATGGAGCTGAAGGCAGTGATGTCCTTGGTTCTGCTGCTTTACCTGTGCCTGTTGTACTGTCTAACGCTCTATAATTATACTCGAGGGAACTTAACACCATTGAAGTTTCATTAACAGTTAGACTATCAGATGTACTCTGGCCAGAACCACTCTCCTCTTCAGTGGTCAGGAAGGTACTAGTCCTAGAGTATGATGGGGACTGTTTCGTAGTTACTGTCGTGGTCCAATTATGTCTTGCTACTATTGTTGGTCTTTTGTGCTTTCCAGTGGATGCTTTTGGCGTCAGTGCTGTTGCCATGTAGTGATTTCTGTCCGCATCTGAATCTGTTAAATTGAAGTTAAGAGTAGTGAGGAATACGTTTTCTTCAGAAGACGCAGGTGGTCGTGATAAGATCTGGGAATACTGACTATTCTGCTCCTTTGTAGTGCTGAATATCTGCCCACTTATGTGACTTTCTTCCTCAGATCTGGGGTAAAATGTTGTCCGAACACTACCATCTGTCTCAGACAAATCAATCTCTGAACCAGAAGACCACGGTTCACCATCCTGACTTTCACTCAGCAATGTGACAGAGGAAGGCACAGAAGGGGCTGGCAAGGGAGCAGCAGAACCTTGCACATTTAGCTCCCTGCTAGGAGTTGTAGCTGGAACAGAAATGTACGATGCATCACCATATGATAAAGGTAGGCTAGTAGGAACAGAAAACTGGTTATTGGAAACAGTAGAGGAAACATAAGAGAGTGCATTATCACTGGAAGGCATGAGGGAAACATAAAGCATTGTCTCATTTTTCCACAATGTTTCGGTATCACTCAATGATCTTGTATTACCAGAGAGACTAACAGTAGCTTGCAGCAATAATTCATGAGTAAATAAAGCAGGAGCAGTTGCAGTTGATATTTGACTGTTGGGAAAAACAGGAGGAGCATACGAAGATATTTTGCTTTCATAGGAAGCAGGGATCGCTTGAAGCAACGTGTCAGCAACAGTGGGTGCAGAAGTAACATTCAAAGTCTCATCACTGGGAACAACAAGTGGAGTCAAAGGCAACATCAAACTGTTGGAAAGGGCAGGAGTAACATGAAGTAATATTTCATTCTCTTTAGAACTAGGGTAAGTTTGAAGAGACATCACACCACTGGGTAAAGGAAGGGCAGATTCAAACAACAGGTCACCAACAGAGGTTGCAGTGGTGGTATGCTGCACCAACTCACTGCTAAATGCAGCAGAAGTCACATGGAGTAATGCTGGAATTTCAGAGGAACTCTGAAGGTCATAAGGGAGTACCTCAGTAGAGGAGGAAGCAGGGATAGTATGAAGAGACACCACATTGCTAGCTAAAGGAAGGGTAGCTTGAGCATCAACATTGGCTGGTAGAGATGAACCAGACACTCCCACAAAAGTAGCTTGAAGCAACATTTGACTGCTAGGAAAAACATGGGCAGAAGGAGGTAATGTCTCGCTAGCTAGGGAATCAAAGGTCACATACAGAGACATTGGGTCAGTCGATAAAGGACTTGTCATTTGAATAAACACTTCACTATTAGCAGAAGCAGAAGATTGATAAAAAGATGCACTGAATAAGGAGGGAGTAGGCTGCAGCTGTGCTTCATCATGGGTATAAGCAGAGGTAGCATGAAAGGACACTTTGCTGTTTGAGGGCACAGTGGTAGTTTGAAACACCATCTCACCAGTAGAGTAAGGAGAGGTAGCTGGGATTTCCTTCTCTTTAGGTAAGGTATTTAATCTGTCAATGGAATCTGGAGTACTGTGTAGGTATGTTTCTTGGTCAGGAGGAAGAAGGGTTTCAGAAAACAACTCATGCGACGCAAGTACATTCCTGGTGGGAGGGGTTACCATATTTGGGTAAACTGTTGCTGTAGAAGCGACAGAATCAGGAACCACACTGTGCTCTTGGGAATTAATTATTTCATTGGCTGACATCATTTGCTCTTTCCCAGAATCCATATGAGGTATGACAATCATTGTTTCAGACAACAAATTGGGAGTTGAATTACTCATGAGACCATCTTCAGGTGTAACTGCCTGAGGAATATTCCTCATGCCAAAGCTGGGTACACTGAATATATTGTCAGGTTCTGTTGCAGTACTGAAGTGTGGGGTTTCTTTGGGTGTAACTGGAATTCTTGCTTGGTGGGTGGTGGTGAAAATTTCATTCAAATCCAGGGGTCCTACGGCTGAAGAATCGTCCGAGTCCTCTGCTATGGAAGAGATCATGATTTCATAGGGCAGTGCAGTATCCTTGGATATTGTTTCAACCACAGTCATGGAGGGGGGATAAATAATATCGGGAATGGTAACCTTTGTGGTTATTTCCTCATTTCCCTTGGCAAAATACTTTTCATTAGGAACAGCATTTGCATTCTGTTCTTTGTCATTGATGGATATGGATTTTTCATTTTCAGCTTCCACACTCTTCTCTTTCCACTGGTGATTAAATACCGGAACCGTGTGAGTTTCAAGTAAAATTGGCTCTGATTGCACTGGATTAATTTCTGTTGGCTGAAGGAGAAAGAAAGATTTCTTTTAAAAATGGAAATGTGTCCATTTTATATATTCTATTGACCACAATTCACATAGAACTTGCCTCTGCAACGGTTTTGCCAGTGTAAAATAAACAGAACTGTTGAAGAAATAGTGACTAAAAAATGGCCACTTACAGTATTTTTTTCAAGGTTTCTGCTAAGGCTACATTGTAAGATTGAAAGAACCAGATGAGAATCGTGCCCATTATTTGTGCATTTGGAATACTGTGTTGTATTTAATGGAGGTGATGGGTGTCTTGGCTGAAGGCTGTCAACCAGGTGAGAGGTCCCCCATGACATTGGCAGGTCTTCCCTGGGATGACAATTGTCTCCAGAAGCAGCTGTTTAGAACAGAAGCACAAGCCGAGAAATGGTGGCAGCTGCCAGTACTACACCCACAATTGGCCATCACTGGATTACGGGCCATAACTGATTGATGGCAGGAAAGGAGGTCGCAGGACATAAGGGAAATGGGTTGGAAGTCAACAATGGTGTAGGTATTACACTTGGCAGGACTAACCCTCCTCCCCCCTCTCAAATGAGTCCAAAAGATAGTCTGCATGGATTTGCTTGCTGTGCTCTTTTCAGGCTGAGCCCATCACCTGCCATGAATATTTGGCATGAGTCACTCCATTAATTGACCATTTGAAGCCATCAATGAGCTTAACCATCATTGACTGAATCACTTTGGAAGTGGGAAAACAATGTCACCCTCACCCACCCTAACCAAAACACTTCTGATTAAATGCCTATCTGGCCACCAAATGTATTATGGTCAAGTGGCAATAAATTCCACCCACATGTGTTTCATATGTTCTCCATTAGAGTGCATTGGTTTAATATTTGCCCCATTATCAGTGGGACTGATTTTCGAACTCCTAACCCCACTTGTTACCCACAGTAGTTTGCATACAAGTTAAACGTCTTTATGGCAGAGAGTGATAAATTCTTAATCTAGCAAGGAATTAACGGATATGGGGAGAGTACGGGTAAGTGGCATTGAAATGCCCATTAGCCATGATTGAATGGTGGAGTGGACTTGATGGGCAAAATGGCCTTACTTCCACTCCTATGTCTTATGGTCTTAAGTCATTTGTAGTGCACTCCATATGTGCTTGAACTGGCTTTAATCTATCCTGCTCTGTTTGTTGGTTCTAGTCATTTGTTGAGCTCTGACTCACTCCAGCAGCCAGAAGGCCTCCCACTCTAACATGAGGGGCAAGAGTTAGAACTGAAGAAGAGTCATGGTGGACTTACAACTTTAACTCTGTTTCTCTCTCCATCGATGCGTCCAGACCAACTGAGTTTCTCCACTGGTGATACCAGTGAGCATTTTCATTTGGACTGTACTGACACAAATGTTTAAAATCTCAGGCGGTTTAATTATTTTTATTTGGATAATGTTCAAATAATTGATAATAATGGAAAGTAAAGGAAACCTTGAACAACTTAAGTTGGTCATATCATCTTTAATGTCACACTCATTGACGTTGCGTTTTCAGCTTCACATATGGTTTTATTTGTGTCACCAGATTAAAATCTGTCAAAACTCAGTATTAAATCGGGAGAGAAACATTAAACATTGAAAAGTTTAACAAAAAAAAGTGCACATTGCATAGTGCAATGCAGATAGGAGGGAGAGTTAAAAGCAATAACAATATTTCTTAGAACTCTTGATTATTCTTAAATTATTTGTTCTTGTGGTTTAAGATATATGTTGAAGCATTTGAACAAGGTACTAAATGAAAATGCACTCTTATTTACATGTGAATTCAAGCATAAAATAACTCTTTAAAGTGAACAATAGACAGCCAAAACATAATTTATATATTTTCATTACCTTTGGGTCATCAAATGTGTCATTAAAATTGAAAAAGGCACCAAAATCTGCAATATATAACAAAAAAGTGTTAGACTGGAAAAAAAATACAAATATGGAAATGATTGACTTCAGAATGAATTGAATTCTTTGTATAGCACCATATCACCCCATATTTTAAAAAGGTGGGATGAAAAAAAACACAATTACATATTAATGAGCTTATCATTACTAATGGGGGGGAAAGTGCTTGAGTCCATTATAAATCATGTGATAACAGAACACTTGGAAAGTTTAAAGGGATTAGACAAAGTCAGCATAGATTTATGAAAGGAAAATCATGCTTTGGTAATCTACTCGACTTTTTTTTGAGGTTGTATTGTGGGTAAAGGAGATCTTGTACAATTTGATTTCAGGAAGGTTTTGATAAGGTCTCGCATAAGAAGCTAGTGGATAAAAGTAAACCACACAGGACTGGGGCTAATACATAGACATGGATCAAGAGTTGATTGACAAACCAGAAACATAGTGGGAATAAATGAATCTTTTTCTGTGGCAAGTGATAACTAGTAGTCAGGATCAGTGCTTAGGTCTCAGTTATTCACGATATATATAAATGAGAGAATCAAATGTAACATTTCCAAGTTTGCTGATGACACAAAACTAGATGGGATTAAGAGTTGTGAATAGGATGCAAGGAAGCTTCAGGACAAATTGAAAATGTGGGGAAACACATGGCACATGCATTGTAATGTGGATAAATTTGAAATCATACACTTTGGTGTGAGAAAAAGAAAAGCAGAGTATTACTTAAATGTTGATTTTGGGAAATGTGGATGCAAAGGATTTGGCTGTCTTTCCACATGAGTCAATGGAAGGGGACAGGCAGATGCAGCAAGTGATTAGGAAGGTTAATGGTATGTTGGCATTCAATGAAAAAGGATTTGCATTTAGAAGTTGGGGTGGCTCATTGTAGTTTTATAGGGCCTTGGTAATACCACACCTAGATTATTTAATGCAGTTTCCATCTCCCTACCTAAGGCAGATCATAATTGCCATAGAGGGAGTGCAGTGGAGGTTCATCAGGCTGACACTAGGGATGGCAGGGCTGTTGTATGAGGTTAGATTGGTTCAATTGGATCTGTATTTATTAGAGTTTAGAATAATGAGAGGGGATCTAATTGAAACATGTTAAATTCTAATGGGGCTCCACAAACTAGATGTGAAGTGATGTACAGCAAGAAAGGTTCTAGATGCAATCCAGACTCTATACTAAAGTAAGTTATTTGTACTAAAATAAGTTACTTTAATCAGAGTATCGGTGGAGGGACCATATTGTTAGGTGAATGCTGAATGGGAGAAATGTGGAAATCAGCCAATTATTCTGCTTTTGACTGCTATCGACTGGAAACTTCATGTATAACGTCAGGTAAAGAACATGAAAGCTTTAAGAATTGCCATTCGATGAAGAAGTTGAAAAGATAGCTGACACCAGAAGTCTGCTTGAAGCCACAATTTCATGGCTGGAGACGTTAAATTGACCAGAAATGTTTGCTGCTCAGGTTGAATCATGCTTAAATATGGAAGGCTCACTAAATACAACAATGCAAAGGAACTGAATGGGCACGTTCTCATGAAATAGCAATTAGACCGAGGAAGCATTCTGATTTCAGTTTATAAGAATCCTCACTGTAACCCTAGAAATCATTGTTGACAATATTAGCAGAAGGTGGTTTATTGATTTTCTTCAAATTTCGTTTGAGAAAAATCAAGCATTGGCATGTGCAGAAAAGGACACAATTTTCTGCAAAAGTTAGAAAAAGCAATCTTTAGCAGCTCATTTTAAAATGGATTAATACCCTCAATAAAAATATTATACAAAAGAAATAAGCCTAATAAGCTTTTGTCACATTGCTTCCCGAACAGTGATTAGTGACTACTCAGCCCTTTGTTTCACAGATAACGAGCTGATTGTTGACATACAAATATTTAGAGAACGAAAACCTGAAATGGCTAGAATATGCAAATTAAGGTTAATGCAAATTAGTTTTAAGTTTTTTTTGAAGAAGTGTTTAATGGTAAAATTGTCTGAGCTAATAAATGGGAAAAAAAGGTATTTGTTGCTAGGCAACAAATGTGAGAAAAACAAGAACATCTTGTATTTATGTAACACCTTTAACATACTAGAATTTCCAAGGTGCTTCATAGAAGCAATACAAAGCAAAATGTGAGAATGTCATAAAAGGAGACATTAGAATATATTACAAAAAGCCTTGGTCAAAATAGATTTTAAGAAGTGTCAGGGTCACACACTGTATCATTGAAGTTATAAAAAAGACACCAAAATTAGCGACATAAAAAAACATGCAACTCCAAAAAAGAAAGGAACTTTTGATTTGATTTGATTTTGATTTCATTTATTATTGTCACATGTATCTAGGTACAGCGAAAAGTTTCATTTTGTGGGCAGTACAGGCAGATTGTATCATACAAAGTGCATTAGGGTAATAGAACAGGGCGAGAAATACAAAGTTATGGTTGCAGATGTGTACAAAGGGCAAGATCAACATTAAATTTAAAACTTGAGAGATCCATTCAGAAGTCTAATAACTGAGAGGAAGAATCTGTTGTTATATATGTTTAAGCTTTTTTATCTTCTGCCCAATGGAAGAGATTGGAAGAGATTATAACCAAGGTGGGAGGGGTCTTTGATTATGTTGGGTGCCTTCCCAAAGCAATGAGAAGTGTAACTGGAGTCAGTGGATGGAAGGTTGCCTTGTGTGATGCACTGGTCTGTGTTCACAACTCTGTAATTTCTTATAATCCTGGGTAGAGCAATTGCCATACCAAGCTTTGATGAATTCAGATAGAATGCTTTCTATGGTGCATCTATAAAATTTGGTGAGAATCTTTACGCACATGCTGAATTTCCTTCGCCTCCTGAGGAAGTAGGGGCATTGTTGTGCCAGATCCAGAAGAGGACAGGCTTTGGGAGGCATTTAGGACTTAGAAAGCCAAAACAACAGTCTGAAATGGCAGAGTCATTAAAACCAGAGATTCTTATGAAACCAGACTTAGAGGAGCACAGATATCATAGAGGATTGTGTTGCTAGTGGCGATTACATCAATAAGGAAGGATGAAACCACAGAAAGATTTGAAAACAAGGATGAGAATCTTAAAATTCTAGTCAGTCAATACCTCACTGGGTGACAATGAATGACATTGAGCGTAGAACTGATGAATGGATAGACAATGGCCCAGTGGTATTGTTGCTAGACTATTAATCTATACAAGCGACTGGGCTTGTATACTCTTGAGTTTCGAAGATTGAGAGGGGATCTGATTGAGACGTATAAGATTATGAAAGGATTGGACACTCTGGCAGTAGGAAACATATTTCCACTGATGGGTGAGTGCCGAACCAGAGGACACAGCTTAAAAATACGGGGTAGACCATTTAGGACAGAGCTCAGGAGAAATTTCTTCACCCAGAGAGTGGTGGCTGTATGGAATGCTCTGTCCCAGAGGGCAGTGGAGGCCCACTCTCTTGATTTATTTAAGAAAGAGTTGGATAGAGCTCTCAAAGATAGTGGAATCAAGGGTTATGGAAATAAGGCAGGAACAGGATACTGATTAGGAATGATCAGCCGTGATTATATTGAATGGCGGTGCAGGCTCGAAGGGCTGAATGGCTTACTCCTACACCTATTGTCTATTGTCTACTGTCTATTGTCTAATCCTGAGATCTAGGTGGTGTTCTGGGACCTGGATTCAAACCCCATTGTAGCAGACGGTGGAATTGAAATTAGAATTAGAATCTCTACAGTGTGGAAAAAGGCCCTTCAGCCCAACAAGTTCACACTGATCCTCTGAAGAGTAACCCATCCAGACCCATTCCCCTACCCTCTATTTCCCCCGACTAATGTACCTAACCTACACATCCCTATGGAAAATTTAGCATGGCCAATTCACCTAACCTTCACATCTTTGGACGGTGGGATGAAACTGGAGCACCTGGAGGAAACCAGTGCAGAGGCAGGGAGAATGTGCAAACTCCACACAGACAATCGCTTGAGGCTGGAATTGAACCCAGGTCCCTGGCACTGTGAGGTAGCAGTGCTAACCACTGAGCCACTATGAATGCAATAGTATTTAGGAAATAAGATTCTCATGATGACCATTGTCAAAAAAAAACACACCTGGTTTACTAATGTTCTTTAAAGAAGGAAATTTGCAATCCTTACTTGGTCTGCACTACATGCAATTCTAGACACCACAGAAATGTGGTTGACTCTTAACTGCCCCTCTGGGCAATTAGGGATAAACAATAAATGCTGGCCTAGCTGGTGACACCCACATCCCATGAATGAGTATAAAAGTAAAAATAAGGCATAGAGAAAAATTTGGGATATACTTGAGAGCATTTTTAATGATCTCAGGTTTATGGAGCATAGGACCAAGGTGAAAAACTCAGCAAAGATTCTATCCACAGCAGATTGTTATACAGATAAATGCATAAGCATGCAAATTAGAAGCAGAAACACGCTAGTCAACCCTTTGAGCCTGCTCAGCTGTATAATATGCTCATGACTGATATCGTTTTCATCTGATTGCAACCTCAAATCTACATTCATCCCTTTGCTTTACCAAGGCTGTAACCGCCTCTGCCTCAATGATAGTAAAGATGAAGATAAAGCAACAGATGAACTGAAAGAGGGTACAGAGAGACAATGTTGCAGAGATAAAAATAGGAGGTCTTAGGTGATGATGTATATGGTCAGAAGCTCCAGTTGGAATCAAATACAGCACTGAGGTTGTAAAGAATCTGACTTAGAAACAAACTTTTGCTGAGGAACTAGCAGCAAGTGAGAAGATACTTGTCAAATGTGGAGGTATTGGTTAGCTGAAATCCACATAAGGGGCTTAAGATGGCATTAGATTGCAATTTGAATATTCCAATAAGATTTTTGCCTGTTTCAGAGAAGTTTGTGGTTTGAGTAAAACCCAAGTCAGATAGGTAGTAGTGGCCAATGAGTAACACTCTTTTTATGTATTAAGTTCCCTTTCTATTATTCCCATTTTTCCCCAAGAGGACATTGTACAAGTGAAACTGTTCCTCATTATGCACTGTAGTGCAGGGCTGTGGACAGGGGGTTATATAAGGGCCCAATAACCATAGCACAGGGCTCTAGGGAACCCACTGAGTCCAGAACAGGGTGAGGGCCCACCAGGAGTTGAACTAAGGCCCATGATCAGATCCAGATAAGATATACGGAAGAGCAATTCTCATTTGAAGTTTGTCAATGATTGCTATCATGAACTAAGTATTCTTTCACTACCATCAGTTTAATTCAATATGGTAACAAATGCATCGTAAACTTTTCAAAAAGGTTAATCTTTGAGATCTATTTTAAAAGACTGAGGATTTTTTTTTAAACGAGGGTTTTCTTTTCTCTCAGAGGGTCATGAGTCTTTGGAGTTCTTTTCCTTAAAAGTGGCAGAAACAGAGTCTTCTAATAATCATTGAGGCAGAGGCGGTTACAGCCTTGGTAAAGCAAAGGGATGAATGTAGATTTGAGGTTGCAATCAGATGAAAACGATATCAGTCATGAGCTTATTATACAGCTGAGCAGGCTCAAAGGGTTGACTAGCATGTTTCTGCTTCTAATTTGCATGCTTATGCATTTATCTGTATAACAATCTGCCGTGGATAGAATCTTTGCTGAGTTTTTCACCTTGGTAACCAAAGATTGTTGAGGGCCCTATTAGTATCATACAGGAGTAGGTTGTTCTCTCAGTAAAACAATATATTTTTAAAACTACAGTATTTGCATCAGATGGATGTGTCTAGCATAAATCTGAATTTTCACCTTCCATTTTCAACATTCTTTGCCTATAGGCAATTTTTGCATAAATTCTATCTTCAAAGCAATTCCTATCATAATGAAAACAATACCACAGTTAAATAGATTGACCAAAACCTTGGGATTTTGAAAGGATACGGGATAAATAGTTTCACTTAAGAAAATTTCCTTCACAGTATTCACTGTTAGCAAAATTAAACTAACTGCACACAGCTCTCTGAAAATGAATGCCTTTTATACTGTTTACAATGCAAACAGCAATGACCATTGTTTGCAAACATTTAAATCAAGATCAAATGCTATCATGTACAAATTTCATCACACAATTGTTCAATTGATAATCAGTATCTTTGTAAAATAATTCTTTTTTTTTGTGTTTTTAAAAATGACTATAAGAAATAACGTAAATGTCAATTTAAGAAAAAAGACCAAATAATCTTACCTTTGCTTTGCCAAGTACAATGCTGTAAAGAAATGGTGATGAGATTCCCAATTTCCTTGTAGTTCAATAACACTGTTTTGTGAAATACTATCTAATTGTAAAACACACTCAGTAGCTTATCAGGCATTTTTTGCAATTGCAAACAAATTCAATTAAAACATAGCTTTGTTTACTACAAACAATAGATATACTGAAATACACACTGATATAATATGGTTCAGCAGCTGCTAATATGAGATACTCATTAGAAGTGACATGTCAATCCAATGGCATAAATTAATTTTTTTGACTTTAATATTTTCCAGTGTGGTGTGAACAATTTTAATACAGCGTTAATCTGTTAAACATTCTGGAGATCCATAATTTATTTTACTACTGACTCCAGTTCTCTTGCATTGATTCTATTAACTGATTTCCTTCCTGGAATGTTCAGCTCATTCCATATGCACATTTCATATCATGGAGCTATGCAGCAACTAGGTTGTCTGGGCCAGGAGGATAACTTGCAGTTTTGTTTAGAAAAACGTGCACTCTCATTCATCTAGTAACTAACTTCTAGCTTTGCTTACCTTTCTCTGAGTCCACACCAAGACTTAACAAGTCAAGCACTGTGAGCTTCCATTGTGAACAGACTTTCATTATCAAACATAGAACAATTGAGCACTAGCCCATCACCATGCTTTGGAGTTCTTCATCCAAACTACAGTGTAATCTTCATAAGTAGCATTTCAACTGGCATATTAAAAAACAGCCTAGGTTATTCTTATAGAGACATATTCAATATACCTACCCTCTCAAATATACACTGGGGTACAAATGAAATTTGACCTGTAGACCCAAAGAGTGCAAATAAGGTTCCTGCTGATTGGCTGTTTCACTCTAGCTCTCCGGCATTTATTTACAGTTGAGTGGGATGAACCCAGCCTCCAGGGACAGATGAGCCTTTTTGTTTCCTTTGACTTTCTTGGCTCCCATCTCTAAGCCAAGTTGGGCAGTCAATAATTAGTTCAGGATTACAGCACACTGTCCTGGCTCAGATATTGCATAATCAGAGTCTGCAAAAGGGAATGGTACTGGATTCCACCTTCCCAATGCCAACTTACGCCATCTTGAAACCAACTCCACACAAAAGAAATTCCTTCCCCCAAGGACGATCACCACTAATCAATCATTGGAGAATTGACATGTTTACGCTTGATCTTGTCAGGATTATTGTGGGATCAAACAGATCTCCTGAGTGGGTGGTGAGTTGTATCACTCACTGAAGTACATGAGAATACTGCAAAATTTTCCAGTTCAGAGCAAAGATACACACAATGTCACATTCAAATAATGGTTCCACCAATTGGAGGCAGAATGATCAATAGGAGGTCTTTGTCTTGGATGTAGAAATCTAGCTAGATGTCTAATTCCAGAGTTTGTGTCACCAAGAATAATCATAAGAAACTTAAGTGTTTATACACCAGAAGTTTGATGAATTTATGCCTTCAGCAATGAGAGGCAGACTTCTACATATGATTCAGCATAGAAAGTACAAGTCTGTTTGAAGTTCTAGGCATCTAAGCCTATTGCCTTCTGTCAGACACACTCATTAGGAACTGCTTAAACCAGATCCTGACATGGGAAATATTATCGACGAAACAAGTATGTCATGGATCTGCCAAGTTGTTACGTATG
Organism: Chiloscyllium plagiosum; assembly: GCF_004010195.1. Taxonomy (NCBI): domain Eukaryota; kingdom Metazoa; phylum Chordata; class Chondrichthyes; order Orectolobiformes; family Hemiscylliidae; genus Chiloscyllium; species Chiloscyllium plagiosum. The sequence continues at coordinate 16,068,634 of NC_057728.1, forward strand.
TCAAGCTTAAATGTAACCTAGAGCCAACCCTCAAATCTGTTTCCAAGTTTGGGAGCTCTAAGCCAAGTCAGTGAATAAAAGTATAAAATATATTAGAAGAGAGCACGCCACCAATTATTTAAAAATACAACTTTTGTTGTACAACTATTAAGTGAAATGGAACAAACATTTTAAGGAAGGTAATCAAACTAAATACGCTTTTCACTATTGCTGGACAATGAACTTTGACTACATCTTGTCATAATGTTGATTTGAATGTACACATAAACACCACATTAAAACACGCAGAAAATAGCAGAATATTTAGCATAATTATTTTTTTTAACAGAGAAGGACAGTCCTAAACAATGGAAAACTCAAAATTACAAGAGAGATGAGGGACACTAACAGAACCTTGTGTTCATCTGGAATGAACAACTTTGAGTCCTTCAGTCATCTACTTAAATAATTTGGTGGACCATAGTCATTCTTTCAGAAGTTGTGTGCTCATTTGTGCTTCTGTGTTTCATTAAATATATAAAGCTGATCTCTTTGACATACAAATTAAAATACAAACCTGCTTATATTTTTGGATAAGTACACACATGTAAGGAGTGAAAATGTGGATAATATTGAATGTATAGAATAAAAGATTAGCAGAATCAAAGACCCAGCATATGCTGAAATTTAAACAAAAGATGAAATAACACAACCAAAATCAATCTTAGAGAATTTCTGTAAGTTTTATTTAAAAAGTAAAATTTTATGTGAATAAGAAGAAAGCTGTCATTCGTAGGTTGAACTCCAATTGAATGATTGCCCCTTTAGTTAGTGATCTGCCTATTTCCACAGAATCTTTGTGAAAATCAATCAAGGAGTTGATCCCAGGATGTTTCTACAGTAACATTCCTGAAATGGATCCTGGTCCTTCATACTGAGCCGTATTGAATGAAGTTGAGTCAAATATTTGACTCAATTTGTATTTTTCTCTTTCTTTCAGGAGGTTAGCTTAAAATGAATCATTTATGCATATAACAGACCGATCTCAGTGTACATTTGAAATATCTGTTACACCAGGTTATCAAAGCAAATAGTTGCTATTCATTTGATTTAGAACATGGAACTGAGTTAACTTAAAAATAGTTTCTATCTAACATGACTTAAGATATAAGTTTCCAAATGCAATAAGATTAACTGGTGAAGCTAAAAATAGTATTAATTCTGAATGAGAATCAATGCAAAGGCAAGAGCATATCTGCTGTCAATTTTCCGAAATAAACTGATGCTAAATGAAGCAGAGAAAGGAAAGTCCAAAGGCTGAGTGAGAATCAATAAATGAAATGAAGCATATCATTCAGTGCACAAGTCATAGACCCTCAGCTGTATATTTGTAGCTTTATTACTTGGTAATCAGAAGAAAGGGCGAAGAACTAAAATATAACAAGCAATTGAACTTTAAATTTTATTTATTGTGCTTTATCGATTGCTACGATAATTACATAAAGTGATACTAACAAAATCAACATTACAAGAATAGAAATATGAACAATGTTAATTGCTTGTCTTAAAATTTATATAGGCTCATCGCTTTGGGCTCAAGTCATAGATGGGACGAAGGGGCATAGTGTACCAAATTTGAAATAAAAATTGAAAGCACTAGAGAAACTCTTGCATTAATTCTTGCAGCACCTATTGACTGAGAAACAGAGTTAATGTTTCAAGTTCAGTATAACTCTTCTTTGCAACTCAAATGATTTATGACAAAAAAGTCATAAGCAATAACTCTTGTCTTAGATTTAGTCTTAGTCTGAGATTTTGTTTTCTTTATTTCAGATTTCTAGATTCTGCACTATTTTGATTTCATTGAAAGAATTTGATTTTGGTGAGTGCATATCATTTATTAGACGAAAGTGAGTACTGCAGATGTTGGAGATTAAAGTTAAAAGTGTGATGCTGGAAAAGCACAGCAAGTCAGGCAGCATCCAAGGAGCAGGAGAATCGACGTTCAGGCATAAGCCCTTCATCAGGAATGAATGATGAAAGGCTTTTGCCCAAAACATTGATTTTCCTGCTCCTCGGTTTGGTTCTCCTCAGTCCCTCCTAGCATTGTAACTCTTAGTTTTATCTAATTATATTTCCAACTACACTTGTTCACAGCTGGCTTCCTTAACTTGTATTCTACTACAACAACCTACATTTATATAGCACAGGAAACATCCCAAGGTGTTTCACAGGAGCATTATAATGCAACCTTAATTCCAAGAATAGAGATATTAGGTCATGTAATGTAAAGCTTGGTTAAAGGGATAGAATTTAAGGAGCTTAATAGATTTTAATCTCAAAAAATGAATAAGATACAGGCAGAAGCATGAGGAGGGCAAACCAAAAGTGCTGCCCAAGCAGCTGAAGGCATAATGATCACTGGTACAGTATTTTAAATTGGAGATTGAGAATCAAGAATTAGAAGTTCACAGATTTCTGAGGCTTGCAGTGCTGGAAGGGTTTACAGATTATGCAGGGGCAAGGCTATAGAGGGATTTGAACAAGAGTGTGAGAATCTCAAAGATGAGGCATTGTTTAACTGGGTGAATGGAATTTGGAGTCAGTTAGGACATGGACAGCAGAGGTTTGGATGACCTCAAGTAGAGGGTAGAACATGGGAGGTAAGGAAGGAGTGTGTTGGAAGAGTTGAGTTTGAAACTAAAAGTATTCTCCTAATTAAGACAGTGATGTCGAGGAATTTTTTCTCTCTCAGCAGTTCGTTAGAGTTTGGAATTCTCTGCCCCAAAGAGCCGTGGAGGCTGAGTCATTAAATGTGCTCCAGGCAGATTTAGGATTAGTGGTGCTGGAAGAGCACAGCAGTTCAGGCAGCATACTGCTGTGCTCTTCCAGCACCACTAATCCAGAATCTGGTTTCTGCAGTCATTGTTTTTACCTCCAGGCAGATTTAGACAGGTTATGGATCAGTAAGGCAGTGAAGAGTTCTTGGGAGGTTTGGTGATGGTGGATAACAGGATGGAAGGGTTTAGGGCTCAGGCTGGTAAGGAAAGTTATTTTAGGTATTCACATTTTGCACTTACCTTTTTCTAGAAAAGCTAAAACCAGTCAGAGAACAAGAAAGAGTCCAAAAAGCTATGTAAAAATAAAATATAATTATGCTTCATCCTTAGATCATCATTTATTGTTGATTGTCAGCTGGTGCAGGTGCAATGGGCTGAACAGTCGTCTACTGTAATAATTCTGCATTTCTGAGAGTTAAGTTCACAATCAGAATAGCCACAATCTAACTGAATCGGGATGGGACCATTTGCCACAGCAGATTCGCTGCCGCTGACTAGCCACTGCCCTTTGACCACCGAGGACGCTTAGCCACCGCCCATTGGCCACTGAAGATGATTCGCCACCGCAATTAAGTCAAATATTTTGAATATTGATGGTATATAAAATAGTCGTTATATTGGTTAAGGTAGTGTTTGCGTTGTTTCAATAACAACTTATTTTCGTTACAGAAGAGTTTTTTTTAAGCTTGTATTTTTGGAACAGGAATTTTTAGTATGGAAACACAAATTATTAGTAAATGTGAAAATAAGTTTTACCACGATGGTTTTATATATATTTTTGATAAACTATCCAAGAGTGATTGAAGTATTAAGTTTTTATGATGGAACAAGAGTGGCACTGTGATAAAAACAATTAATAGACACACACATTCTCCTTCCGCAGCATTTTGTGGATATACCTATTTCAAACAGGTATGCTGTTTTGGAAAATGTAGGGGGTGATGGATTCTCAGGGAAACGTAGCACGAACAGCCAAGTTTCTGGTATTGACACTGGCTCTAATGCAACGAGGGGTACGTTGGCTTCCAAGAGATCAATTGTGTTAGGGATTCTCTAGTGAGAGGTACAGACAGACGTCTCTTTGGCCAGCAGAGAAAAAGCAGAATGGTGTGTTGTTTCCCTGGTGCCAGGATCAAGGATGTCTCAGAGAGGGTGCAGAATGTTCTCACCGGGGAGAGGGGCCAGCAGGAGGTCATTGTCTACATTGAAACTAATGACATTGGAAGGGAAGAGGTTGAGATTCTGAAGGGACATTACAGAGAGTTAGGCAGAAATGTAAAAAGGAGGTCTTCAAAGGTAATAATATCTGGATTTCTCCCAGTGCTACGAGCTAGTGTGGGCAGGAATAGGAGGATAGAGCAGATGAATGTATGGCTGAGGAGCTGGTGTATGGGAGAAGGATTCACATTTTTAGATAATTGGCATCTCTTTTGGGGTAGAAGTGACCTGTAAAGAAGGATGGATTGCACCTAAATTGGAAGGGGACTAATATACTGGCAGGGAAATTTGCTTGGGAGGATTTAAAGGATTTAAACTAAGCTGATCAGGTGTACCCGAGAACTCTGGGAAGCTAGAGAAGTGATTGCTGGGCCTCTTGCTGAGATATTTGTATCATCGATAGTCACAGGTGAGGTGCCGGAAGACTGGAGGTTGGCAAACGTGGTGCCACTGTTTAAGAAGGGTGGTAAGGACAAGCCAGGGAACTATAGACCGGTGAGCCTGATGTCACTGGTGGGCAAGTTGTTGGAGGGATTAATGTATTATCCATGCTGATACATTAGCCATAATACCGTGCACCTTTATCTCCTGCTGCCTATTGTGCAGCACCTTGTCAAATGCCTTTTGGAAATTTAGGTACACCACATCCACTGATTCCCCATTGTCCACCGTGCTCGTAATGTCCTCAAAGAATTCCAATAAATTAATTAAACATGACCTGTCTTTCATAAGCCAATGGTGTGCCTGCCCGATGGGACAATTTCGATCCAGATGTCCTGCTATTTCCTCCTCGATGATAGATTCAAGCAGTTTCCTCACTGCAGAAGTTAATCCAACAGGCCTATAGTTACCCGCCTTTTGTCGACATCCTTTTGTAAACAGTAGCATCACATTTGCTGTTTTCCAATCTGCCAACCGCCCCAGAGTCCACTTAATTCTGGTAAATTACCAAAAGTGCAATTGTTATTTCCCCTATTGTCCCTTTCAGTACTCTGGGATACATATCATCAGGGCTGGGAGACTGGTCTATCTTTAGCCCCATTAGCTTGCCCAACACACTCTCTTTAGTGATAATGATCGTTTCGAGCTCCTCACTGGCCATAGTCTCCTTGTCATCAATTATTGGCTTGTTATTTGTGTCTTCACTGTGAGACCGACAGAAAACACCTGTTCAACACTAACTAGCGAGCTGGCCAGTCGTCTCCCTCCCTTCCTTCTTAAACAGAGGTGTTGCATTAGCCGTTTTCCAGTCCTCTGGGTTCCTCCCTGACTCCTGCATGTTCATCAACACTACCAAATAGGGCCCCTCAAAGATCAGCAAGGTGACCTTTGTGTGGAGCCACAAAAAATGGGGGAGATACTAAATGAATATTTTGCATCAGTATTTACTGTGGAAAAGGATATGGAAGATATAGACTGTGGGAAATAGATGGTGACACCTTGCAAAATGTCCAGATTACAGAGGAGGAAGTGCTGGATGTCTTGAAACGGTTAAAGGTGGACAAATCCACAGGACCTGATCAGGTGTACCCTAGAGCTCTGTGGGAGTCTAGAGAAGTGATTTCTGGGCCTCTTGCTGAGATATTTATATCATCGATAGTCACAGCTGATGTGCCGGAAGACTGGAGGTTGGCAAACGTGGTGTCACTTTTAAGAAGGGCGGTAAAGACAAGCCAGGGAACTATAGACCGGTGAGCCTGACCTCGGTGGTGGGCAAGTTGTTGGAGGGAATCCTGAGGGACAGGATGTACATGTATTTGAAAAGTCAAGGACTGATTCGGGATAGTCAACATGGCTTTGTGCATGGGAAATCATGTCTCACAAACTTGATTGAGTATTTGAAGAAGTAACAAGGAAGATTAATGAGGGCAGAGCAGTAGATGTGATCTATATGGACTTCAGTAAGGCGTTCGACAAGGTTCCCCATGGGAGACTGATTAATAAGGTTAGATCTCATAGAATACAGGGAGAACTAGCCAATTGGATACAGAACTGGCTCAAAGGTAGAAGACAGAGGGTGGTGGTGGAGGGTTGTTTTTCAGACTGGAGGCCTGTGACCAGTGGAGTGCCACAAGGTTCAGTGCTGGAACCTCTTACTTTTTGTCATTTACATAAATGATTTGGATGCGAGCATAAGAGGTACAGTTAGCAAGTTTGGAGGTGTTGTGGACAGTGAAGAGTGTTACCTCAGATTACAACAGGATGGTCCAGATGGGCCAATGGGCTGAGAAGTGGCAGATGGAGTTTAATTCAAATAAATGCGAGGTGCTGCATTTTGGGAAAGCAAATCTTAGCTGGACTTATTAGGACATTGGTTGGAATATTGCGTGCAATTCTGGTCTCCTTCCTATCAGAAAGATGTTGTGAAACTTGAAAGGGTTCAGAAAAGATTTACAAAGATGTTGCCAGGGTTGGAGGATTTGAGCTACAGGGAGAAGCTGAACAGGCTGGGGCTGTTTTGACTGGAGCGTCGGAGGCTGAGGGATGACCTTATAGAGGTTTACAAAATTATGAGGCGCATGGATAGGATAAATAAACAAAGTCTTTTCCCTGGGGTCGGGGAGTCCAGAACTAGAGGGCATAGGTTTAGGGTGAGAGGGGAAAGATATAAAAGAGACTTAAGGGGCAACATTTTTACGCAGAGGATGGAATGAGCTGCCAGCGGATGTGGTGGAGGTTGGTACAATTGCAACATTTAAAAGGTATATGAATATATGAATAGGAAGGGTTTGGTGGGAAATGGGCCGGGTGCTGGCAGGTTGGACTAGATTGGGTTGGGATATCTGGTCGGCATGGACTGGTTGGACCAAAGGGTCTGTTTCCATGCTGTACCTCTCTATGACTCTATGACTCTAAGTGTCCAAGTTGTGAAAGTGAAAACATGTTTAAAACGTCGTGCAGAAGAATCGCAGGAAGTACCTAGTGTTCTTATTAACGAATGTGTAGCTTTGGCTTTTGTGCCACTTACTGACCATGATAACTACGTAGAAGCACTCGCAGATTTTTTGCCTCAAGAACTACAACCAATACTAGATTGGCTTGAATTTAATTATATTGGACTCTACAATAGATGTGGCAGTAGCCGAAGGACACCTTTGTTTCCCCATGATATGTGGTCGGTCTATGAGACAACAATAAATGATGAAGATCGCACAAATATTCACGCTGAAGCCGCTCATCGGAGAATTGCTTTTGAACTCAGAGCTCACCACCTAACCACATGGAGATGTATTGGAATGTAAATGAAAGTGCAAATGGGGCATGATTTATATATGGAACACACAAGTAAGGCTAGAAAAAATCGAGACGCAGACGATTGAAAACAAAATTGTTCTTGAATACGGCAAAAGAGATTTATTGGAATATCTTAGAGGAATAGCGCATAACTATCAAATGAACTGAAATTTCATTGTTTAATATTAATGTGAGATTTTACTGCTATTATAAAGATTTTAAAAATATAATTCCTTTTTCTGGTTAAAGTTTGTAACTCATTTTTATATATAAACCAATAAAATGATATTTATTTCACTTTTTTTTTATCAATATGTAGTATGTAGTTGTATAAATAAAGGGGACTGAGAAGATTTTACTGCCATTATAAAGATTTTTAAAATATAATTCCTTTTTCTGGTTAAAGTTTGTAACTCATTTTTATATATTTTATTTCACCTTTTTTTTATCAATATGTAGTATGTAGTTGTATAAATAAAGGGGACTGAGAAGTATGAAAGAACAGGCGGGAGGGAAAACAATCAGTACATATATATGTTTCTGGTGACAAATAGTCTCCAGAGGTCAAATGACCCCAGTGGAGAAACGCTGGTGGAGAACCAGCAGTGGCTAATCATCGGAAGCGAATCTGACGTGGTGAATCGTCACCAACCCAACTGAATAGTGGAACAAGATTCAGATGTCTTCCTCTGCTAATCTTGCTCTTAATTCTTATGAACTGATAAATGGATAGCTGAGGGTTTCAATAGTAGATGCACGAAAGCAAGGTGGGGGAGATAGGCATTTTCAGGAATGTCAATGGAGAGTGGTTGGAAAAATCATATACAAGATGAACATCTCATACTCAACCCTGAACATTTTTGGAAGCATCAAACAGCTAATTACATTTGCTGCAACATTTTGGATGGAAGGTCTTCTGAAAAAAGAAAGCAACTGATTCTTTCTTTGTATATTCTAACTTTAAATCCTGTACAGAGAGCAAACAGAAAGCAATGAGAAACAGAACAGTTTTGTCTGAAAGGTATTCCGCCCATTACCTATGAGATTGCGAACACGAGTAGAATGAGCTGACATCAATTATATTGTTCATTGCTTTTGAAAAGAAAAAAAATGCCATAAGCAAGGTATACCAGCTACAACAAATTGAGGGAATCCCACCACCATTAAAGAAAATACAACATTCAATTGGCATTTCATATCTAAAGCACTTTGTGAATCTCAGCACAACCCAGATATCTGCATTAGCATCAAGCCAATCTTTCAAATTACAGCAAAACATTTGACAATCAACATTGACTTCAGAAGTCATAATAAGAAAAGGTTAAATTCTTCTCACTCCAGATTGTACTGATTTCAGAGATCCGTGGAATTATTTTAAATCTATTTCTGAAGAGCACAGTAGCACAGGGATCTCAAGCAATTGGGTGAAAGAGTGTAGACTAGGTCTCACGCTTACCTGGGTCTTCAAATTCCATCGGCATGTCCACAATCAGTCGGTCACTGTACTTCCCATACAAACCATCTGAGCATATGGCAACCACTTGAACAACATAACTTGTGTTCGGCAATAAATTGTTGAGAATGGCTCCCTGAAACAATAGAGGTAAATACTGAGTTGGAATGATAGGATTTGAGGATTATGTTTTAGCTTCATTTCACAATGACGCTCTTTTCATTGACCATTGATCAGACACTATGAAAGTTATTGCAATGTTTGACATTCTGAGTTATACTTTACCATGTCCTGATCCCCATCTGTCAGGAACTGGTGTCTGGTCTGGTCTTCTCCATCCAACTGCTGATGGAACACTGCATATCTCTCAAGGACAGCACTATAAACCACTCTTGGTCTTTGCCAGAGAACAAGCAAAGAGGTGTTATTCCTTGGGTCGGCTTGGAGACTTTCAGGTTCTGAACTGCAAACTTGGAAAACATGGTACAGAGTTACATTGAATATATTGGACTAAATGTAGATCAGCCAAAGATTGATGTGTAATCATCAAGCTGAGCCTGGTAATTGCTTGCACACTGTCAAAACACAGCACCTAGGATTTAATGTCTTCCCAAAATGTTAAATCATAGTCATAAAGTCAATGTTTTATGGTTTGAAAGTGGCCCTTGACCCATTCATCACTCATCATGCATCCATCTACTCTAGTTCCATTTTCCAGCACTTTATATGTCAAATATTCTTCTTAAATGTTGTGATGATTCCCGCCTCTGCACCTTTTCAGGCTTTTGCCTGAAACGTCGATTTTTCCTGCTCTTTGGATGCTGCCTGACCTGCTGTGCTTTTCCAGCACCACTCTAATCTAGAGTCTGATCTCCAGCATCTGCAGTCCTCACTTTTGCCTCGTTGATTTTAACCTTTTCAGGCAGTAAGTTCCAGATGCTCACCACATTTTGACTGAAAAAATTATTTTAAATTCTCTCTAAACTCCCTGCCCTCCCTTAAATCCGTGCCTCCTGTTATGAACCCTTCTACAAAGGGAAAGTTTTTTTTTCTAATCTATGCCCTCATTACTTTGAAAACCTGAAACAGGTGTCCCCTTTAGTGTTCTCTGCTCTAAACCTCAGAGCATCTAGCTTTTTTGCATAACAAAAACACTCCAGACCAAGTAAAATCCTGATGAATCTTCTCTGCACCCTCGCTAAAACCATGAACACCTCCTACCTGTCAATACTAATTTGCTCAGGTTTTTCACAGTTCCCCTCCCTCATTTCTATACCTAAATTGTCCTCCTCTTTGTGAATACACATGCAAAGCAATCATTTAATTCCTCACCTATGGCTTCTGACTCTACACACAGTTCGTCACTTTGACTAGATTAGATTCGCTACAGTATGGAAACAGGCCCTTCGGCCCAACAAGTCCATACCGAAGAGTTACCGACCAAACCCATTCCTCTACCCTATATTTACCCCAAACACCATGGGCAATTTAGCATGGCTGATTCACCTGACCTACACATCTTTTGAATTGTGGGAGGCAATTGGAGCACCCAGAAGAAACCCACGCAGACACAGGGAGAATGTGCAAACTCCACACAGACAGTCACCCAAGGCTTGGATCAAACCTGGGTCCCTGGCACTGTGAGGCAGCAGAGCTAACCACTGAGCCACCATGCTGCCCTTTGGTGCTTAATGGGTCCTACTTTTTCCCTAGTTATCCTCTTGCCCATAATACAATTAGAAAATGCCTTTAGAGTTTCCTTTATTTTACCCAATAGTGTTTTTTCATTTCCCCCTTTTCAGCTATAAGAAGGATATTATTACATTGGAGAGGGTTCAGAAAAGATTTACAAAGATGTCGCCAAGACTGGAGTGTTCGGGTTGTAAGGAGAGGCTGGGACTTCTTTCACTGGTGCATGGGAAGTTGAATGGTGACCTTATGGAGATTTATAAAATCATGAGGAGGATAAATAAGGTGAATAGCAAAGGTCTTTTCCCTGGGGTAGGGGAGTTCAAAGCTAGAGGGGATATTTGTAAGGTGAAAAGAAATTGATTTAAAAGGGATCTGAAGGGCAACTTTATTTACACAGAAGGTGGTTCACATGTTGAATAAACTGCCAGAGGAAGTGATTGATGCAGACACAGTTGCGACATTTAAAAGACATTTGCACAGGTACATGAACAGGGAAGGTTTAGAGGGATATGGGCCAAATACATGCAAATGGGACTCGATTAATTTGGGAAACTTGGTCAGTATGGACGAGTTGGACTGAAGGGTCTGTTTCTGTGCTGTGTGACTCTATGATTTTCCTAAATTTTTTTTGTAAGTAACCCCTTTGATTTCTACATGACTGTAGGGGCTCCCTCTGAGTTGAGCCCCTCAGTACCTATTAAACATCCCTTTTATCCTAATCTAATTCTGTATATTCCTTGACATTCAGGGTTTTCTGGACTTGTTGCTCTATACTTGCACCATTTCCTTTTTGAAAGACTGCTCCAAATGTGGATATTCCTACAGATAAGTGCTTCCAGATTAGTTTGGATAAGTTCTCTCTTATCATATTAAAATCAGACCCACTCCTCCCCTCCCCTGCCCCCGCCACAATCAGAAGCTATATTTCCAGTCTTGCTTTGTCCTTTTTCATGGCTTCCTTAGATCCTATAGAGTCATGTTCACTGTCGCTGAAGTGCATCCCCACTGACAGTTTGACCACTTGCCTGGCTTTGTTCTTTCGAACCAGGTTCAGCATCACCCCCTTTCTTGGAGATCATAAAAAGCTCTCCTAGATATATTTTAAGAATTTCCATTGAAATCTTTCACAACATTATCCCAGTTAATATTGGGGAAGTTGAAATTCCACTACTATTCTTACCCGATTATTTTTACACTTCTCTGAGATTTGCCTACATTCTACCTCTCCCCAACTGGTTGAGGGTCTTTAGTACAACCCTAACAATGTCACTGACATTTTTTTGGTTTTACATTCTTCCAAATGACCTAATTCGAGGAATCATTTGAGATATCATTCCTCTTCACTGCAGTTATTGATTCCTTGATCAATGCTGTGATACCACCTCCTCCTCTCCTTGCATTGCTTGAATATTGAGCAGCTAGTCCGGCCCATCTCTTAAAGATGTCTATATAATGGCAATGATATCTTATCTTTCAACCCATCTGCTTACTCACAAGATTTCTTTGGAGTAAAACGAATGCTATCCAACCTTGCCATGTGGCCTTATGCCTTAACTTGGCTATATTTGCTCTGCCTTTCAGACTGACTTGTTTCGTTTCTTTTATATTTGTCTGGGTGTTACTCCCAGTTGTATCTTCACCCCATACTCCATCCCCCTGCCAAATTAGTTCAAACTCCCACAACCGTTTTAGCAAACCAATCCCCCCTCTGCACTCCCGCCCATCCCTTCCCAAAAAGGATGTGATCCTGTTTTGGTTCAGGTATAATCCAAACTTGTACAAATCCTAACTTCACCAGAATCTAAAACCTGCCTTCCTGTACTAACTCATTGACTATGAACTCATCTGTTCTTTCTGCCTTTTTTTGATACTCAGCAGCATGTGGCACCAGGAATAACTCAGCAATTACAAAAAGCAGGTAATCCTGCTTTTCAATCTGCTACCTAGCTCCCTAAGTTCTTGTTGCAGAAATTCATTCCTCTTTTTAGCCTTGGTTGTTGACACCAATGTGAACCATGACCTCTGACTGTGCCACCCTTTTCAAAGCTCTGCAGCTAATCCGTGATATCCTTGAGTGAAAGTGAAGACTGCAGATGCTGGAGATCAGAGTTTAGATCAGAGTGGTGCTGGAAAAGCACAGCAGGTCAGGCAGCATCCGAGGAGCAGGAAGATCAACGTTTTGGGCAAAAGCCCTTCATCAGGAATGAGGCAGGGAACCTCCAGGGTTGAGAGATAAATGGGAGGTGGGGTGGGGCGGGATGAAGGTGATAGTCCGGAGAGGAGGGTGGAGGGGATAGGTGGGAAGGAAGATTGGCAGGTAGGATAGGTCATGAGGACGATGCTGAGCTGGAAGGTTGGAACTGGGGTAAGGTAGGGGGGAGGGGAAATGAGGAAACTGGTGAAGTCCACATTGATGCCCTGGGGTTGAAGTGTTCCGAGGTGGAAGATGAGGTGTTCTTCCTCCAGATGTTGGGTGGTGATGGAGTGGAGGAAGGTCAGGGACCTGCATGTCCTCGGCAGAGTGGGAGGGGGAGTTGAAATGTTTGGTCACGGGGCGGTGGGGTTGATTGGTGCGGGTGTCCCAGAGATGTTCCCTAAATCACTCTGCGAGAAAGTGTCCAGTCTCCCCAATGTAGAGGAGATTGCATCGGGAGCAACAGATACAATTACTGATATTGGTGGGTGTGCAGATGAAACTTTGATGAATGTGGAAGGCTCCTCTGGGGCCTTGGATGGAAGTGAGGTAGGAGGTTGTGGGGTTGGGGGGGGTGTGGTGTTGGGGGGACATTGGGGGGCACAGGTATTGCAATTCCTGCAGTGGCGGGCAAAAGTGACAGGAGGGGAGGTGGGTTGTTGGGGGACATGGACCTGACCAGGTAGTCACGGAGGGAACGGTCTTTGCGGTCTTGATATCCTTGCTCCTGGCCTCAGACAGGCAGCACACCATCCTGGAGTTACATCTATGGCAGTAGAAACATCTGCTGGTAACTCTTGCTATTAGGTCTCTGCCCACTAATCCTCTCTCTCTTTCGCTTCCCCCACCTTGTTCTCCTGGACTTTGGCTACACTCTCCCAGAGGAACTGTCATTTAAAATCACAGAAAACCTTTCTTGAGTGAGATGTTCTCCAGAGGTTTCCTGACAACCTGCCTGCCTTGTATTCTGACTGGTGGCCTCCCACTCCTTTGCTGATGGCTATTCCTTGAACTGTGGGGTGACCAGTTCTATAAACATGATATTCATATCACTCCACCTTGCAACTGCATATAGTAGCAATGCCAGCCAACACTTAAACTTCAAAATCCAGTTCTCAAACTGCTCCAACCACTCCTACAGATGTAGCCAGACTGCCAGGAGCATTTAAGACTTCTCAACACAAGGGTCCGAGCTCCCCTGCCATATCTTAAACTAAATTACTCTTAACCTAAACTTAAGCCATGTAGAAAATTTATCTAAGTTTCTTCTCCGGTTAACTGTAAACCGTAGCTTATTTCCCTTACTGGCAAATCCTGCTCTCCTGTGTCTGTGAATGCTTTCTTTCCCAGTGCTCATTCAGAAATTTATGTCTTTCAACATTACTGAGGTTGAAAAACAATCCCAAACAGTTTTTGTTCAAAAGCTAATCAACTCACAACTTCCCTGTCGTGCTACTGCCACACTATTTGAAACTCAGCCAAGCATCTCAGGACAGTGCTCCCTCACACACCTGACTCTGCTTGTCCCCACTGGAGATAATGGATTTAAAACACTAGCTTTAATCAGAATGCTAAGTTGCAGGAGTGTAATCCTAGGTTTTAAGCAAAATCATCCCTTAAAATTTAAAATGCTCACCCAACGTTCCCTCTGAGCTGCTCAGCCATGTGCCACTCATGTCAATGTGTCAACGTATACTCCACTGCTTCCAATGCACAGACCATGAGTGCAATGGCATGGAAAACTAGAGCAAACGTTGCTCTTATCTCTTCGGCCACCAAAGCCACAGTGTTATCGCTGTTTGGCAGAGCTGACTCTCTGCCTCAGGATCCTCTGTGGCAGGCACGGTAGATTCATTTAAGATGAATCTGGACAGATGCATGAGTAGGTGGAGAGCAGAGGGATACAGATGCTTAGGAATTGGGAGATATGTTTAGACAGTAGATTTGGATCAGCTCAGGCTTGGAGGGCCAAAGGGCCTGTTCCCGGGCTGTAAATTTTCATTGTTCTTTGTTTTGTTCTACAACACAACTGCTCACAGTAAATTTGAGCAACATTTCGGGTTGAGCTTCATGTCTATGTCAGTGGCCCCGTTCAGTAGCTGGGAAGCTGGTGTGGCCATTTCAGGGGAGCTCAATGAAGCTAACTTTCTGTTTGCCGCCTGTGGTCAGGATTCCCTGGACTGTCTCCACCAGGATCCCATTTCCGAGTAGTACCGACCAATCAGAGGGCCAGCAGCTCTTCAGCCCAGCAATGCCGCCCGGAGTGATGGGCACTCCTGGAACTGCAGCCTCAAACGCAGAACATCACTGGAGGGACACAGGAGAATGAGTGGCAGGAGCTTCTCCACCTTCCATGTCTGTGATTCACTGGGGGAGTCGGGAAAGAGATGGGCTCGCCACTTTGTGTCTTCCCAATTGATTATTTGTACTGTTCCCTCCTTACTCCAGAGTGACAATAATTACATTACAGCTTTACTGACATTTATCTATTTCTTAACACAAGGGGGCGCTTGAAGGCTTAAGAACATTTTTTTCATTTTAAATTACATTCAATATATTTTCATGAAAAAAGGTTATACATGGGCTAAAGTTTGTGCATTAGGGTGAACCTAGGGGTGGATGGGAAAGTTCAGACCGAATGAGGCAGACATGGGCAGAACTGAGCACCAGGGACCCAGGTTTAGTTTCAGCCTCGGACGACTACCTGCATTCAGTTTGCATATTTTCCCCATGTCTGCATGGATTTCATTCAGGTACTCCGGTTTTCTCCCACAGTACAAAGATGTGCAGGTCATGTGGATTGGCAATGTTAAATTACCCATATTGTCCAGGGATGAGTAGGTTAGGTGGATTAGCCAAGGGAAATGCAGGGTTGCAGGGATAGGACAGGGGTGAGTCTGGGTGAGGTGATCTTCACAGAGTCAGTGTTGACTTGTTGGGTCAAATGGCATGTTTACATATCTTAGGGGTTTTATGAAAACTGGGAGGGAGTATTAAGCTGTAGAAAGATTAGGAATGGAATGAAGCCAAAGTAGATGACAGTGATTGACAAAGAAAAAAGTATCACAGATTATTAGAGCTTAGAATAGAATAAAAATACATTAAAAAATTGTTGGAAGGAAAAACCAGTAAAGAAGGGCCAAGTCTAACCAATTCTGAGTTGAAGGAAACTATTCTCTTCTCTCTCATTTAATACTAGAGATCCATTCTGCCATCCTCGATTATGTTATAATCAGGTTAACTGCACTTTGGTATAACTTAAACCCCGTTTTCATATTTTTAAGTGAATTTATCCTTACTCTAGTCTCAGAATATTGCACTGCAATTTAATAATTTCTGTATTTTTCGGATGCCAAAAATACCATCCTTCAAGATTCTGTGTTTGCAATTCATATTTATTAGGCATGAACAAGCCAGGTGCAACTTGCTTTTTATTTGAACTTCACGTTGTGTATACGTCAATATTCCTGAATACTGAGGTATTACATAGTACTGATCATAACATCCCCCGACACATGTGACATTCCCACAGATACTCAGTTCGAAAACACCATTAAACTGTTCAAATGAATTGACCTTACAATATGAGCAAGACCAGCTCATTGAGATGCAAGTGTGTGTAGTGTGTCAGGTCAGTATCTTTACACAGAACAACTGAGATCATACCATCAGCCCTGTGTACCAATGTACTTTATGCTGTATTGTGGTATCTCATCTCTTAGTGCCTATAGTGATTGAATAAAATTGTCTACCACAACTCTCTCCCTTCTGAATCTGAAGCATTTGAAATCATAACCCATTCCAAGGAGTTTTTTACTCAATTATTTTTTCAGAGGATGTGGATGTTGCATTCCTAATTGCCCCTGAGAAGCTAGTGATGAACTGTCTTCTTGAATTATTGCAGTCCTTAGGGTGAAAGTGCACCCACAGTGCTGTTAGAGAGGGAGTTCCAGGACTTTGACCAAGTGACAGTAAATGAATAGTGACAGTCAGGATGGCGTGTGGCTCAGAAGTGAATTTGCAGGTGGTGGGGTTCCCATGGACCTGTTAGTCTTGTCCTTCTAGATAGCAGATGCCATGAAGGTGCTGAAGGAACCTTGATAAGTTACTGCAATACTTCTTCTAAATGGGATGCACTGCTTGATAATACATCAGTGGGGAAGATAGTGAAGGTTGAAAATGGTGAATGGGGTGTCAATCAAGCAGGATTCTATGTTCTTAATGAGTATGTTGCTGGAGTTGCACCCATCCAGGCAATTGGGGAGTCTTCCATCACACTCCTGAACTGCATCGGGTAGATGGTGGACAAGCTTGGGGAAGCAAGGAGGTGATTTGCTCACCAAAGGATTCCCAGCCTCTGATCTGCTTTTGTAGACCTAGTATTTATATACTGGTCCAGTTCAGTTCTCGGTCAATGGTCATCCTCAGAATGTTGAAAGTATGGGATTAAGTTGTGATTATGCCATTGACATCAATGAGAAATGTTACAATTTTGTTGTTGGCGCTAGTCATTGTCTGGTATTTCTGTGGCATGTATGGTACTTACCACTTATCAGCCCAGGACTGGATGTTGTCCAGGGCTTGCTGCATGTGGACCTGGACTGACTTAGTGTTTGAGTAGTCATGAATGATACAGAGCACATGGGCAAAAAAATCTGTGCTGTTACTCCAGTAGATAAGAGACACTACATAGTTGCAATTTCTTCCTTTCCTTTCAATCAAGTTGAAAGCCGTTAACTGCTGCACAAGATTTATTGAGCCTATAGTGCAGTTAAAATTATAGTTCATGCCTGATGGTCAACAATTTTGTTTCAAACAAGCTGCAGTTTCATTACCGATTCCCACATGACAACCTTTAAAGTGTTTTGGATTACCTGAAGTCATGGTAGGTGTTATGTAAACACACATTATTTCTTCAACTTCTGCAAAAAATCGATCACAAAAGATCCAATGCAAAATTTAGAGATTTATAATGGCAAACTGTTTTGAACCTACCTGGTTCATGAACCTCTTCTGTGCCTGAGTAGGAGGAGAAAACTTGCCCAACGAATTGGTACTGCTGCTCCCTGTAGTTGTTCTGAAGGTAATCGATCAACATTACATAGCCAGACTGTTGCATGGTCAGCACCTCACAGAATACCTCCAGCTGGATCAAAGCACAAGTGTTTCAAAAACCTTTTCAACGCAAGGACAGATTTATTCACAGAGCTGTCAAATGGCAGCTTCTTCATAACAAGAGAGAAAGGTAAGATCATTTAAATTTTAAAAAAGCCCAAACTGATCCTCACTTGTGAGTTTTCTACTGGGGCAATTGAACGTGAATTAAAATCAGGAAATGTTGACTAATTTCACCTCCTTGGCCCTTGGGCAGTCAAGTCGTTGTAGGACCCACTGAAATGGGAACTGGAAATTGAATGAGACCTTCAGTCCTGTATGGCATCAACTTAAAATTTAATTAAAATACATTTCAGAGGATAATGCTGCTTATTTAATAGATTTGTTTTGGATGAATAGGTTATTGCCTGGTTAAGATATTAGGAGAAGCCCATTAAAACACACACACATTAAGGATTTGTGAGGTGAAATTTCCAGTATATTTTGTTAATTGTTTTTAAGTCATTGCAATTTTTGCTACTGTAGGTTCATTACACAGAGAATCACTGGGATCTGCGAATTTGAAAATACATTTATTTATTTGAGAAATTGTTATGAAACTAAAGATAAAATTACAGACAGTAGAATGCTCAAATCAGACAACAAATTCAAAATCCCTTTGGAATACAGATATAACTTGTATAATGACAATTAATTTACTCCATGTTGTCAAAACCACAGATAATTTCAAACAAAGGCATATCTGTTACTGAAAGTTCTCTAAGACAATTGGTAGCTTATTACTGAAAGATGCTCATCAATGAACTTCCCTCCATTATAAGGTCACATGTTCACCAGTGATTGCAAAATGTTTAGCATCATTCACGACTCCTCAGATGCTGAAGCAGTCCATGCTTATTGCGACAATATACAGGCTTAGGCTGACAAGTGGCAAGTAATATATTACACGCTATACAATGCCAGGCAATGAAACCATCTCCAATAAAAGACAATCTAACCACCGTCCTTTGACATTCAATGGTGGTATCATCACTGATACCCCTGCAATCAACATTCTGAGGAATACCATTGAGCAGAAACTATATAAATACAGTGGCTACAAGAGCCAGTAAGAGGCTACTGCAGTGAGTAATTTACCTTCTGCCTTCCCAAAGCCTGTCCACTATCTCAAGGCATGAGTCAGGAGTGTGGTGAAATACACCTCACTTGCCTGGGTGAGTGCAGCTCCAACTACACAAGAAACTTGACACGATCTCGGACAAAGTAGCCCGCTTGATTAGCGCTACACCCACAAACATCCACCCTCTCCACTACGACGCTCTATAGCAGCAGTGTGTACTATCTACAAGATGCACTGCAGAAGTTCACCAAAGATCCTCAGACAGCATCCTCCAAACACACAACCACTTCCATCTAGAAGGGCAAGGGCAGTAAATACATGGGTACACCATCACCTTCAAGTTCCCCTCCAAACCACTCACCATCCTCACTTGGAAATATATCACCATTCCTTCACTGTCATTGGGTTAAAATCCTGGAACTCCCTCCCTAAGGGCATTGTGGATTAACCTACAGAATGTGGGCTGCAGCAAGTCAAGAAGGCAGCTCACCACCGTCTTCCCAAGGGCAACTACAAACAGGCAATAAATGATGGCCCAGCCAGTGATACCCACATCTCATGAATGAATAATGAAAAATCAACAGGAATGGATTGTTAATGAGCATTTACATTAATTTTTCATGTCTCCAGGTCTTGTTCATGATTTGAGCATGTGTGAGCTAATCTCTATTTTTCATCGTTGTCTGGGAACTGTTGTGGATGGGTCAGTTAGCTTGTTTGGCTGGGTGGCTATTTTGTGATGCAGACTAATGAGTTCCATTCCCAAATGAACTGAGAACACCGCAGAAGGTCCCTCCTTTCAAAGTTGCCCCTTACCCAAGGCATGTCGGCCCTCAGGTTAAATTTACCACAAGTCACCTCTCTCTCTCTGCAACTTGTGGCTTTCCCTTCAGCACAGAGCTCACCACAATTCAGCAGGTCTGCTAGGTCATGCTGCTTTCAGGTGTGATTAAAATAAAGAAGGTATCATTTGGGTACACCAGGATGTAATGCTGGCATGCCACTCCATGTCTCTCATGGATCCTCCACAGCCACTGACCCAATATCCATATTTTAAAATTGACATTAAATATAAACTTCTAACAATCTAATAGGGCTACCATTCAAACAGTGCTAGAAAACTCTAATGCACAAGATTATTAATTTATATAAAATATTTAAAACATTAAATGCAGGAGAGATTCAAACAATTAGAACACTTAATCACTTACCAATTCCAAGACAGATAACTCTTTAATAACCTCTTAAGACTGTCAATCACATTTCATAATGAAGTGAAGAATGGGATTAGGAAAGACAAAGCTTCAAGCTTTTGTCAATTGTCAAATTCACTGTGCCTCCTCATTACTGTTCTATTCTTACATTACATTTTTTATGGGGCAGGAAGCTGCAACACAGGATGTACCTTTCTGAGGTTTTGGGTGGGGGTGTCACCATTATGTGATCTATAGTAAACTTAATTTTCTAAATCTATAATGATGATTTAGACAAAGAATCACATCATAATCTAGGCTTGCTGACAATACAAAGCGAAGTGGAAAAGTAAGTTATAAGGAAGACATGGAGATTAGCAGGAGATATGGACATTTTAAGTGAACAGGCAACAGAGAATTGGTTGGAGCATGATGTGAGGAAGTTTATTCATTTTGATCATGAAAATAGAGAAGTAGACTATTTTTATGAGGCATGCATTTTGTAAATGGTAGCATTCAGAGCTAACATTCAACAAGTAATAAGAATGCCAAAGGCAAGTTGGCGATTATCACAGGGGGATTAGAGTTGAGGAACAAAGAAGTCTTGCTACAATTGTCCAGGCCTTTGAGACTACACCTGGAATACTGTGTGCAGTTTTCATCACCATATTTAAGGAAGGCTTTACTTGTATTGAAGTCAGTATAATGAAGGCTAATTAGACTGGTGCCAGTGATGAAAAGATTTCCTATACAGAAAAGCTATATGGCGCATATATTCAATGGAGTTTAGAATGAGAGGTACCATCACTGAAGTACATAATAGTCTGAAAGACCTTGACAGGGTAGACACTGGAGGGTTGCTTCCACTGGTTGGGAATCTAGAACACTCAGGCACCGTGTTTATTGAGGACTGGGACAAGGAAAACGTTTTTACCCAAATGGCTGTGATTCTTTGGAACAGGTTGTGAATGCTTTTTAGTCAGCAACTATTTTCAGATGCTGAAAGACAATTTTCCATCTCAAAAAGATTCAAGGATTATCAGGAGAGGGCATAGAAGTTCTGTTGAAATGTGAAATCGTTGAGAATTATATTAAGTAACGGACAGGCTCAACAGAATTTATGGTTCACTCCTGCTCTTATTTCTTGTCTTATGTCTGTGGGGGAAAAGAAAATATTGAGTTCTGGGCTGCTGACCCCAAGAACTGAGGGAAGCTTTCTAACCAGACCGATCTGCATCACCCCCTCTTCCACCTCCCCACCCCTCATTACATTTCAGCCTCCAAAACTCAATTCCTCCCCGTCCACTTCTCTTGGAGACAAATATATTACAGAAATAGGATTTAGGGGAGAGCTTGGGTTTCAGAATTTGGAACAGGCCTGACTCCTGTTTCTCTGGCAAGTAGTGAAAATTGGGCCCACAAATAACAAGTGCTAATTTGTTCACAGAAAAAGAAAGTGTTTCTGATTACTGGAAAGTTTTATTTATTTATATTTTTAAACCTGTAGCTAATTCAATATATTTCTGATTTTTGGGATTGTCTGCTTCCGTTCTCTTGATGTCGAATGTACATGCATATTTGAAAACCATGCACCAAAGATTCGTAAGTGGCCACCAATTAAATATAATTTAATAGGTAAGGGAGAGGCTGAACAGGCTGGGGCTGTTTTCCCTGGAGCATCGGAGGCTGAGGGGAGACGTTATAGAGGTTTACAAAATTATGAGGGGCATGGATAGGATAAATAGACAAAGTCTTTTCCCTGGGGTTGAGGAGTCCAGAACTAGAGGGCATAGGTTTAGGGTGAGAGGGGAAAGATATAAAAGAGACCTAAGGGGCAACTTTTTCACGCAGAGGGTGGTATGTGTATGGAATGAGCTGCCAGAGGAAGTGGTGGAGGCTGGTACAAATGCAACATTTAAAAGGCATTTGAATGGGTATATGAATAGGAAGGGTTTGGAGGGATATGGGCCGGGTGCTGGCAGGTGGGACTAGATTGGGTCGGGATATCTGGTCGGCATGGACGGGTTGGACCAAAGGGTCTGTTTCCATGCTGTACATCTCTATGACTCTATGACTCTAAGGTAAGGAATGGAGGTAGAGATGGTGGTAGGGGGAAGGGAAGGATCATGGACTGGAGCTGAAGATTTTCTGATACTTCCTTCTACCATGCAGCATAATTCCTGAAATGGAAATATAGCTTGGAGATATCTAGTGTTCTGACAACATTTCAAGGACAGCACAATGAAGGGATATTGAGACCCAACAGGAAAATCGAGTGAGGCTCCATACATACTTACTCTGAGAATTACAATATATACACACACACACATACATGCATGCAATGTTCCTTTTAAAAAATGAAATTGTCCCAGATTGTGAAAATTTAAACAGTTCTGGGGCTGCACACTGTGCTCACTCAGCAATTATTCTGCAGAAGATTATGTACCACACAGTCTTCTGGAATTGGCTCAAAATGGCACCTTGTGGATTGGGAATAGGGAGCACAGCACTGCAGTTATTGCTGACTCTTGTAAAATTGATAATATTTCTGTTACATCCTGTGACTTTTCTACTTTGCATTAAGCTACACAATTTACAAACTACTGCACAACTTAAACACTGTAAAGTAGTGGAATTTACCTGAATTTCAGAAATGGGAACAGTTTCTTTAAACACAATCCATTGGACAGTTTCTGTACAGGGAGGTGTAGTAAGGGAGCCATTATAACTATAATATTTATCCGTGGAGTTTGGAAGAAGGTTCAGTAAAATGAATGGTTCCACCATTGCCTGTTTTCCTAAAACAATGAAAAATCTTGAATGAAGATTCATTATGTAGAAAATAATCACTTCTTTAACTACCAAATGTCAATATTAACGCTAGCATACTATACAAGTAGCTGTTCATATAGTAGAATTATCAAAGAATCCAAGGGGTAGCTTTGAATTAAATGGTAATTTTTGCAAGCTTGAAGCAGCCTTTTTTTACAAATATCTCTCCCAATTTTTTTTAACTCCAATGGATCCACCAGCATCCACATCACACAATTACTTGCACAGTTTTATAAAGTGGCAACCAAGTGAGTCCTATTTCTGAAATTACAAGTCGATTCAATTGCTTATTCCACAACTATCCCTTCACTGGATTTGGTTTAGCAAGCGCAAGTACTCAATGTGCTCACCAATCCTTATTATTTTGAAAGTAGTTAAAACAAACTGAATGAATGGCTACCCTGTAATAACAGAAAGAGGAATTTCAGATGCGCTCAAAGTTTAAAATTCATTATCCCACAGTATGAATTTATACATCCATTATATTCATTAATTTGTGGCATAGCATTTTAGAAATCAGAAATGAGAAAGTTAATTATTGTGTTAAATTTACAGTATAAAATTGCCTTGGGCTGCATGCAGGTTAAAGCTCCCCAAAGGCATTCTTGGAGTTCAGGAGATTTGTGTCTGTGAGAGGGTTTCCTGTAATGTCTAAAAATGTAGGCAAATATTTCCCGCTGAAAAAAGAATTATCGAATCATAGAATAGAATCCCTACAGTGTGGAAGCAGGCCATTCGGCCCATCAAGTCCACATTAAACCTCCAAAGAGCATCCCACCCAGACTCACTACTCCCCCCCACCCCCACCATACCTGTAAACCTGCATTCCCAATGGGCCAGTTAACCTAACCTACACATCCCTGGACACTATGGGCAATTTAGCATGGTCAATCCACCTAACCTGCACATCTTTGGACTGTGGGAGGAAACCAGAGCATCCTGAGTTGCCCAAGCGGAAATGGGGCGAATTTGCAAACTCCACACAGACAGTCGCCCAAAGATAGAATCAAATCTGAGTCCCTGCAGCAGTGCTAACTTACTGAGCCCACAGATCAACAATAAAATAAAATGCACAAGAAGTGCAAAAATATTTTTCTAAACTTGAAGAAAAAAATGCACTTATTTTAAAATATTAATCTCCTTATACAAATGGAATAGTTGAGATGTCATGGATGTGTCTGCCAGACTACTGCGTGAAGAGTGACTCTAATTAATCCTGCCAATTCCAACAGAGATAAGGCTATTGGCCACTGTCAGCTACAATCCCAGAGTGCCTGTTTGGATTTATAGTATCCAAATCATTTTTTGCAAATGCTGATTCACTAGATTTTTATTTCCAGTATATTTTTCATCTTTAAGAAATGTTAGTTAACATTTGCACAATTTATATAACTAAAATCTATTTTCCTGTTACTTAATATTATTTCAGAATCCTACATAATAACAATAAATAACTCACTTTGCTCAGTTTGAATTCTGAAGCCTTTTCATTTCTTTCAATCTAGATACACTGGAGTGGTTCCCTCCTTGACTATTTATCTACTGAACTTACCATATCGGCTAACTGCTTCCACACCACGTATGACACTTTCATAATCCATATTATCTTCTGGACCAATCTGTAAAATTGAGACAGTTTTAAAATTGGTTGTGTTATGAAGATGTGGGTGAACTGTACCGTTAAGAGAGTTAAAAGCTAGCAGTGACAGCACCAAGTGTTCTCAATAAAACACAATGCAACATGTGCTCCAGCTACTGGGGTAGCTGGTTGCCTGGAAATGACAAAACAGATTTGAATTGGACCAATCAGTTTAAATTTTACCCCCCCACCCCCACCCCCACCCCAAATACCAAACTCCAATCCAATTTGAATTTAGTATATTGACAATCTTAAAAGCCAATGACACAATCTGATGCTTTGGGGGTATAAGACCGGAGAAAATTGAACAGTTGGGAGGAGAACTGCCAAGCCACCAGCATGTAGAGACTGCCCAAAAAAAGCTCTCTTAAAGGTACCTTTATTGATCAGTAACCTATGAAGCAGAATCCCAAAGAAGAAGGAAAGAAGACAGGAATACAGAGAAAACTGAAGCTGCCTGATTTTGAGATAAGAAGTTTTGTTTTGTCAATCTTAATTTGGGGTTTTATCAGATTAGTATTATAGAGGGGAAGGTAAGAGATAGGTTAGAGGAAGGAGTTGTAAATGGTTGTTAGTTAATTATTCTCTGTTATACTTAAAGAAATAAAGTTGTTAATTTTTACTGTAAATAGTTTTTGATTGCTTGAATTTTCGCAGATGACCGCATGGGATAAATCTTTTCTGTGTTACTGGTTTAAATAAGCAGGAGAGTTTACCCCATGTCGTAACAGTTGTTTGCTTCAACATACCCCACATTAATAGCACATTGGTGATTAAGTTTAGATATGATGTATGTTAAAAGTTCCTTCCTGACATACTGTTTGTTGATTTGTTTAAAGAATGCACTGTTAACAAATCAAGTGTAAAAATCATGCAAGTGTACTGTAAGAAAACAATTACTCTTCTGACAGTACCTCTTCTACTCACAAATTATTATTTGTAATATGTTGCAAATAATCAAACATCTTACTTTATATGTAATAAAAAATCTCAGCAGGAATCAAAACTTTATGAAAACACACTGAAATCTCCATGTATTTTGACATGGAAATATTTACAATAACCTAGATAAATTGATCTTTCACTTGAACAATGGGAAAAGATTACAAGCTGTGGTGAGCTGTGTGTGACAGAGTGACAATTAGGAATTTGACGTAGATCTTTAAAAAAATTGAAAAATGGAGGCCACACAGCAAGCAGTGTTGGTTAGAAGGGGAGTCTGCCTTTAACTCCAGGAATTCTCTCCAGGACATCATTACATGGAGGTGAGAGAGGACTCTGCCTATTACTGAAAATGCCAGCCTCAAGGTCCTGTCTGTGTGACAGATTGTAAATGTCACCAGACAGCGCATTTCATTAGGTGGTTGTCCAATGACCTATATTCCATGTAGGCAGTTTCAGCAAAACGTTGGCAGTCAGGAATGCCCCTGCTTATAAATGTGGAATAGACGGAAACAGCAAGTAGGTGCAATCTCATTCTGGTGCAGTATGGGTTTTGGCATTGGTCCATTTTTACCCGCTTATTCCTTCAAAAATAAAGGAAAGCGCATGTGGGAAACCCGTTGTTCCAGTTCTACAGGCATACTAAATCATGCAGTGACAGGAACCTTGTGGAAAAGTGTCAAGAATAGAGAGATGAAAACAAAAATACAGAAATAGCAAAAAATACTCAGAGGTTAACTCAGCAGCAGCTGTTTAAACACACTTTGGTAAACTGTAACATTGTGATTTAACTAAATTAGCCGCAATCTGGAGGGTGTTGATGTCTGCAAGAAGTTGCTTCACCATGGTAATGAAGCTGGTGGACTTCAATGTGTTTTAGCATTTCCCAAAGGCCACCTCTGCTCACTGTGTCAAATGACTTGGTGAGATCGAGAAAGGTGACGTTGAGCCATTGGCTTTGTGGGCGGCACAGTGGCACAGTGGTTAGCACTGCTGCCTCACAGCGCCAGAGACCCGGGTTCAATTCCCGCCTCAGGCGACTGACTGTTTGGAGTTTGTACGTTCTCCCCGTGTCTGCGTGGGTTTCCTCCGGGTGCTCCGGTTTCCTCCCACAGTCCAAAGATGTGCAGGTCAGGTGAATTGGCCATGCTAAATTGCCCGTAGTGTGAGGTAAGGGGTAAATGTAGGGGTATGGGTGGGTTGTGCTTCGGCGGGTCGGTGCGGACTTGTTGGGCCGAAGGGCCTGTTTCCACACTGTAATGTAATCTAATCTTCCAACATTTTTCTTGGTATGTATACCCAGACAAATACATGTCTGTGATGGCTCTGTTAACTCTGAAACCTCAAAGGCTCTCTTGGAGGATTTATTTTGCAAAAGCAGAGACAAGCTTGTTCAGAGGTATTCTAAGTCAGAATCTTATCAGCAATAAAAAGGAAGGTGATCCCACAATAAGTGGAGTAACCTGACTTTTCTCCTTTCTTTTTGTATGAAGTGATGATAACAGCATTGCATAGGGTCTGTGGAATCCTGCCCCAATCTCAAAAAGCCATGAAAAGCTCATGAACTTGGTTTGTAGGGTAGTGGGGGGGGCACAGATGGAGGCTTCAGATGAAATTCCTTCGATCCTAAGGCATTATTCTGGTTACCTAATCAAAAGCAGTCACACTTTCTTCCTAAGTCAATAGATGTGAAGGTGGAAAAGAACAGCAGATCAGACAGCATCCGAAGAACAGGAAAGTCAACGCTTCAGGCTGAAATCCTTTGTCAGGACTGGGAGGGGGAGGGGAGCCCAGAAGTAAATGGGGTGAGTGGTTGGGGGGTGTTGGGATTTGTGGGCTAAGTGGGATGGTGATAGGTGGATGCAGGTAGGGGGCTATTGTGATTGGTCAGTGGGAAGGGTGGAACAGAAAGGTAAGTAGGAAGATGGACTGGTTAGGTCAGGGAGGCTAGAGGGAGGTGGAGGGCTGGAGGTGGAGGGATTTTGAAGCTGGTGAAATAAATATTGAGGCCATTGGGCTGTATGCTCCCCAGGTGAAACATCAAGTGCTGTTCCTCCAGTTTGCATTTGGCCTCACTCTGACAGTGGAGAAGCCAAGGATGGACATGCCGCCCAGTGGAGTGGGAGGGGCAATTAAAATGGATGGCATCCAGAAGGTCAGGTTGGTTGATGTGTGCAGAGTGCAGATGTTCTGCGAACTGGTCCCTAAGTCTGCATTTGGCCTCCCCGATATAGACGAGACCACTTCGGGAGCACAAGATACAGTAGATCAGGTTAGATGAAGTGCAGGTGAATCTCTGTCTGATCTGGAAGGATTGCTTGGGGTCTGAAACGGAGGTGAGTGGGGAGGTGGGGGCAGGTGTTATACCTCTTGCGGTTGCAGGGAAAGGTATCAGGTGTGGTGTTGAAGTTGATGCGGTGACGAGGGAGTCGCGGGGTGAATGGTTCCCTCCAGAGTCAGGCTCTCATCCAGTTGTTCTTAGATAAGCTGTGGTCTGTTGGTGGATGGCAGTTTCATGCACTGTGCACTTGGCAATGCAAAGTGTTTCAAATTGCTCTGACCAGTGACCTAGGGCTGGCACCTTGTTGATGTGCTGTGTCTTGCCATTGGGCACTCCTCAAGGGGCTTTTGTGTTTGAGTTGTTTGCCCATAGACAATTTTCAGTGCTTCGCAGAAAAACCATATACATCATACAGGGAGCAGATAAATACAGGCTTGGACCATTTTATGACATCTGCCTCTATTTTGATTCAATGGTATTTCAGTTTCTCCAAATAATAGTATGTTCTTTCATTGTGTGTTTCCAACTGAGGAAGCTCTAAAGTGCATGATAGAAAACTTCAAAACAAAAGGGCAAGGAAGCAAATCATCAATTAATGATCTTGTGTTTGAGAAGTGTGCCAATTGTAGAGGTAGGGAATCGAATAGTGTTGAAATCCTGACAAAGAATGCTCTAGCACATGTGACAATAGAATTAGAGTATTGCTTCTCAAAATATGGAATGTTATAAGAGACAAAAGTAGCAATTATCAGCTCCAAGATAGGGTGTGAAGCTTTTGCAAATGTTAGGAATTAATGCCCAAGCACAAACATTCCTCTTCTTGGACAAGGAAAAAGTAGTCATATTTTATGAATTCGTTTTTAGTAAGAAGCTATACTCTCAAAGAGAAATTAGAAAATTTTCCCCCAGTTTGTTATCTGATCTGTGCTCGCAATGGGAAAGCAAGTACACATTTTTAAATTTTAAGTTCTTGCACCTAATTACAGATTTGAAAAAAAAATTGAAATGTGGGGCTGGTCTGAAGACAACGGAAAATATTAACCTTTTACATATTTACAGCTTTCCAAAGGAAGGATCAATTTCTGTACTCAAATAGTTTACACACCTCAAATAAGACAGAGAGAGCTTTGAGACTGCCTTGTCCTTGCAACGCCTCCTCAAAACTTTTAAAAAGATTTGACTCAAAGCAGAAGATCTGCATCTGAAAGCACATAAGCAAATCAATTAATATTCTCAACTTCAGGTGTGTAGAATAAATGTTAGTTACACTTTCATGGAGTACCAGATACAAGTTGCATCTATTTTGTTTAAATTTGCATACATTTATGGAACAGCCCTATCATTCCGACATAAATACGCTTCTGATATTTACAGAAATTTAAAATTACAATATAAACTAAAACATTGCATGCATATAGGAAGCACATTGACACAGTGAATCACAAGAATATTTCAGTGAATTGGGGACCTGAATTAGAATTTAGCTTACATCAGAGCAATAATGTAAAATTTTATTTCCTCTCTGCTGGCTGAGAGGCTCCAAAATAGCATGGAATTGGGAAATTCAAAACAGATTCTCAGGAAGCACCAGCCTACAGTAGATAACTAGCTCTATTGCGCCACCAAATTAGCTATATCTCGTAACAATGTAAGCCTGAAATCAAAATGGCGCAGTAGGTAGGATGGTATTGTGAAAATATTCCCTAAAAATGCAAATGACACAAATTCATGAAATACAATTTGTTTTGACATTTGACTTTGAGAAAATAAGGAGAACGATTCCAACTCAGACATAAAGAAAGAGTGAGTTATGAATCTCTTTTTGGAATTGAAATTGTCAAAATTGAGTTTAGAAAAATTATTTTGCTCCAAACCAGAACAAATTTTGGATATGCTTAATAAAAATGCATGACATTCAATTCATTGTCTTCTGAATGTTCATCATGGCTAATAAATTGAATCCCAATGTAAGTAGGTTCCATTTTTGTTGAATCAGTGAAATGGCTCTCTCTCACATGCTGCCAATGAGGATTGCATTTAGCTTTTCAGAAAAAAGGGATGAACTATCTGCAGTCATTACACTTAAGAATGAGATCAGAGTTATCTGTTGTTATTTTCCCCGATAGAAAAGGATTGATCAGGAGGAAGGGATCTTAATAGACCAGAGGCAGGCTTTGTGAATGATGAGAAATGTAGATACAGGGCTGGAATACACATATAGGAAGGCAACTACAATTAATAGACTGAATAGATCTATGTTGCTGAACTTAAGTGAGCATAGAAGGTGTAAAATGTAGGTCTGAATTTTGCTATTTTTTTGGGCTAGGTGTCATTTACAGGGAGTTGCATGGAGAATTTTCCACTATGCCTCATGGCAGCTTTCCTTATTGCAAATCCTGAGCTCTGCTCCTCAACTATCATCACAGAGGGACCCAACCAAGAAAGTGAAGTCGGCACCCTGCTTCAACAAACAGGGGAGCTAATTGGAGCAGTGGAGAAGGAGGCAACGCTTTTGGACTGCCAAAGGCAGGCGCGGCAGTAGGTGCTGCCAGCACGGACAGAGATATCCAGCCAGTATCCTGGCAATAAGAAACACTCAGGAATGTTGAAAGAAAGTCAATGACCTTCTGCACTCCCACACTCACTCACTAACTCCATTCATACATTTGGAGATGCCGGTGTTGGGCTGGGTACAAAGATGGTATAAATTCTGTGTGTTAGGATTGAGCCCTCCACTACCACCTGATGAAGGAGTGACATTCTGAAAGCTAGTGTGCTTCCAATTAAACCTGTTGGACTATAACCTGGTGTTGTGTGATTTTTAACTCCATTCATACATCTTCCATTGAGACTAATGGTCTACCACTCTCACTACCGTGTGTAGCATCTTCACTCAATGTCTCTCACCCAACTCATCTTCAAAACGTAATAACTCTCCCTGACCTCTGTGCTTCCTATCCATGACTGGGAGCAGCTCAGCAAAATCAAACCTGTCCCTGCATCATCACTAACAGCCCTTCAAGCCATTTCCATCCCACTCAGTTCATCCTGCTGTCTCATTGCGGGAAGAAATGTCACGCAACACGGTGGAGATAGTGAAGATGGATTTAATATGGTGGACAGCATTTGTGTCCTCACCCTGCTACCAGGAGAAGATCCCCAAACTGGCTGGAGAGGATTGAAAGCATCACGTGGAGATCTGAGACCTCCAGGTGTAGACTACCAACTAATCTTTGTTCTGCACTCTCATCACCATTGTGAACAATTTGAAAGATGCTCAACTTCAACACTGTTGCAAAACTAATGGCCCCTCAAGCATCTACCAGCAGCACCCACACTGCCTTCACCCCAATCAGCTAGCATGCCCGCTCCACCTTAGAGGGAGAAACTATACATTCCCCAAAGATGTAGCAGCAAGGATTTCTCCTGAGAGTCCGACCTCGGTATGTTCTGTTTCTAGATTAGATGTGGGAGTGCATTCTGGTGAATACATCACTGGCACTTATCCACAGGTGGTGAAGGATGAAACGGCCCAGGGATGCTAGGCCCCCTACCTCCCCACTGCTTGTGATCTCCACATGGAAGTTGCAGCTGGAGAGGCTGAGCCTGCCTCTGTGCGGCACATTCTCTGAACATCTGAACATGAAAGGCCCGTGCATCTTATGCCCAAACCTTCCAGGCAAGCAGGCTTTACTAGAGAGCAGACTCCACTCCTATCCTGACTGCAGATCCCGGTACTGCACCAAGACATCGTGGGAGGGCATAGTCTTTAAAATAAAACTGCGCTGAGGGGGCATAGATGGCACAGGTGACGTACTTCATTGTAAATATACATGCACCCTAAACCATCGCATGCCTGATTGTCATTTTAGCTATAGGGCCATGTTACGAGCTACAATGTCAGAGCTAAACAGCCTCTTTATACACTCCAAGGATTACAGAAACTGTAGTGGTGAGTACTGCTCATTTCAGAGAATCAGTATTGCAATTGACTTCTGGCATCCACCAACCCTTGAGTGATGATAAGTACAGCCAGGTCTTAGCACTTTAGTGAGGAGATCGCCAAGTCCAAAGTTAATGTGAATGTCTTTCAATAGCTCACTGCCTCCACTTCTGTTCCACACTTATGGCCACCTTGCATGTGACACCACTTGATCATTCTCAAGTGTACACTTCTCTGGAGGTAAAGGTTCATTCTACCTCTGACTGCCTGTGACTGGATTGGTTAGGATCATATTCACTGAAGTTTAGAAGAATGAGGGATCTCTCATAGAAACCTACAAAATTCTAACAGAACTAGACAGGTTAGATATGGAAGGATGCTCCTGATGATGGGGGGAGTCCAGATCAGGGTTCATAGCTTAATGATAAGGGCTTTTAGGACTGAGACAAGGAGTAATGTCTTCACCCAGAGAGTGGCAGCCTGTAGAATTCACTACCACAGAAAGCAGTTGAGGCCAAAACATTGAATGTTTTCAAGAAGGAGTTAGATATAGTTCCTCAGGCTAAAGGGATTGAAGGGTATGGGAAAACGTCAGAATGGGGGGGTTGGATGATCAGCCATGATTATATTGAATGGTGGAGCAGGCTCAAAAGGTCAGACTGACCTACTCTTGCTTCTGTTTTCTATGTTTCTATGTCTTAAAAAAGGAGCTCACATTGATTTTGAGGATCTATGGGCATGTGCATCAAGGTTTCTCTGAATTTTATACTTCCTAGAGTCCTACCAATTAATATGTAATCCCTCACCTTGTTAGATGTCTCAAAATCCTGAAAAGTGTGAAGTGATGCATTAGGTTCCATTTGCCACTGACTAGCTTGTCTGTTTGTCCTGACATCATAAACTTTACACCTCGTTATCTGCAAACTTACTGACTGTACCTCCTATACTCATCACTATTTCATTCATGTAACTGCCCTGAGGAGATGATGAGGGAAGGACCAAAGAAGCAAGTGGTGAGCTGCATCCTCCAGGTAACAACACTGACTTCTATTTCAGGAATTGGCACTACCTCATTTCTCGTCAATACCTGAGAGAATCGCAAACTTCATACAAATCATGTGAGATTAACTAATAATGACATGCAAATGTGTGGAAATAAGGTGCTCACTGCTTACCAGTGAGACTCCCCTCAAACCATTGAAATGTTAAGGGGAAAAATGGACATTTATTTCTCAATTTTGTGAATCAGATTTTTATTTCCACTCTTTGCATATTCTCCCAAAATTCTTTCCATTGCTCATGCCACTTGAGAAGATGGGAAAATTCCACCTTTAGTTTGATTTGACATTTTTAATAGTATTTTTAAGTTTTGAATTTTTTTGTAGTTAACAATGTACACAAATTCAGAGGACAAACAGAAGCCATATTACAGGAACATTTAGCAAATGGTTGTCTGCAGTAAAGAGATGGATTGACCAGCAATAGTCAGCAATATAATTAAGTACTTTGTAGCAACAGACAACATCTCCAAATAGTGCTTTGTCAGCTACTTATAAAGGGAATGGATATTATGGAATAAGCAGGAAGTAGCTGGGAAGTGGAGTCCACTATGGAACCAATATCATACGAAGATATATATTTGGGGATCTGCAAAAAGGAAACTGCAGCGATTATAAAATCAAGTAAGTAGCAATACCACTTGGGTCAAGATTCCTTGCGAGCTGAAGCCAGTTCTGGAATGGTTATGGACTAATTAAGATTTTAAGCTTTACCAAACAAAACTGGGAATTAGAGATGCGGTGGACAAAGTCGTAAGTCACAGGACACCAGGTTATAGTCCAACAAGTTTATTTAAGATCACAAGCTTTTGAAGTACTGCTCTTTCATCAGGTGAAGTGGAGAGGGGTGCACAGGTACAGAATATGTAGGTGGAGAGACAAACAAAAGATAATTCCAGGTTATTAAGAGTGCAAATAGCTAAGTATGAATAGTGTGAGTAAAGTGTCAATAAAACTGTGATCAGTGTGCTTGCTGAGAGATATTTGGTGGAGACTGTGTTAAAGGGAAGAGAGAAACAAGATGATGTAAAGGAAAAGCAACCTAACAGGATTGGAGGCTTAGGAAAGATGTAAGAAAAACAGCATCAGAAAATATACTGGATATAACTACCAAATAACCAAAGGGTGGTTTGGCTTCCTGTAGTGTAATTAAAACTAGTAAAATGTACGATTAAAATTGTACGGGTGGCATTTAAGGGCTAACATGTCCTGACCCAAATTTAGACAGTAGAATGAAACTGAATGGTTACAAAATATTAAACAGAAAAAGAGTAGAAAGGACTAGCAATGGATTTCATTGCATCTCATTTCATCAAAAGATTTCACTACACTATTAGAAACAGAGATGGTATGGGGATGGTGCAAAAGTTAAATTTATTTGGCCAAAGTGATAAATGAGACAGGGAGCATTAGCAGTGTCTTACAGACTAGCAAGCAGTGAAAAGAACTTAGCAGAAG
Organism: Chiloscyllium plagiosum; assembly: GCF_004010195.1. Lineage (NCBI taxonomy): Eukaryota > Metazoa > Chordata > Chondrichthyes > Orectolobiformes > Hemiscylliidae > Chiloscyllium > Chiloscyllium plagiosum. The sequence continues at coordinate 16,102,825 of NC_057728.1, forward strand.
GGATAAGCAGGCAAACTAGAAAGGATAATTTGAAATTGTAATTGTCTGAAGTATGTGTCAAAGAAGGCAGTACCTTCCACATTTGTAGGACTGCTTGCTCGATCATTGTGGCTCATGAATGCTTTTGTAATGGCTGGCCAACGTGTGAAAATGAGAGGCCATGACTTAAGTTGTTACAGTCAAGAGTAACCTGGGAGTGGTGGCCAGAGATGTGACTAAAAATACCCTTAACTTGCAGCACGTCCAGATTTTGTGTTATGCAGTATTACACTTTAAATAAGAGTGGGTTTTTGATTAATAATCCATTTCAAAATGGCCTTTCAAATGGAAAATGTTTGAAAATCTTAACAGGCCAGAAAAGAAAAGGGTAATAGTGGACTTGGTTCCAGGCAATTACTTTGAGCAAATAAACAATGTAATGGCAGGGGATGATCTAGGAGACCATAAGACCATAAGACATAGGAGTGGAAGTAAGGCCATTCAGCCCACTGAGTCCACACCACCATTTAATCATGGCTGATGGGCATTTCAACTTCACTTACCCGAACTCTCCCTGTAGCCCTTGATTCCTTGCAAGAATTTATCAATCTCTGCCTTGATTACATTTAACGTGCCGGCCTCCACTGTGCTCCATGCAAATGAATTCCACAGGCCCACCACTCTCTGGCTGAAGAAATGTCTCTCATTTCTGTTCTAAATTGACCCCCTTTATTTCTAAGGCTGTGCCCATGGGACATATTCTCCCTGCCCAACTGAAACAACTTTCTAGCGTCCACCCTTTCTAAGCCATGCATTATCTTGTAAGCTTCTATTAGATCTCCCCTCAGCCTTCAAAACTCTAATGAATACAATCCCAGGATCCTCAGTCGTTCATCGTATGTTAGGCCTACCATTTCAGGGATGATTCGTGTGAATCTCCGCTAGACACGCTCCAGTGCAAGTATGTCTTTCCTGAGATGAGGGGCCTAAAATTGGACACAGTATTCCAAATGGGGCCTAACTAGAGCTTTATAAAGTCTCAGAAGCAATTCGCTGCTTTTATATTCCAACCCTCCTTGAGATGAATGACATTACGTTTGCTTTCTTAATCACAGACTCAACCTGCAAGTTAAACTTTACAGAATCCTGGATAAAACTCCTAGATCCCTTTCTACTTTGGTTTTATGAATTTTCATACCACTTAGAAAATAGTTCATGCCTGTATTCTTTTTTCCAAAGTGCAAATCTTCGCATTTGCTCACACTGAATTTCATCAGCCATTTCTTGGACCACTCTCCTAAACTGTCTAAATCTTTCTGCAGCTTCACCAGCTCCTCAGTACTACCTGCCTGTCCACCTAACTTCTTATCATCGGCAAACTTCACCAGAATGCCCCCAGTCCTTTCATCCAGATCATTAATATATAAAGTGAACTGCTACAGCCCCAACACTGAACCCTGCGGGACACCACTTGTCACCGGCTGCCATTCTGAAAAAGAAACTTTTATCCCAACTCACTGCCTTTAGTCAGACAGCCAATCCTCAATCCATGTCAGAAGGTCACCTCGAACACCATGGGCCCTCATCTTACTCAGCAGTCTCTTGTGAGACACCTTATCAAAGGCCTTTTGCAAGTCTAGATAGATTTTGATACAGAGGGTGGTGGTGGAGGGTGGTTTTTCAGATTGGAGGACTGTGACCAGTGGAGAGCCACAAGGATTGGTGCTGGGTCCACTACTTTCCATCATTTATATAAATGATTTGGATCTGAGCTTAAGAGGTAGACTTAGTAAGTTTGCAGATGACACCAAAATTGGAGGTGTTGTGGACAGCGAAGAAGGCTACCTTGGATTACAATGGGATCTTGATCAGATGAGCCAATGGGCTGAGGAGTGGCAGATGGAGCTTAAATTAGATAAATACGAGGTGCTGCACTCTGGGAAAGAAAATGTTAGCAGGACTGATACACTTAATGGTAAGGTCCTAGGAATGTTGCTGGACAAAGAGACCTTGGAGTACAGGTTCATAGCTCCTTGAAAGTAGAGTCGCAGGTAGATAGGATAGTGAAGAAGGCACTTGGTATGCTTTCCTTTATTGGTCAGCGTATTGAGTACAGGAGTTGGGAGGTCATGTAGAGCTGTACAATACATTGGTTAGGCCACTTTTAGAATATTGCATGCAATTCTGGTCTCCTTCATATCGGAAAGATGTTGTGAAACTTGAAAGGGTTCAGAAAAGATTTACAAGGATGTTGCCAGGGTTGGAGGATTTGAGCTAAAGGGAAGGTTGAATATGCTAGGGCTGTTTTCCTTAGAGGATCGGAGGCTGAGGGGTGACCTTATAGAGGTTTAGAAAATCATGTGGGGCATGGTTAGGGTAAATAGACAAAGTCTTTTCCCTGGGGTGGGGGAGTCCAGAACTCGAGGGCATGGATTTAGGCTGAGAGGGGAACAATATAAAAGAGACCTAAGAGGTAACGTTTTCACGCAGTCGGTGGTGCATGTGTCGAATGGGCTGCCAGAGGAAGTGGTGGAGGCTAGTACATATGCAACATTTAAAAGGCATCTGGATTGGTATATGAATAAGAAAGGTTTGGAGAGATATGGGCCAGGTGCTGGCAGGTGGGACTAGATTGAGTTGGGATATCTGGTTGGCATGGACGAGTTGGACCAAAGGGTTTATTTCTGTGCTGTCCATCTCTACAACTCTATGACTCTATAACGCCCACTGGGTTTCCCTGGTCTAACCTACTTGTTAACTCTTAAAAGAATTCTAACAGGTTTGTCAGGCATGACCTCCCCTTACTAAATTCATGCTGGCTTGTTCTAATCCGACCCTGCACTTCCAAGAATTTAGAAATCTTATCCTTAATGATGGATTCTAGGATTTTATCAACAACCGAAGTTAAGCTAATTGGCCTATAATTTTCCATCTTTTGTCTTGATCGTTTCTTGAACAAGGGGGTTACAACAGCATTCTTCCAATCATCTGGGACTTTCCCTGACTCCAGTGACTTTTGAAAGCTCACAACCAATGCCTCTGCTACTTCCCCAGCCACCTCCCTCAGAACTCTCGGATGTAGCCCATCGGGCCCAGGAGATTTATCTTTGTTTAGACCTTTTAGCTTTTCTAGCACTTTCTCTTTTGTAATGGTTACCATACTCAACTCCGCCTCCTAACTCTCCTTAATTGTTGAGATATTACTCATGTCTTCCACTGTGAAGACTGACGCAAAGTACTTACTAAGTTCTTCAGCTATTTCCTTATCTCCCATCATTAGCCTTCCAGCATCAATTTGGAGCGGCCCAATGTCTTTTGCCTTTCGTTTGTTTCTTATGTATTGAAATAAACTTTTACCATCATTTCTAATGTTACTGGCTAGCCTACATTCATATTTGATCCTCTCCTTCCTTATTTCTCTCTTTGTTATCCTCTGATGGTTTTTGTCACCTTCCCAATCTTATGATTTCCCAGTGCTCTTGGCCACATTATAGGCTCTCTCTGTTTCTGTGATACATTTCCTAAGTTCCTTTGTCAGCCATGGCTTCTAATCCCTCCCTCCACTCCCCACCCCTGGATAATCTTTCTTTTCTTTGGGATGAACCTCTGAACTGTATCTTCAATTATACCCAGAAACTCCCACAATTGTTGCTCTGCTGTCTTCCCCACTAGGCTCTGCTTCCAGTCGATTTTCATCAGTTCCTCTCTCATGCCCTTGTAATCACCTTTATTTAACTGTCACACCATTACATCAAATTTTGTCTTCTCCCTTTCAAACGGAGACTGAACTCTACCATATTATGATCGCTGCCTCCTAAGTGTTCCCTAACTTTAAGATCTTTTATAAACTCTGTCTCATTACATAGCACTAAGTCCAGAAAAGCCTGCTCCCTTGTGGGCTCCATCACAGCTGTTCCAAATACCATCCTGTGAGCATTCCATGAATTCCCTTTGGATCAAACGCAATGACAAACACAGACCCAGCAAGTGCAAATCCCAATGCTATAGCTGGTCTCTGTGGGGATTGAACCCATGACCTTGCTATTATCAGCACCACAGTCTAACCATCTGAGCTAACCAACCTATGCTAAGCCAATAGGACATTATTAGGTTAAGTTTAAAAATGAGAAAGGAGGCAGCACAGGAAGAAATAAAAATATCTGACTAAGAGTAGAAAATTTGTTTTTAAGAAGTAGAAAGGGAACTATCCCAAATAAATTGGCAAACCAGCAGTTGACAGTACTTAACTTGTCCCATTGGCAATAATACACTGCGGGGTAGTTCTAAGGGTGTGGTAGGGTTTCCTTACCAAGGGAAGGATGCACTAGATTTTTGTTCGGAGTTAGGAAGCTTTGCGGATCAATTAAAATGAAGCCTGCAATCTTATTCCAGAATTCCGAGCCTCATTTGTGACACCCCTTGTTTTACCAATGTAGGATAAGCTGCGGGTTGCAAGCAAACACTGAGCACTCTCAACCCTACATTGCAGGGATAAGAATCTCCCGATTTTCCATAATTTTCATGGAGTCAAGCCAACGTTTTCACAGTCCCTCAGAGGTTGAGAGCCATGGTCTAGAGTTTTTGAAAGGTAAATTTCTAAAGGTCTTAATGTGTGCTTGCAGTGCAAAGTTACATCCTTTCACCATGCCCCATGGCCCCTACACCCTACATACCAAGCAATGGAATTTCCGTACCGGGGAAAAAGACCCAACTTGAGTTTCTGCTGTTTCTGAAGAAGGGTCACTGGATCTGAAACATCAACTCAGCTTTTTCTCCACAGGTACTGCCAGACCTGCTTAGTTTCTTCAGCAATTTCTGTTTAGATTTCAGATCTTCAGCATCCACAGTTCTTTGTTTTATTTTTTATGTCTGATTTTACTTATGTTCATACACTACGATAACACTCAATTTAAAGTTTCCTTCTTTCTTTCAATAAATTGTAACATTGAAATGCAATGTGGATGTGCTGATTTTCGAGCCTCAGGTAGAGTCTAGAGCAGTTTTCTTCAGAAAATCGACGCAGGTACCTTTTGCATATTAAATACATAAATTTAGAAAATATATATATACATATATTAGATCAAATGTTAAAAATAAAGCAAATCACCTCCAATGGAAATTTTTGTCCATCTATGGTATGTTCTGATCCTTCTGTTGCATTACACTTGCCCCAGTGGAACATTATCTTGCCTGCTTTGTATCTGGACTTCATGCCACCACCACTTATGTAATATTCATCTGTCAAATTCATTTCCACTGAAGATGAAGAATAAAAGGTGTTTGACATTAGTTATCCTGTTGTAAATACATTTGGTGAGTTATTAAAACAGGGAAATATGCTTGTAGAATGAATTTCAGCAATAAGACATCCCAAGTAAATGGGGGGTGGGGGGGTGAAAAACAGTAAAGGTAACTTTATTCTAATTCAACTGTAACAGATCAGTCCCAAATACAGGGGAAAGTACCTTGAAATGTAGCTGTGATATTTTAAATGGAAATAAGGCAAATACCTGTTTTCCCATTGTTGTGAATGACTGTATTTCCACTGGATTCACGTTCCCAGCCCTCAAACAGCAACTTTCGAAAATTCATGTTGACTTGAGTAAAACCATCATCTATATTGATGGGGGATTGTTTAGGACCAGAGCAAATTGGATATTTCTTCACCCAGTTCTTCTGATTTAACTGACCTGAAAAGCATCGAAATATCAACACATTGCTGAACAATTTTGGTAAAGCTGGTGTAAAATACTGCATTGTAATTTCAAGCGTTGACCCTGTTTTATGAAGGATCTAAAACATTACCTAGTTACAGAAAGATAATTCACAATAAATGTAGATAGTACTAACAGCTAATTAATAAGGATATAATACAATCAAAGCAATCTAATTACTTCAGAGTTAAAAATCACACAACACCAGGTTATAGTCCAACAGGTTTTATTGGAAGCACACTAGCTTTCAGAGCGACGCTCCTTCATCAGGTGCTTCCAATAAAACCTGTTGGACTATAACCTGGTGTTGTGTGATTTTTAACTTTGTACACCCCAGTCCAACACCGGCATCTCCGAATCATAATTACTTCAGGTCTCAGATACTTATCCATGACTTAGAATCAGAACAAGCACCCCAGGCATTGTTTCCTTTAAGTAATCTTGAAATTAAGGTAATCAAACTCAGAAGAAGTGAAAATTGGTTTAGACACTTCTTTACAACCCACTAGACATTACTTTCTATTGATAAACTGCTAGGTGGGTGGGCTAGATTAAAATGAGCTCTGCTCATAGATGATTGGTGTCTTTGATGCCAAGTGTTGCATTATAACACTGTACATGTTTCCTCAATCTGTGAGGAGAAGCTGGCTAAGTCTGGAGTGTGAATGAGGCTGACTACCACTGCATATAACTACACCAGCAGTGGAGATTTTAGATCAACGGTAAGGACGAAAGAGTTCAACAATATTTTTAAAATCATTCACAAGATATAGAAATCACTGGCAAGGTCAGCATTTACTGTTCATCCCTAATTGCCCTCGAGATAGTGGTGGTGAGCCACATTCCTGAACCACTATGGTCCATTTGGTGTAAGGAAAGACACACACAGCGCTGGTCGGGACAGAGTGTGTCTTTAGTTTTACATATCTCAAACCTGGCAAATCTGGATTCAGTCTACCAGCACCAGTTGGCATGGTTATGTTTATAGGGCCAGAGCTTGAAAGGAAGACAGATAGAGAAATGTTAGAATCTATTATGAAACAGGAACAATGCATTCGTCACATCTTAAGGCTAGTTATTAGGTCGGATTTGTTAGGTTTTTTTTCTGGGGGCATAGATCAAACACATGGGTATGTCAATACACTGACCTTGTTTGGAGGTTGTATAAAGATGCACAACACCATTTGGCAATGAATGTTGGAAAAAAAATTGTGACATGCCTTTACACAACTGAGTGAGATTACTATCAGATGCTCAGTGAAATGCTGTTCAGGTGCAGTATGCAAAGCTAGAATTGTCACAATAAATTGTTATATCATTCTGGAACAAAAATTAGTTGGTTAACTAAATTGGATTGCCCATGACCCAACTGAAATAGTCTACTGTTTCTTTCTAAATTGTAGGGTGTGTGGTGTGTGGAGAGATTTACAGTTATCTGAAATACAAAACTAATGTCTCATCGTTGGGTACTTATTTATATGTAAGTTGTATTAAGTCCAGTACAAGGAGTGCACACCATAAATAAGTACCTTTCAATATCTTGAATATGAGAGCCAAGACTAGCTTTTCTGCTGTTCAAATTCTGGCACTTCAAAAGACAAATTAAAAAATGGATTGCTATATAGTTTCCATCACTTCGGCCCAGAGGTTCAAGATCAGCATAAAACATATCAAGAGTAGTTTATGTTTGGATTTCTTTTCCATAAACATGAATTGATCAACTGTTTATTTTAAAACAGACAGATAGATATTTATAACCCAAATAGAGTCTTTAGTAATTAGTCATAGTGTACTTGGATGTAGAGTACTTCATATCCATGTGGCATCACCATGTAAACCTCTTCCCATACTATATAAGATGGCAACCACACTGAAACCTGATTTTGTAATCTTTTCCTCAGATTACCAGTCATGAAAGATTAAGGAATACTGACAGAAAGTGACAGATTTGTAAAACAGCACAACAATAAGGATTGTCAAGAGAAAAATGTCAAATGCTGCAAATCTAAAATAAATAGAAAATGCAGGTAATGCACAACAGCTCACTCTGCACTGGACTAAGAGAGAGGAGCCAACAGGTCAGATGTAAACTTTTAACAAGTTCGGCATTTCCTATTTTATTTCACAAGTTCCTGGCCACATTGCCTTGAATATACTCAGAGGAACCTCGATTATCCAAACGAGATGGGCGGGCACTACTTTGTTCAGATGATCGACTATTCGGTTAGTCGATTAAATCCCTTTCCTCTGGGGCTCGCGGTTTTTAAAGTCTGCTCCCCATTCAGGAGACGAGGCAGCAGCACACAGTGCGCGATCCGCCCCTGCCCCCGCTCTAGGGCAGCCGGACTGTACACCAACAACAAGACTGTTGTGAGGGGTAAGTCTCCAAATAGCAAACACACACACACACACAACTTTTTACTGTAACTTTTTGACAGGTTCCACATTTGCCCTGTACAGGACAATATTGGAGAGATTACCTGGCGAAAGGGGACGTGGGGTTTAGGGTACACCCCTGTGTAGAACTCCAGGGAAAGTGCGGGGAGAGAGAGAGTGGGCGGGAGGTCAGTCATTTGGAGATGGTGCCTATTTAATCACTGTAAACAAAAAACACAATCACTGTTGGAAACACGTCTTTGATGTAATGTTTCTATCGGGACCTTGAGATTTCCTTTGGATAATCTGATATTTGGATAATTGGTATTCGGATAATCAAGGCTCCTCTATATTGCAGTGTGCTTGGAACAGAATCAAATTCCAGACATTCATCAAGGCCACAGTAGCAATCTATTTCAAATAGAAGATTTAATTGTCGCTCTTTTAAAAGGTTTATCCTTGACCTGGCATGAAAACCTATAGGTAAATCAAATTCTATGCAGAGGTAGCATCCAAGCAAATGATCAGTTACTTGTATTTACAGACAGTTACTGCTGGGAAATGATCAATACAGGTACTTGTGTAGTCTCACATATGCATGAGCAAACTGTTTAAGAACAACAAACTATTTGATATGCCAACTTAGACTGTGTTCAGAAAACAAGACAGATCAAACCTGTTCAGCGATCAAACAAATTATAGGCTAGTAACAGTTCATGTTTATTTTTCTACTGACAGGGTAGAATTTAATTTTTTTTAAAAAACCTGTTTAGCTGTGAAGATTGAGGTTTAGTCAAAGAATCTTGCTAGAAAGATATATACTCTGGTTCCCTTGTTTAAGAAGGTAACTGGAGTAAACATATCTCAGCAATAAAACCTCATTCCTTTAATTCATTTATTTTAATCACTTAATTTCATTCAGGAAAAACCTATCGAGCAGAAATTGCCCATGGTACACACTTCCATGACAGCTATAAGAACTTTCTGAAACAATTCAACAAGAATCCTGACTCTTATTATTTTGGTCCGAGAAAATATGCAATAATTAAAATTGGAGAAGAGTTGTGATTTAAGAATTTTAAGCTAAAGTTACATGGTTTGTCACAGAGATTTTCTTTTACTTGTAGCAAGAGATTAGCATAGAGTGGGTGCCTGTGCTACTACCCATGGGCAGGTTGTACGCAGTCACTAAGTGCAGACAGTATGCAAGTTCCTAGAATTTAAGGGTTTGCCTGTAGATACGCTTCTAGTGGCAAGAATGTAAAAGAGTCAGAGAGATGTACAGCATGGAAACTGACCCTTGGTCTAACTCGTCTATGCTGACCAGCTATCCTAAATTAATCTACTCCCATTTTCCAGCACTTGGCTCATATCCCTCAAAACCCTTCCTATTCATATACCCATCCAGATGCCTTTTAAATGTTTTAATTGTACTAGCCTCCACCACTTCCTCTGGCAACTCATTCCACATATGCACCACCTTCTGCATGAAAAAGCTGCCCCTTTGATCCCTTTTAAATCTTTCCCCTCTCACCCTAAACCTATGTCCTCTAGTTCTGGACTCCCCCAACTCAGGGAAAAGACCTTGTCTATGTACACTATCCATGCTCCTTATGATTTTATAAACCCTAATAAGGTCACCCCTCAGCCTCCAACACTCCAAGAAAACACCCTCAGCCTGTTCATTCTCTCCCTACAGCTCAAACCATCTAACCCTGGCAACATCCTTGAACGGGTTCAGAAAAGATATACAAGTTTCACAGCACCCTCCCTTGGAGGGAGCCCAGAATTGCACACAATATTCCAAAAGTGGCCTAACCAATCTCCTGTACAGCTGCAACATGATCTCCCAACTCATATACTCAATTGTCTCTACTAGAGTCATAGAGATGTACAGCACAGAACCAGACCCTTCAGTCCAACTCTTCCATGCTGACCAGATATCCCAACCCAATCTAGTCCCAGCTGCCAGCACCCGGCCCATATCCATCCAAACCCTTCCTGTTCATATACCCATCCAGATGCCTTTTAAATGTTGCAATTGTACCAGCTTCCAGCACTTTCTCTGGCAGCTCATTCCATATATGCACCACCCTCTACGTGAAAATGTTGCCCCTTAGGTCTCTTTATATCTTTCTCATCTCACCCTAAACCTATACCCTGTAGTTATGGACTCCCCCACCCCAGGGAAGAGACCTTGTATTTTTATCCTATCCATGCCCCTCATAATTTTATAAACTTCAATAAGGTCATCCCTCAGCCTCCAATGTCCCAGGAAAACTGCTCCAGCCTGTTCAGCCTCTCCCTGTAGCTCAAATCCTCCAAACTTGGCAACATTCTTGTAAATCTTTTCTGAACCCTTTCAAGTTTCACAACATCTTTCTGAAAGGAAGGAGACCAGAATTGCATGCAATATTCCAACAGTAGTCTAACCAATGTCCTGTACAGCTGCAACATGACTTCCCAACTCCTGTACTCAATACTCTGACTAATAAAGCAAAGCATACCAGATGCCTTCTTCACTGTCCTATCTAACTGAGACTCCACTTTCAAGGAGCTATGAACCTGCATTCCAAGGTCTCTTTGTTCAGCAACACTCCCTAGGACTTTATCATTAAGCGTATAAGTCCTGCTAAGATTTGCTTTCCCAAAATGCAGCATCTCACACTTATCTAAGTTAAACTCCATCTGCCGCTTCTCATTCCATTTGCCCATCTGATCAAGATCAAGATGTAATCTGAGGTAACCTTCTTCGCTGTCCACTACATTCCAATTTTGGTGTCATCTGCAAACTTACTAACTGGACCTCTTATGCTCACATCCAAATCATTTATATAAATGATGAAAAGTAGTGGACCCAGCAGCGATCCTTGTGGCACTCCACTGGTCACAGGCCTCCAGTCTGAAAAGCAACCCTCCACCACCACCCTCTGTCTTCTACCTTCGAGCCAGTTGTGTATCCAAATGGTTAGATCTCCCTGTATTCCTTGAGATCTAACCTTGCTAACCAGTCTCCCATGGGGAACCTTGTCGAACACCTTACTGAAGTCCATATAGATCACATTCATTGCTCTGCCCTCATCAATCGTCTTTGTTACGTCTTCAAAAAACTCAATCAAGTTTGTGAGACATTGTGAGACTTTTTTCAATTGCTTTGAGAAAAGTCCTGAATTATTTAAAAAAAAGTGGCCCATGAATGAAATTACTGTAGCATTATCTGTACAGTGTAGAAAGTACAAGTTTCAAAGTACTTTTTGAAAATTACAAGTGAAGTTGCATTAGTGCTGCAATAATTGAATAGTTACAGGCTCAAAGGAGGCCTCTTGGCCTGTCATTTCCATGTTGGCTCCCTCTACAGATTCTCTCTCCCTTCATATTGCCATCCAAATCCCTCTTGAAAGCCTTGATTATAATAGGCCTCTGCCAAACTAGTGTTTTGTTTTACTTAGTGAAACTAATTCTAATACTCCTCTCGTTGACAATCCTGGTAGCAACATTTTGCATACAGAGCAGCGAAGTGCAAACATGCAATAACACTCAGTTGTAGCTGGTCTCCATTTCAGGGTAAAACACAGAGAAGGTGCTTGCCGTCCATTGTGTAGATTGGAAATTAGAACAGGTTGGAGTGAGATTGACCAAAGTGGAGTAATTGCCTTCTAATTTAACTAAATATAAATCTTAACCCTATTTTTGTAATACTGCATTCATGATGAAGGAGAGAAAATGAATTAAAGTATCAAGTGTATGCTGTTCAATCATCTTGCATATTATGTAAAAAAGAACCAAGACAAATCCTTCATCCTAATAGATTGGGTTACAATAGCTAATGTCATAGCAACAAACAGATCTTCCTGTCACTAATTGTGGACTTCCAGTTATAACATGAAAATACGGAAACAAAGCAAACAAAATACAATTGAATTCCCACCCAACATTCTATATTTCTATGACAGCTCAACTGAGTTATATCATTACTCTACTACCTGGCTGTTTAAATGTTGTGTTTTTGTACTGTAACATAAATGTCAAATTGCCAGCCTGTAAAACGCACACTTTATAGAGAAGAACAAGTAATCATGTTAAGCTGATCAACGCCCACAACCCAGGGGATAATTACAATAATTTTACTTTGCGTTTTATTTCAATACAAACACATAATAACATACAAAGCTATTTATTTGACGATTTTAAAATGGGATGTGAGTCATCCATTATGTTTAAAAGGATTAAAAAGAAAAGAGAATCACAGAAATGATGGATTAAAATGGAATACTGCAATGAGAGACAGATTATTTGGATGTTAATTTGAACAAATTACTGACTTCACACTGCTCTATTTCTACTTGTACAATAGTCAGACCCATAACTGCAACAGTGAAAATATCTTTACCATTGAGATCAGATTTACATGTCTTTCAATAGATTCCTCTAAAGGCAGAAGTTAGTACTGTATTAGCTCAATTTGGTTTAGAATGGTTTCCAAAGGTTCACATTTATATTAAGGTGAATTACAACCATTCACAATAAACATTATCTATATTCACATAATAATAAAACAGAAAGGCCAAATCATGCTGTCCTGCAACTTGGTTTCAAATTGAATCTTCTCCACCCTCACCTGCAGAATCTTCCTGCAGTCCCATTTAAGACAGAGATGAGGAACTGTTTTTTTTCCCTCTCAGAGGGTTGAGTGTTTCTGGAAATCTCTTCCTCAAATGGCAGTGGAGGTAAAATCTTGAAACGTCTTTCCAGCAGAGTTGAACAGATTCTTGATTACCAAGGGAATGAGAGATTATTAGTGTTATGTAGAATGTAGAGTGAAGGTTGAAAGCAAATCACCAATGATCTTATTGAATGGTGAAGCAGGCTGGAAGGGCCAAGTGGACCATTCCTTGTTCTTGCTTGAGTGTTCATCGAATCCCTAAAGGATGGAAGCAGGTCATTTGGCCTGAGTCCACACTGACTCTCCAAAGACCATCCCACTCAGACCCATCCCCCCTACCCTACCCATCTAATCCCACATTTCCCATGGCTAATCCACCTAGCCTGCACATCCTGGAAACTATGGAAACTTTAGCATGACCAGTTCACCTAACCTGCACATCTTTGGACTGTGGGATGAAACCACAGCAAAACCACACAAACATGAGGAGAATGTGCACACTCCATGCTGACAGTCACCCGAGGCTGGAATGGAACTTGGGTTCTCAGTGCTGTGAGGCAGTGCTGCTAACCACTGAGCAACTGTGCTGCCCCTAGCCACCGTGCTGCCCCATGTTCTTATGTTCATCAATTCCTTCTCACAATCTTCTCAGAACCTTGCTGCATGTTTGTCATTTTTGAAAGCCTGATTCTAGTCTCAACTTATGGGCAAAGCGACACCCTCCAATTGAAAGGTAAAGCACATTGTATTGAATAAGAAGGATTGGTGCTGTAGAAATAAATGTGAACAATCACTATAATTTTATCTTTGTCTACAGATTCAGATATCTCTGTCTGAAGGAGTAAATATGTAGTTCAGTGTGTACTACAGGTCCTCAAACAGTCTGGCAGGGATCAAAAATCAAATATATATTCAAATTTCAGAGAAATGCAAAATATAAGGCAGTAAAGGTATGGGATTTGAACCACTTGAATATTAACTGAGATAGTTTTTGTGGGAGAAAAATTTGTGAATTTGATTTAGGAAAACATCTTTTTAGGCAGTACAAAAAAAGACCAACAAGAAAGGGTGCAGTTTTGGACTGAATTTGGAAGTGAGCTTGCTCAGGAAGAAGGTGTATCAGTTGAGGAACATTTGGAGATAGTGACCGTAACTTGAATGGATTTAGGATAGGTATTAGAATAGGGTAAAGGATGAGTGAGGAGAAAGGTTAATCTTATGAAGATGAGATATGGTCTCCAGTTACTTGCAGATAAAACTGTGTCAGAACAAAGTCAGAATTCACACGAAACCAGATTAAAGCCAAATTTCAGGTGAAGTAAGAGAGAAATACAGACAGAATTTATAGGCAGAGAGATCAAAAGATCATACAAATGGTGTGAGTGGAGAGTTGAATAATAAGTCTCTGCAGGTGATCAAAAGTGTCAGACAGTGTGAGTAAAGTGTCAACAGCTGAATAACAAGTGAAGGGGTGACCTATAATCTGACTAAATGTGGCAGAGAGAGATAATTACAAAAAGTTAAAAATAAGGTGGTGCTGCAGACAAACCAAATGACTACAATGACATGATAGGTGTAAGAGTCACATACTGAGCATCTAACCAAAGAAATAAGTAATCCAAAACATTACAAACTAATTAAGGTAGAGGGATCATTACAATTTATCAAAGTGATGGAGTATAGTGAGAAGGATTACTAAACCATCTTGTAATTGCAGGCGATATGTGATTGCCCCTTAACACAAAGCAACCTGGCAGAAGTATACAAGTCCATCAGCTCCAAATTAGATGCTGAAAGCCTGAAGTGGTGGCTAAATTGCTTTGAGAGCAGGTATGATGAGGTGGTGAGTCTAGGGGCTGTCCAATGTCAAGTTGCATGCAGGAAGGAGGACGTTACATCGAAACATTGACTTCTCCACATCCTAATGCTGCTGGCTTGCTGTGTTCTTCCAGCCTCCTGCTCGTCTACCATGCACAAAGGAGAATGACAGTTGTGAAAATTGTGGGGGTGTAATGCAGCAGAAACAGTTTGGTGATGCCTTGCACAGGCATTCAGCAAACTGCGGCTGTCGGGTACCCTCTCTGCTTTACCTGTCAGATTTTTGTGCCACTAGTCTCTTAAAGTAGAGAAGTGGATGTGTGATGCAAATAACGCAAGTTGTGGGGGGGGGGATTATAATGTGCAAATGTAAGGAGATAAGGTAGCTGCCACTCAAAAGAGAGGTGCTGAAGTCATTCTTAAAGGCTTGGGACAATTGTCCAAGCTTTTCTGGATGTTGAGAATCTGATTCTCTTCATTCTTTCCTTATTTATTCACTTATCTCACCACCCCTGTTGCCATAGCAGTGAGGGAAAAATTCCTCACATTGTGTCACACTAGAGAGTATATAGCAACAGCCCTTTTCAACCAAGTGGGGTCCCATTACTTAGTTGTCCATAAGAAGTCTAACATTACAGGAAGGCTTCATAGTGAAAAACCAAACAGGCTAGAAAGAGACTGGAAAATCTGAACTGTAATTTCAAAGCAGGAAAGCAAGCAGAGGCACAGGAGGTCTATACAGCATATCAATGCGTTCCAAATAATTCTGGCCAATGGAGAAGAATATATAACCAGTAAGGACTGACTCTAAGCTTTGACTTCCTTAAACTCAAATGTATTCTAGAAGGGGTGGTGTTAATTAGCATTAATTATAATAAAATTGATGGTTGAGTGAAAAAAAGAATTGGAGAATAGAACTCCTTCCTACCCAGCACATTCATGCACACATTTTTTTAGATTAGATTAGATTAGATTAGATTACTTACAGTGTAACCCGGGTCTCTGGCGCTGTGAGGCAGCAGTGCTAACCACTGTGCCACCGTGCTGCCCATTTTCAAAACCACATGAAAAATACTGCTACCTCTGTAAAGTATTGGGATGGAACCACAAACATTTTCAAAGTGCCCACATAGAATATTGTGTCTGCAACATCAACTCGGCTTGAACAATCCAAAATTAGTATCTGTGCTCTGAATATACAATCATTGGAAGAGAACAAAAGTTTACTCACTTTTGCCTTAAAAGAACCAAAGATCAAATAACTCTTGCAATAAAATATTTCATTTCTCCTAACATTTTCTCACCTTAATTGTTAAAATGAATTTTCCTGAAACAGGATGTGATTTGCCAACATTTACTCCATCAACACCCTTCACAGCTTCAAAACGTTTACATTAAATCTGCACCTTCTGTTTCAGCCAATGTCTCAGTATCTCAAAGCTCTTTAAGAGGTTGAAGGAACGTTTTAATCCACCTTCATGTTTGCTTCTTCATTGTGCTATCTATATCGATTGAAGTTGAACGGAGAACCCAAAAACAATTCTACTAAGAAATAATGAATGCCATTAAAAACACGTTAAAAATCACACAACAGCAGGTTATAGTCCAGCAGGTTTATTTGGAGGCACTAGCTTTCGGAGCGCTGCTCCTTCATCAGGTGGTTGTGAGTGCCTCCAAATAAACCTGTTGGACTTTAACCTAGTGTTATGTGATTTCTTAGCTTTTTTTAAATGGCATTCATTATTTCTCAGTAGAATAGCTTTTGGGTTATCCGGCCAACTTCAATCACCAGCTCCTCCAAATCTTGAAAAGAAAGAACTGTACAAGCACTATAAAATAATTACAAATAACTTTCAGAGCTTTGATGTTACACTGAGCCAGTAATACCTGGGGACTGAATTGCTTTAAAGAAAATATAATCCATTTCATAATAAAAAGCCTTGGAAAAAACATTCATTGTTGTGGACTCAATTTCATTTTCCATTGAAAAGTATTTGCATTATTATTTTAAATTAGACCAATGAGAATTTAAAATGCTTTGTTTTGCTTTGAACAATAAAGTATCATAGTTCCATTTTAATTAAATAACGTGCAATGCCCTGTTCTGGAACGTCAATAGTATTTCAGGCAGCCATCAATGAATGTCAAATCTGATTAATGAATGTGCTCATGTGACCACTTTCTTCTAGAACACAATCAAAACTCATGGATCAAATAGATTTGCTTCAATTTGCAAATCAGCTTGCCTGGCACCTCAAATACTGAAGTTAAATCACCTTCAATTCAGAGTGAGCTTGTCATATGTACAGCAAATCTTAGACTTGCATGACAAATCAAAATTCTACTTGATCTGCAGGGAGTACTTCCAGTTGATAATACTAGATGCTAGGAATGAAATTAGGCTTTATTATGTTTTTAGCCATCATAACCAATGCCTGTATTAATATTATCTTGGTTATTCATCGCTATAAATATGTGAATAATCTGATCATCTTAGAATGCGAGTATCAAAATGTACATCTCACAGGGCAAGGAGCAATCACTTTGTTGAATGAATAGGCGACAGTGAATCACTAGAACTGAATCCTTAAGAGGCACAAAGCTATGGAACTGTTTTTCCAAGTGCAACCCTCCTAATTCCCATCTCATAACCTTAGACAATGCTAAAGATTGCAGAAACGACAGTTCATTAAATTAGAATAACTGTATTTGAAGTGATATGAAATGGATTACCAAGTGCATGAAATGGAGACTTCAGAGCTGCATCTTACAAGCATCACAACATATTGTAAATTGATCTATTCACTATGTTGAATAATTTTGTCAGATCCTGTGTTGAATATACAGTACCAGTTTTGAACGCTGGCCTTATCAAATGGCAAATAAGCAAGCTTGAAAACATTCAAAAATGAGCCCCGAAATTGCTCCAAGGTAACAAACTTACTTTGATCCAATTAAACAATGTAATATGTGATCTGTTACTGAAAATTAAAGAAAAGTACCTGGACTTCATGAGAAAACTCTTAAATCCCACTTCCTATTGCCACCAACTCCTTGCCTGACCACACAAATGGAGAAGTGTGAGGGAATCAAGGATAGAAGACAACATTTCACAATTAAGGTATGAAACAAATTGACTATGGGATAGCCTAATAATCTACTTTACAAAACTCATAAATACCATGTAAATGGTAGAGAATTTAATGAACAACCAAACAACATATGATCTATGACTTTAATTTAAGATGCTGTGTATCACTAGACATTAAATTTTTATTCAATAAATTAAGGGACAGGGTACCTGCATTTTGCAATATATTGAAATTATTTGAACAATGAAATGTTCTATCGAGCAATCCTTTAATGATTTTATGCCTTATTTTGATCGTTATGAATAATGCTTACTTGTTCAATATTCCTCATGGGCAGGGTCATCATAAAATCAGAGAATTAGGTCGCAGAGGTGGTCAATTAACCCATTGTGTCAGTGCTGACTCTTTGGTTGGGTTATTCAATTCATTTCACTTCCCTGCTCTTTCTCAATCTTCTCTGCCCAAATGCAGTACCAATATATAGTGCTATGATCTCCACCACAGGCAGGGTAAGGAAGCAGGTCCCAAATCCACTCTGGCTGGGACAGAAATTGAACTCCAGGTTGCCGTTGGTAACAACCTGATCCTGTCTAGCCAACTGAACCAACTGGATCCCCAAAGCTGTGGTAAGTAATGCTTTTACTTGCCCGTTGTAACCTGCAGCTATGGATAGTGATGAAAGAAGCTCCAATTCCTTTCCATCAGATGGCTGATCAGGAATCTCTCTCATTCTTACTGCCCTCCACTGGAATATGATGGATGTGTGTACTAGTTGATCCTCAATCTAGGTGGTCACATTATGAACTCACCTTCCTTGACCATCAAGTCCTTCTGACTCAGACTCAGAGCTGCTACTCTTTGCACAACCAGATCTCTTTTCCTATTGACCTACAAAGTTTTCTCTCATTCAAGTATTTATTCAATTCTCCTTTGGAAGTCCTCACTAAATCTGGTCCTGTCTCTCCTCTAGGCAGTGCAATCTAGAACACAACAAGTTGCTGTGTTAAAAGAAGTTCCTTCATGTCACCTCTCTAGGTTATCAGCAAAAACAACAATTTATGACCTCATGTTGCTCCTGAAATACCTGTTTTATTCACAAAAATCATTCATGTTTTTGAGCACCTCTATCAAATCTCTTAAACTTCTCTGAAACTGCCCCAGCTTTACAAATTGATCCAACTAATTGCAGTCTCTCATCCCTGGAAAGAAGTCTTTTTGATTATCTCTATGAGATGTTGAGTTTTTCCTAACATGTTAATGTGTGGTTCCCAGAATTTAACACACTACATGGCTAAGGCCTAAGCAGTGCTTTATGAAGGTTCCTTGCTTTTATATTCAAATTCTCTGTTAATAAAATAAAATGGGGTTGCTTTGTTCTCAACATTTCCTAGTGTTAGGTGCATTAGTCAGAGGGAAATGGGTCTGGGTGGGTTTCTCTTCGGAGGGTCGGTGTGGACTGGTTGGGCCGAAAGGCCTGTTTCCACACTGGACGGAATCTAATCTAATCTAATCTCAAAATATTTAAATCCATAGGCCTCTTCATTGCTGCATTCCCCTTTAAGATTGTTCCATTTAGTTGATGTTGTCATGACAACATGACTTCTGGTACTTAAGAGAGAAAAATATCTCCTTCCATATTATAAATCATTCATTTCAAGAGCCAGACTAATCATTATGATCATGTTGTCCATGGTATGAAAGTAACGCACACCAATTACAAAGTATTAAACTTAAACATAGCCAGTTAAACAAAGAAGACAGGAGACCCAGTTAAGGTTGATTAGGTAAATAGTCAAAAAAGGTGGTAAATAATCAGTGGCAAAATTTAAGGAAGCAATTCAAAAGTTCAACTGAAGTACCCTTCATTGGAAAACATCTCAGCAACAATCATTAATCCCTGGCGTACCAAAGGAGGCTAAGGATACATCTGAGGACTGGGATTGTTTTAGAAACCAGAAAAAGGCCAATAAAATTGAATTAAAAATTGTGAAAAAAAATAGGAGAGTAAACTAACCAGAAATATAAGACAGTAGGGACTTTCACAAGATAAAATGGAGAGGGAGTAAAAAGGAAACAGTTCACATCCACTGGCTCTCCTTTACCTAACTGGCTCATTACCTCCTCAAATAACTTGAATAGATTTGTCAAGTATTGGTACCCTTGATGAAGCTGTGTTGACCCAGCCCTCCTTTACCCTGCACCACTAAGTGCTCCTCAACTTCCTCCTTAGTAATCGACTCTAAAATCTTACCAAGACCAAGGTCAGGCTAATTAGCCTATAAGTTTCTTATCTCCTGCCTCCCTCTGTTCTTAAAAAGGGGTGTTACATTCGCTTTTTTCTAGCCCTCTGGGGTCCTCACTGACTCCAGTGATACCTGAAAGATCACCACTAATGCATCTACAATCTCCTCAGCCATCTCCTTCAGAACTCTGGGTGTAGTCCATCTGAGTCCAGGTGATTTATCCACCTTCAGGCCTTTCAACAACTCCAGCACCTTCTTAGTAATGGGCACTATACTCACTTCTGCCTCCTGACTCTCTTGATGTTCTGGTATGCTAGTGGAGTCTTGCATTGTGTGAACCAATGGAAAGCACCTATTCAGTTCCTGTGCCATTTCATTATTCCCCATTACTACTTCTCCAGCCTTATTTTCCAGCAGTCCAATGCCCACTCTTGCCTCTCTCTTACTTTTTAGATATCTAAAAACTCTTGAAATATTTTTTAATACTACTAGCTAGTTTACACTCATATTTCATCTTGTACCTTGTTATTGCTTTTTTAGTTGTCCTCTGGTTTTTAAAGGCTCCCTAACTTCTGGTTTCCCATTAATCTTCACCACGTTGTATACTTTGTCTTTTGTTTTTATGCAATCCTTGATTTCTCTGGTTAGCCATGGGGCTGCCTTGTCCTACTTTAGTACACTTCTTCATCCTTGAGATGAATTTCTTGCTGTGCCTCCTGAATTACCCCAAGAAATTCCTGCCATTGTTGCTCCACAATCTTCCCTAATAAAAACTGAAAGAACTGCAGATGCTGTAAATCAGAGATGAAAATAGATATTGCTGGAAAGGCTCAGCAGGTTTGGCAGCACCTGCGGAGAGAAATCTGAGCTAAAGTTTTGGATCCAGTGACCACCTACTTGGAACACTCCATTTCTGAGGACGGGTCACTGTATCAGAAACATTAACTCTGATTTCTTTCCACAGATGATACCAGACCTACTGAGCTTTCCCAAAAATTTCTATTTTTGTCACAATCTTCTCTGTTAGGGTCCTCTTCCATTCAACTCCGGCGAGCTCCTCCCTTTTCTCAATTGTAATACCGTTGTATCTGATTCCAGCCTCTCCCTCTCAAATTGCAGGGTGAATTTTATTGTATTATGGTCACTGCCTCCTAAGGGTTCCTTTGTCTTAACGTCCAATAATTACACATCACCAAATCCAGAGTTGCTTATTCCCTAATGCGCTGTACCACAAGATGCTCCAAAAAACAGCCATCTGACAGATATTCCCCAAGTTCCTTTTCTTGGGATCTGCTACCAAATTGATTTTCCTGGACCACCTGTACATCAGAAATCCCCCACGATTATTGTTAATAGTGCCCTTCTTATGTGCCTTTTCTATCCCCTGATTTATTTTTTGAAACGTTAGCTCTGATTTCTCTCCTTAGATGTTGCCAAACCTGCTGAGCGTTTCCAGCAATTTCTATTTTCATCTCTGATTTACAGCATCTGAGGTTCTTTCAGTTTTTATTAGAGACATCCTGATTATCGCTGGGAGGCCTGTACATAACTCCAGTCAGGGTCTCTCTCCCTTGACAGCTCCTCAACTCTACCCACACGGATTCTATGCCTTCTGATCCTAATTTGCTTATTGCTATCCATTTAATTTCATTTCTTACTAACAAGGTAACCCCAGCCCCCTTTATTACCTTTTTGGTTCAGCCTTCTAATTTTGCTCCTAGCTCACATTCCCTCAGCAGCACCTCTTTTCTTTTTACCTTTATTGTTATTATCTACATTGACTATTACATCAGATCTTTCCCCTCTCACTCCACGTTCCTCTGCAACCCAGATGAGATATCCTGAACTTGGGCATCAGGCAGGCATCACAGCCCTCAGGACTCTTGAACTTGGTCACACTGTGTACCAGGACATAGTATCAAAGAAGAATTCCAAGATACATGAAACAGTGCGGGAAATAGATAGCACCAAGTTAAGGGAAAGTAAGTTAATAGGCATGTCAGATTAGAGAATAGGATAAATAAGTTTGGTGAATTACAGGCACCGATTGCCTTGTGTCATGATAGGTGTCTGAGTTATTGATAATATGTACATATATATTAAAAAATACTCAGAATTTCAACAACAAAATAATGTCATGATTGTTGGTGAAAGTCTTTTTATTTTAAAACCTAGGTCCATCTTTTTGGAACATTGACTTAATCCAGTACATGTCAGAGAACAGGGAATTCTGGAATGTTAATGGAAGGTTGTTAATGTCGTGTTGGTTTCTGAAAGGCAGTGTAAATACTGAAGGATATAAGCTTGATTTTCATTTTTGAAAATTGCTTTTGGCTGAGGAAACCCAGAGATTGCGAATTTTTGTGTACTTCAAGGAAGATTTGACTGAGGCCAGAAGCATAATCTAATTTCTGTCCTAGAAAGAAACAAAGAATTATCCAGGGAATACGTTACTTAGTTGGAAAGATGGTTTATGCAATTTCCAAACCAGGAGAATTTGGCTTGAAACTTGGTTAGCAGATAACTGAAAGCTGAAAAGGTTTGTGAGTTCTCATGTAAGAAGACTTCTTCATTCACAAGAAAAATCCAAGAAGAATCAGTTGAGAGCAACTTAAAGGTTTGAGACAGAATGGTAATTTCTGTGGGTGCAATTCAGTAATATGGTGTTGTTAGGGTATAGATTAAACTTTGTTTAGCTGTATATTTTATGATTGAAACATAGAAAACAGTTCAGAACAAATAGTTTTGTTTGTTTTATTTTATCCTTTTTTTCCTTTTATATAACAAAATTCTGTTTTCTTATTAAAGTATATCTACTGCTCTGTGTGTTTACTTTTCAGTGAAAGAGCACCATGTTAAATTAAGTTAAGATTTGGAGTTGCCGTTGTTGGACTGGGGTGTACAAAGTTAAAAATTAACTAGGTAAAAACAATGACTGCAAATGCTGGAAACCAGAGTCTAGATTAGAGTGGTGCTGGAAAAGCACAGCAGATCAGGCAGCATCCGAGGAACAGGAAAATCAACGTTTTGGGCAAAAGACCTTAATCAGGGATAGAGGCAGGGTGCCTGCAGAGTGGAGAGATGAAAGCCACACAACACCAGGTTATAGTCCAACAGGTTTATTTGGAAGCACTAGCTTTCGGAGCACTGCTCCTTCATCAGGTGGTTGTGAAAGAGCAGCACTCCAAAAGCTAGTGCTTCCAAATAAACCTGTTGGACTACAACCTGGTGTTGTGTGATTTTTAAAATTAAATTAAAAGATCTATCAAGGCAGATCTATTTATCTATTCATTTTGGGATTTGACTTGTCTAGTAGTAACATCAGACGGCTTGTGGAAATACAATGTTGTGGCTATAACAGAGCCTTAGCTTAAGAATGAAACAGCACGAGGTATTACAAGACGTGTAGGAAAGGAGGAGGGTCATGTACTGAATGAAGGGAGCATTGCAGTGCTGGAGATAGAGGGATATCCCAGAGGAGGCTAAGGATACAATCCAATTAGCTAAAGCGAATGCATAAAAATAACTGTTCAGTGTAGCCTGCAGACACCAATTATTGGAAAGGATGTAGGCGAACATAAAGAAAATATAAAATAAACTGTATAATTCTAAAGAATATGCAGGAGAAGGGGGACATGGATGTACATGTACATAAAATATTGAAGGTGGCAGAACACCTAGAGACAGTAGGTGATCTGTTATCAAAGCATGTATTAACTGAAAATTTATTTTTTTGTAAGGTAAAAGGTAAAATCATGTAGTTCCAGAAAACCATGGGGATGACAAGTAGTGATTTATCCCAAGGGTCACCACACCTCAGGCAAGGGGTGAGGTTGATAAAGCGGGACCTTCAAGTGGCATAGGGTACAAGAGAAAGGAGCTTATATTAAACTTGTAGAGGACACTAGTTCTACCTCAAATGAAGCTGAAGCTGTTTTGCTTACAAAAGGAAAAACATTGAGAGGAGATTTGATAGTGGAATTCAGAATGATGAAGGGTCTGGACAGATAGGATGATACAGTTTCCCTTGTACAAGGATCAGGAATGAGAGGGCACAGATTTAAAATAATTTGCGAAAGAGATAAAAGAGATCTGAGGAAAAAAGGAATCTCCTTACACAATGTATGATTATATTTAGAAATTAATGTCAAGGAATATGTTGGAGCAAATGAAGAATTCAACACGGGATAAAACTGATTTGAAAATGTAGAACATGCAGAGTTATGAGCAGAAGATGGGAAAATGGCACGAAAGAATCATTCAGAGAGCCAATGCAAGAGCAATGGTCCATGGTCTCCTTTTGTGCCGTAACAATTCTGTGAATTTGATTAGACACAAAAGAGGCTAAGTTGGATGGACCTGAAACAGACAGAACAAGTGATTCACCATCACCTGTTTAACGCATTCAGAAATAGGATTGCTTTACTTTTCTATATCATTTTCCAAGCGGTAAGTTGTCTTGTTATTTCTCTGACCAATATGTACCATGCACTTAACACAAATAAGAAAAAAAAATCAATACTGCAATGCATTATTTTACCTTCCACACAGCTTATTTTTCCCTCTGACTGCTTCTGCAGCTCCTCAACTCTTACTCAGTTTTCATCATTCCTTTTCCTCTCGAGCTTCCTATTCTCCTCTTGTTTTTTAAACTTTCTCTTTTCATTTCTTTGGTCTTTTGCAAGCCTCATTCCTGTCCCATTGGCCAAATTACATACATATAAAAATGTACTGATCAGGCACGTAGGTACAAGAGATCATGACAAAGTGACAGTGTACATCCCTTTCCTCTCCCTGCACAAAACCAGAGATTTAAACACTTGCTTAATTTTACAGTGAATGCAATAAAACAGCATATGCTGAGTGACTATTTAGATAAGGCAGTAAATTTAATCCTCAGTAATCTATAGCATTTTTCCTAAGCTAATTCAAACCATCAAATCAAAGTCTCAGATTTATTGCAATGAAGCTATAATCACTATCAATAGAAACCTACAAAACCTATTTCAGCCAAAATAATGATTAATTAAAGGCAAACAGAACTTGTAAAGCTTTCTTCTCACATTTATCTGTAAGCTGTGGTTAGAAATGAATGATTCTGGTTTAAAATAATCAAGAAGCAAAAATATTAACATTTGAGGGTTACATGAAACAGGAATAGTCAGAGGACAAATTGATTCACAATCTGGGCATACAAGAAACCATTTTAATAAAGTAAAATACTGCATAGGCTGGAAATGGGAAATAAAAATAGAAAATGCAAAAAATATTCAGCAGACAGGGCAACGTGGGAGGAGTGAGAAATGGAGTTAAATTCACAGCATGATGGCTTTTCATCAGGACAGGTGCTAAATTGACATTTGTATCTCTGCAGATGCTACCTGATTGCTTTGGTTCCAGCATTTTTCAGAATGTAATATATTTTCATTGGCTTATGAAAAGATTGAACTAAAAAAATTATTCTACACAATGTGAGAAAATACTGTTGTTAAGGATAGCAATAAAATTGACAGCGACTTTTTGAAATAGTGTGAAATGTGTGAAAGCAAGTCAATACCTAGCTTTACATCAGTTCAATTTTCATTGATGAAACCCATTCTTCACTGAAACATGCTAGAGCATAAATGGCATGCCGTAAATTTCTGAACAATCGAACCATTCATTTAAACTGTAAATTCTGAATTTGTAGTACAGTGCTAACTCTTGACCTGAATTAAAAATGATTTCCATATCACTAACGCCACTAAACTAGTGTGGGCTCTGGTTACTATGGAAACGTTGCCATATTTTGAGAAATTATGCTTATAATTTAATTGAATTTGTACAATCTCTACAGTATCACAATGTTAAGGCATACTATTTTGGTGTGTTTAAATATCATGTATGTTTGGACTCACAATACAAATGGCTCTGCTCCTTATTTTGAAATTTTGGAATAAAGATGTTTTTATGAATGAAAGATATGTTTCCGTACAATTTTCCTGGAGAAAATCAAATCCAATTGTAAACGAATTTTAAAAAATATTATTTTTTATTTAGCATTTTATACACAAAAAAAACCAAGTGATTTTGTAACTAACTGCACACATCGGAATATTATGGCATGCTTCTAATTCCTGTGATTTCACAACTTGTGCTTCTGAAGGAAGAAATTCCCTTCAGGAGTGAAATTTCATAATTTCAACACCTATGAAAACCTACAATTAACAGATATTCATACCCGTAGTATAGTTTTCATTGGATATCTCTGCATGGTGCAGATGTGGCCAAGAGATAAACTTTCAGGGACTATTTTGCTGTCAAGTATGTAGCTGGTTTAAATCCAGACCAAACTGAAAGAATAAAAGTCACTATTAGCTGTAAGGGTACTTGACAAATACGTTTGGGCAATCCCAATTTAGTTCCTAGGAGTTATGTCCCAGTAGGCCTGATGTGGGAAATCAATAATAGTGGAATGTACACTTTGGTTGAGATTGTAGTTGAATTATGTTGAATGAAATTTAATGCAGTCTGAAGTGATGGGAATCATGGTGGCTGACCCTCTAAACCATGGGGGAGGACCTGCCTCAGTATCTCAGTGGTGGTAAAAATAAGAGGGGTTGTTGCATCATTCCTAGCCATAGTGGCAGCATGTGAATTATGCTCAATAACGAATCAACTGATAATAGATATCTCTGAGTTCACTTCAATTCAATGGTGGTTCTGTAATTATGTGGGAGTTGCAGAGATTTCCCAAGCCTCTCAGAGGCTCTCTGGTCAGCCAGGTGCCTCTTGGTGGCGGGTGCTCCTTTGTTATCAGGGAATCTGTTCTGACACTGAGCAGTAGAGAGGGATCAATGAAAGCTATCCCCCTGCTTGTGCTCCTGACTTGCCATGCCCCCTCCTTCAAGTGCCAGCCTGCAGACCCCATCTCCACATCTGTCATCTTTGGCCTGGCGATCCCGGTACTCTGGTTTGGTGAATCACTGTCTGTTGCCACTCTCAGTGCTGCTGAAGGCAATGAGGATTTTCCAGCCTTGGACAGGTTGGCACATAGCAAGAGGGATACTTGTTGGTGGCATCCTGAACCCTGGGGAAGACCACTTCATATTGTCACTCCTCCACATCACTGTTCTCCAATCAAGGTTAATTAAATCACACCCATCATTGGCAGCAGTGTAAGAAAGAATGTTTTTTTCACCTTAGTCTTCTGTGGCTGACCTGGGACTGCTCAGTGTTAGTATTGTGTACCCAAAAGGGAGTTTCATTTTCTTACCAATAACAAAATCAGTACCACAGAAAGCTGTATTGACAAAAAGCATTGACACATATTGAGCTTACATTTGAACATGTTAGGGACCAAAAGGAAAATGTTGATGAGGTTCGATGACGAGAGGTGAGAGAAAGTTCATGTGGAACATAAACACTGGCAATAAATCAGTTAGGCTGATCTATGTTCTAAAGAATGCTTTAGGATAGTTTTTGACATGGCTCTCTTGCTTTGATAAATCAAAAGAAAATAGCAAAATATACTGGCTGAACAAGTACAGACAAGCTGCTCATTATTTTAGACAGAATTGAGCCAAATTGAGCCAAAGCCCCAAGCTATTTAGCAAGAGAACAATAACTAAAGAAAAAAAAATACCCAGATGCAATGAATCAAATTACTAAAGCTAACTGAGACAGAATAGAAGTGAGCTTCCCTTAATCTAGTCAATATTTAATTCAAAACAAAAGCAAATAAGTGGTCATTAACAATGAGCAAGTTAATTTGATACAAGTTTTTAAACATCAATATTAATACTTTTGGAGAGATTGTGACAATATAGAATTTAACATGAGGTCTGCATTCATTTTCCATCAGCAGGAAGAATTTGGACATGACACTAAGTTTACAATTTACCATGGCAGCTCCAAAGGCCGGACAATTTAATGGTGAGATCAGGGAATGTGCCCACGATTCTGAACATACAGAGCTCCTGATCTCAGTCATGCCACCATTGGGAGAAGTCAGGCAGTGGCTAAGAACCATTCATCCACATCCCTGACTGCTCCTGCACATGTCCCAGTTACTGAACATAGAGCAATTTACACTTGTGATAAATGTATGGGTGAAACTGCAGATCAACAGCAAATGCCAAGGGAAAATTGTTGAAGAATATAAATCAAAATGAAAACACATAGGATACCCACCTTCTCCCAAACATGAGCTATTGAACAGCCAATTTTACAAATCCTCACTGTTACTACAGATCTTTTAGCACCAGCATATGGGGAAATGTGAGCTGGGAGGTCTTGCAACCAACAGGATTTTCAATCCACTGATTAGTTTTAGATAAACTAAAACACAAGTGAGACAAAATGTGACTTTTCAGTCACACCCCCTCAATATCATGAACAAATCTGTGCTATCAAATTATTATTCCAGTATTAGGACATGGGTGAGCTTTTATCTGTGCCATGCTTGGGATCACATTCTAAACCAAAAGCATTATATAGACCATAAGTCCATAAGACATAGGAGCGGAAGTAAGGCCATTCGGCCCATCAAGTCCACTCCGCCATTTAATCATGGCTGATGGGCATTTCAACTCCACTTACCCGCATTCTCCCCGTAGCCCTTAATTCCTTGTGACATCAAGAATTTATCAATTTCTGCCTTGAAGACATTTAGCGTCGCAGCCTCCACTGCACTCTGCGGCAATGAATTCCACAGGCCCACCACTCTCTGGCTGAAGAAATGTCTCCGCATTTCCGTTCTGAATTTAACCCCTCTAATTCTAAGGCTGTGTCCACGGGTCCTAGTCTCCTCGCCTAACAGAAACAATTTCCTAGCGTCCACCCTCTCCAAGCCATATATTATCTTGTAAGTTTCTATTAGATCTCCCCTTAATCTTCGAAACTCCAGTGAATACAATCCCAGGATCCTCAGCCATTCC
>NC_057728.1:16134061-16152578 GCF_004010195.1 Chiloscyllium plagiosum
GTTTAACTGCCAGTCCTGGCCCCCCTGTAACCAAGTCTCTGTGATGCCTACTACATCATAATCATTCACTATTATCTGTGCCATTAGTTCATCGGCTTTGTTTTGAATGCTACGAGCATTCAGGTAAAGTGCCTTAATGCTAACTTTCTTATCATTTGAGATATTGGAAGTCATAAGATGTCCTAAGTTATCCTTCCTTTTTGCTGCATTCCCAGTCTGTCTCAAGTTTAAATCTGCCTGCACATATGCTATCCTGCTGCTTATCTTTCCATTTGACTCCATACTCCCTGTCACTTTCTCTTTCCCTTCCCCCCAACTCAGAAGTTTAAAGTCCTACTGACCACCCTATTTATCCTCTTCGCTAGAACATTAGTACCTGATCGGTTCAGGTGGAGACCGTCCCAACGGTACAGATCCTCCAGGTTCCAAAACTGATGTCAATGCCCCATGAAGTGGAATCCCTCTTTCCCACACCAATCCCTTAGCCACGTGTTTACTTCCCTAATTTTCTTATCCCTATGCCAATTGGCACGTGGCTCGGGCAGTAATCCGGAGATTATGACCCTGGAGGACCTGTATTTCAATTTCCTTCCTAGTGCTCGATAATCCCCAAACAGGTCCTCCACCCTAGCTTTGCCTATGTTGTTAGTCCCAACGTGGATCACAACAACTGGATCCTCTCCCTCCCGCTCCAATATCCTTTCAAGCCGGTCATATAAACATAAGTTGTGAGTTTTGAAAAGATTTGTAGCTCAGGTTGAGGTTCTGGATGTAGGTTTGCTCGCTGAGCTGGGAGGTTCATTGCTAGACGTTTTGTCACCCTACTAAGTAACATTTTCAGTGAACCTCAGGTGAAGCAACGTACATGATTCCTGTACATTGCTTCATAAAACAAATTTATATGTTTTGATTTCTTTGGGTTGGTGATGTTAATTCCTGTGGTGATGTCATTTCCTGTTATTTTTCTCAGGGGTGGTAAATGGGGTCTAACTCGATGTGTTCGTTGATACAGTTCTGATTGGAATGCCATGCTTCTAGGAATGCTCGTGCATGTCTCTGTTTGGCTTATCCTGTGATGGATGTGTTGTCCCAGTCGAAGTGGTGTCCTTCCTTATCTGTATGTAAGGATACTAGTGAGAGAGGGTCATGTCATTTTGTGGCTAGTTAGTGTTTATGTATCCTGGTGGCTAGTTTTCTGCCTGTTTGTCCAATGTAGTGTTTGCTACAGTTCTTGCATGGTATTTTGTAAATGACATTAGTTTTGCTTTTTGTCTGTGTAGGATCTTTCAAGTTCATTAGCTGCTGTTTTAGTGCTGTTTCCGAAATGTTATATCGGAAATATCTGCCTGACTACTCAGACCCCTTGGTATCATGGTAGCCCACAAACCCACCAACACACTACATTAGAAAGTTAAAAATCACACAACACCAGGTTATAGTCCAACAGGTTTAATTGGAAGCACACTAGCTTTCGGAGCGCCGCTCTTTCATCAGGGATTGTGGCCCTCCGAAAGCTAGTGTGCTTCTAATTAAACCTGTTGGAGTATAATCTGGTGTTGTGTGATTTTTAACTTTGTACACCCCAGTCCAACACTGGCATCTCCAAATCATGACTACATTAGAACATCTTTTAAATTTGAGACCTCCCATAGAAAGTGAACCATTTTAAAATCTTCTCAGTAATGGCCTTTAAAAGGTACATGATTACTATTATGTGCAAAAAGCTCCTTCCATTCTTACTTTTACTGAAGGATTACCCATTTCATAGTCACATCTTCTAACCGTGCAATGACAGTTAACCAACAATCCCATTACTTGTGCCTCTCAGTACTTTAAATGCCTATATCCTGTCCAATTCTGCAAAGATCAGAACTGCCAACTATTAAGCACAATAATGGGAGTGGAGCAATGAAAAAACTCTGAAAGATTGCTCTTAAGAGACCAATCCAGTTTTGTATGAGTGCTCTGAAGTCTGATACAGAAGTTTTTTTTAAAAAAAATTTTTAACTTGTCACATACACATCCTGAAACTCAACTTTACATTTCGGAGCATGGGCCCAAGATAACATGTTACAACTGGAAAAGTTTTCCATGTGTGAATATTAACAAAGCTGACATCCAAATTTTATCATACCCACAAACAGCATTAAAAAAAACCTAAACACTGTATATGGAGTAAATCTGAAGTACTTGCACATTTATTTCCAAACCAAATTCAAAAGTAAACTAAAGTTAGTTTGGACCCATAAAATCATGCATAGTTTTATCTTTATCTTCCTCTCATCTGCCCTCTCTAGTTATTTGCTTATTTTGTTCTGTACATAAAAGCTCCAAAGGATTAATATCTTTCAGGAAACTCACTTTTTGTAAAAAATAGGCAGTCTTATACTTCCCCCACCATTTTAATACTTCAATCTATATGACTGGTCATCTTCTTACATTCTGAACTTCCCCTTTAAGTGTCTGCCGTGTCTAACTGTGTAAGTGACTTATAATTATTTTAGATACTAAAGTAAAAAGAACCCAAATTTAAAGGTTATATCTTTACTAGACCGACATAAAGAATACCAATTTGCTTTTTTAACATAGAGGAGGAGATTTACTCAGCCACGTGCCCAGGTAGACAAGCACATCCAGTTTGCTGACTCTGTCTTGCAAATATGCAAATTCATAAATTGAGATTTTCTATATTTGACTGCACTTACTTAGCTTTAATTATGGAGTAGAATTTCTGCTTGGCTGTAATCAGCAATTTTGGTGCAAATTGTCCTCGAAATTGATTCCATTTGGATAACCTTTTTCCCTCAAACTAATTTGCATGTTGTGTGATACATGCCAGTGATCTGCTCCAACATTTCTATTGGCTTGACCATCAGATTCTGATGAGGAGAATTGTCTTTCCCTCAGAAAGTCAAAGTTAAAAATCACACAAGATCAGGTTATCGTCCACCAGGTTTATTTGGAAGTACAAGCTTTCGGAGCGCTGCTCGTTAGCTCTGAATACTTGTAGTTCCAAATTAACCTATTAGATGTAACCTGGTGTTGGAAGATTTTTAAACTTTGTCCACCCCAGTCCAACACCAGCACCCTCACATCTCAAAAGGTCATTAGTCTTTGGTATTCTCTGCCCCAGAGACCAGTGGGAGCTGGGTCATTGAATACATTCAAAGCTGAATAGATGTATTTTTGATCAACATGGGAGTCGAGGGCTATGGAGAAGTTGGGGGGGGGGGGGGGGGGGCACTGCGGGCAGGCAGGAAGGTGCAGTTGACACTGCAACCAGATCAACCATCTTATTTGTGTGTCTGAAAGGCTTACTGCTTATTCCTGTGGTTGACCGTCATCTTTGGTTGGAAGTTGCTCCAATGTGAATGGTGTACCTGTTGGATGATGAGTTTTCTGAATGAATAGTTGACATTTTTATCCAAGTAGTGCAATGTGGGTGTCAGGTTTGCAGTAGCTCTAACCCATGGGATGGCAATTATTCAAGAAGACAGCTCGTCACTGCTTTCTCAAAGGCAAATGGGGATAGGCAACAAATCTTGGTCCAGCCAACCACACCCACATCCCATGACTAAATAAAAAAGTAAGTACAATAGATGTTATGTAAGTGTACTCACTCATAGATTATGTTGGGAATATAGGGTATTGAGCTGTGTTTGAGTGCAGTTAGTACACTTTGTTATTTGAAGATGTGGTCACTTCCCTTAATTTCTCATTGACATTATTGAAATACCTCCAGTACTGTTTCCAGGATCTTGGTGTTTTATGACTGGAATGGATCTCCATGGTTATTTTATTCCATTACCTTTGGACTCTGTGACTGGGGAGCCTCCTGTTGATAAAAGACTTCTTTACATGACCCTTTCCAGTGCTACCCCTGAAAACCTTGAAACCCACTCTTTCCCATGTTGTGTAATTCTTCAGTTTCCCACTTTGTGCCAAAAGTCCAGCTCCCACAACAACACCAATGCATTTCCCCTCTAACCAATGGAATCTGTTCAACTTTCAATGGTTCTAGGAAGCTATGGTTTTCAACACACCACTGATAAAGTGCAGCCATTGAAGAGCATGTTTGGTGCTACCTTCATGAAGAAATCACTATAAGTGATCAGGTAGCGCACATATGGTATGCTGTCTGCATATCAATTATCAAACATGGGTTAATTGTACAACATGCTTTCAAATTTTTGAGGTTTATCCAGTTTAGCCCCTTATATATTTCTAACCTCAGCTATACATTATATTAATCAAACTATATAATATAGCCTAATTATAAGCTAATGGAATGTATTACTGTCATAAATAATAAACTTTTAAAAGCTCATTTCAGTAAACAGTATTAGTTCTAATTTTAAAGATAAATGATTTTAAACTAAGGACTAGAAGTTTGTTCAGCAATGTGATGAAGTAACCAGAGATACTTTGGAGTGATAAATTAATATTGGATGGATTTACTACCTCACATAAATAGAATGCAATCTCAAATCCAGCAGTTATCAGTGTTGCATGCGCAGCTTGCCTTTAAGAGAGAGTTTACAGTTCTCTGTTGGATTCAATGTGCTGTGTGCATGCACTGTTGGAACTCAGCCAGTTAGTTAAACCTGCTGTGAGTCTGCAAGCTGCACACCCAAATTA
This sequence comes from Chiloscyllium plagiosum, assembly GCF_004010195.1. Classification (NCBI taxonomy): domain Eukaryota; kingdom Metazoa; phylum Chordata; class Chondrichthyes; order Orectolobiformes; family Hemiscylliidae; genus Chiloscyllium; species Chiloscyllium plagiosum. The sequence goes on from NC_057728.1 coordinate 16,138,700, forward strand.
ATTGGTTACTGTAAAAGATCGTGTTCCAATTTTTGCTGTTTTAAGCAAACTAACCCCACAGAGTTAATCGATCTCTGATGAGTATTTGATTATCACCAACTGTTACCACTAACGTGACAATCCTAGATTGACATTCTGGATCTACATTTTTATTTGCAACCAAGGATCACATAAATCGGCCTAACTTGTTTTGCTAGAACGACAGCTTCAATATCTGACGAAATGTGTAAGTTCATTTTTTTTGTATGATTGCCAAATTTAAAACAAATGTTTCTCATAACATAAATTAGTCATGTCTTGTCAAGTGCACTCTGCCTGAAGCTGGATCCTTGGCTCATTGTCTGCTGCTGCAGAACCCAGAGCTGAACTTTTGCCAGTTTTCCTCAGTCGTGGTTTGCTATTGCCTTCCTTTCTCAGGGATACATGATGAGAAATAAATGTTTAACAGGCTTGCACTTGCAGTAAAGTGAAGCTTCTTTAATCAATGTAAGTAAATTCTGAAAGGCTTACATTTCTAACAAAGTATAAAACTGAATGCTTATTGTGAGAAATTTGGAGAAACAAATTCTCATAGCAAAGGTGTCATTTTTGTTCAAAAGTCATGAAAAATAAGATCATATCAACACAGAGCTCAATTTGAATCCTATCGATTAACAGATATCAAGCAATGAAACTGACACACACCATATGTTCTCAGATCAGGTACAGTAAAGCAGGTTGGGCAGTGGTATTACACTGAATAAGTCAACAGTTCTAAAGCCTGAAGGTACAATGGTGGCTATTATCTTGATTGGAGCATTACTAAAGGCTAAAAATCCTTTCTTTCATTGAACGTTTAATTCTGGATGTTAGGTATTAGAAGATCAAAGGGCAACAGCAGCATTTTAAACAAGACAGCATTGTATTTAGTACAGTGTATGACTCTGGCATAGAAAGAACCAATACCAAGTTTCAGCTTCACAATTCCAGAATATTCCAATTTAGCCCATGGAATGTAGACAATTGATTAAATTGTCTTCATTAATACAAACACACCACAAAAAAAATCACAATTGACAATGAATTCAGTGCTAGCAATTTTCAGGATGAAGGGAAATGGTATTACTTAGTGTTGCAGTCCTTCAAATGATTAGCCAAATAAATTTTCAAATTAAACTTCATAAATAAAACTCCAAAAATGCAAAACATCTTGCAACTTTAGTGTGACAAGCACAGTTTCTATGATGTTAATATTTGCAGTAGTCATAGATAAATTCATTCAGTTACACTACAGGGGTTGTAGCTGGATTGCAACACCCAGAATGTTGATGTGGAGTACAGTCTGGTACTGAGATATCACTGATGTAGCTGTGTTGATGTACAAAGGTAAACCTTTCTGAGAGCAATAATTCCAGAGATGACAGTACTTGCCATATGTCATAATTTGTGTTTAGTGATTTCTTTTCATCAGTGCTTAGTTATCCTCAGTTGAAAAACTCTTCACAGAACTAAGCAGTCTATGGTTGATCCATTTACGAAGGAAGAGAATACATTTGATAGGAGTTTGAGAAGAAAACTGATAGGTAACATTCCTCAATTTGTGGCTGCTGCTGTCATTCCGTAAAATCACAAGACAAGTGATTGATGGAAACCATAAAACAACTTGTCAAAATTCACACTCTTTAAAATATTCCTGTCATTGTGCAATAATTCCGAACAATAATTTTTGTATTCATGATATTGTTCTTTAAACTTTATTTATTGGATTCTCCAAATTTCTCGCTATGAAGGTGTTGTGGGGAAAATCACCAGCCTTGGAGTTAGAGTTGGGGTTCAACGACAGAGTTTATTGTACAAGGAAATACCGGAGTTCCAGGGAGAGAAGGACACCAACAGCACAGTGGTGAGCTGCATGTCTTCTCTTAACCCGGAGCACATGTCAAGATACTTTGATACATTTTGTAATGTAATAGGTCAGTGATGAGGTTATTGTCTCTGTAGCATAGTTTGTTTATTGTAAACATTGAAGAATCATTGATAGCTTTGATACATTCATTGTCAGTTCCAGTGCAGCCTTTGTTAATTTCAGTATGGTCATTGTCAGTTGATAACCGCTGGATTTGAGATTACATTCTACGTATGTGAGGTAGTAAATCTATCCAATATTAATTTATCATTGTCAGTTTCAATGTCCGCTGTTGTAATGGGTGCTAATTGCTCGTCCTGAGAAGGACAGCCCTATTAGCATTTTCTATTGAGTCCATATCAAACTGTTAGCATTTCTATCAAAGGCGTTGGCTGGACCCAGACACTTCGGCAGGCACTATACTTTAATCATGTGTATTCTGTACCCCACCTGCCTTAAACTAATCAACTAGGTTGCATTGTGCTGGCATTTCGTATTTGCTCTGTTGTCTCTCTCTCCATAATTGTGGTCCAGCAGCCATCTTTTGTGTCAAGTGACCATCTTATGGCTCAGCGGACATCTTGTGCATCCGTGTGCCTAGTGTCACCCTGCCCCGTGCCATCTCCCTCTTCAAAGGTATTGAAGAGCACTAGCTAGAACCAGTTTGCAAGGAAACAACAGTAGAATTAAAAACACTTATATTTGTATGAATCTTCAGCAGAGCGGGAGGGGATGTCAGGTCCGGATGAGGTGGAGGGTGGGTCAAGTCAGAGTTGGAATGGATTGTAAGGATGTGGAAAGGCATAGATGGGCCAATGTGGTTGGTGGGGAGTAAGTTGGGGTTCACTTGAACTGTTACTCAGGTATTGGACTAGGTTTTTAATAGTCTACTGAAACAACTCCACAGAGACTAGGGTATCCAGTCACCAAGTCGACCTTTATTTACACATGGACAGTACTAGATACTGGTCGGGCTTCCTCAGAGCCATCTCAGAGTGAGCAGAGCCTCTGTCACTCTTTTCTATATCTGTGGCTCCCTAGTTGGGACTGTTAACCTGGTCCAATCAGGGAAGTCATATTCTATGAGGCTCACCTGGCTGACCTTGTTACAATTGCTACATTTTGCTTCTAGAAAATTTACATACATAAATCTCCTAATAGGAATATAGAAGAGAGAGCACGAGTGAGCTCAGATTAGCTTGACCGATGATGAAGGTGCCGGATATGTTATGGAATTTCACAGCCTCTAAGAAAATAGTTTCACCCAATGACTACTGGAAATTTGCCTACATTACAACTTTAAACAGATTTCAATGACCAAAACCACCAGCGATTTAGGTAGAATAGTGAAGATACCCCATGGGAGACTGGTTAGTAAGGTTAGGTCTCATGGAATACAGGGAGAACTAGCCATTTGGATACAGAACTGGCTCAAAGGATAGAACTCAGAGGGTCATGGTGGTGGGTTGTTTTTCAGACTGGAGGCCTGTGACCAGTGGTGTGCCACAAGGATCGGTCCCACAAGGATAGTTAGTAAGTCTGCAGATGACACCAAAATTGGAGGTGTAGTGGACAGCAAAGAAGGTTACCTCAGAGTGCAACGGGATCTTGATCAGATGGGCAATGGGCTGAGGAGTGGCAGATGAAGTTTAATTTAGATAAATGTGAGGTACTGCATTTTGGAAAAGCAAATCTTACCAGGACCTATACTTCATGGTTAGGTCCTAGGGTGTGTTGCTGAACACAGAGATCTTGGTGTGCAGGTTCAGAGTCCCCTGAAAGTAGAGTCGCAGGTAGATAGGATAGTGGAGGTGGCATTTGGTATGGTTTCCTTTATTGGTCAAAGTACTGAGTATAGGAGTTGGGAAATCATGTCGCGGCTCTTTAGGATAGTGGTTAGGTCACTTTTGGAATATTTTGTGCAATTCTGGTCTCCTTCCTATTTGAAGGATGTTGTGAAACTTGAAAGGGTTCAGAAAAGGTTCACAAGTACGTTGCCAGGGTTAGAGGATTTGAGCTATAGAGAGAGACTGAATAGGCTGGGGCTATTTTCCCCGAATTATTTCAGGCTGAGGGGTGACCTTATAGAGGTTTATAAAATCATGAGGGGCATGGATGGAATAAATAGAATAAATAGACAAAATGTTTTCCCTGGGGTGGGGGAGTCCACAACTAGAAGGCATAGGTTTAGGGTGAGAGGGGTAAAATATAAAAGGGAACTACGGGGCAACTTTTTCACACAGAAGGTGGTGTGTGTATGGAATGAGCTGCCAGAGGAAGTGGTGAAGGCTGGTACAATTGCAGCATTTAAAAGGCATCTGGATGGGTATATGAATAGGAAGGGTTTAGAAGGATATGGGCCAAGTGCTGGCAAATGGGACTAGATTAGGTTAAGGCTGGTCAGCATGGACGAGTTGGACTGAAGGGTCTGTTTATGTGCTGTACATCGCTATGCTTTATTTCCAAAAACTCCCCTAATCTGTGTGCATTTCCTCTGGGTGTTCTGGTTTCCTCCAACTCCAAGATGTGCAGGTTATGTGGATTAGCCATGGGAAATGCAGGGTTACAGAGAAAAAGTAGATTATCTGTATCTGGGTGGATGCACTTCAAGGGGGTAGAATGGTTTTGATGGGCCCAACAGCCTTCTTCTGCATTGAAGACATTCATGAATTAAGAACCAATTGAATCTAATTATAGGAACTAACCATGATAGATTATAAACACAAATATAATTATTAATGTCTAGTATATTGCTTCTTTTTGGTGTTTGTTGTAAAACTATTATCTCCAGCATGTAGAAACAATCTCCCAAGTTACTGCTTTGTGACTTATCCTGTTTAGTTACAATCATGAAATATGTCTTTTCAAAACAGTAACAATTATTCTTTTTGCTCAATTCAAATTGAAGAACTGAATTTAATTTAATACATAATTTCCAGGTGTACATTTATAAAATTGGCAATGAAAAGGAAGGGTGCTTTTATATGCTTTAGATTAGATTAGGTTAGATTCCCTACAGTATGGAAACAGGCCCTTCAGCCCAACAAGTCCATACCGACCCTCCGAAGAGTAACCCTCCCACATCCAGTCCCCTAGCCTATGTTTACGCCTGACTAATGCACCTAACACTATGGGCAGTTTAGCATGGCCAATTCGCCTGACCTGCACATCTTTAATTGGGCATGTGTGAATGAATCCCTGTTGACAATGCTGCACGGCACTTCAGACGAAGGAGAAATTTTTTCACTCTGAAAGTGGTGAACATGTGGAATTGTCCTCCACACAGTGCTCTGGAGATCAATTTACTGAATGCTTTTAAGAAAGAAATAGATTTCTAGAGGCTTAAGGTGTCAAGGCTACCGGGAGAGAACAGGAAATGGCATAAAGGTAATGTTGAATGTGGAGTGGGTTAGATGGGCTGAATGGCCCCACTCTTCTTTTCTTTGTCCACTGCAAGGCCAGCAATTGTTACCCATCCTTAATTGTTCTTAAACTGAGTGCTTCTTGGTCATTTCAAAAGGCAGGTAGGAGTCAGCTACATTGCTGTGTGTCTGGAATCCGATGGAGGTTAGACTGGGTCATACTGGCTCATTCGCCATGCTAACAAGAAACTTTCTTTTCCTTCCAGGCATCAAGACACACAAAATGCAACAACTCAAAGACATCCATGGCCTTCTGGAACCTCCCTCCCCTTCCCTCTGACTCTATCTCTTCGCCCGACCCCATCTCAAGTATTTACTGTCCCCCCAACCTTTTGGTCTCGGATGCTGAACGTTCTGTGCTCAGCAAAGGTCTCTGTTTTATCCTTCTGCATCTCCACCTTAATGAACTTTGGGCACGACATGATGTTGAACTCTTTTGCCGTTGCCTTTGCCTCTGTGCCCAATTTTTTGGACAGGAGTCCTCTCCCCATCCAACAGACCCCTTCATCCATCTCCAACACTCTCCCTCCACCTGGATCCCCCTCTCTGACTTTTTATCCGCACTCATTGAAAACTGTCAACACCTCAATTTCTGTCACCCTCTGTTGTTCCAAACTATCCCCTCAGGAACTGACTGCACTCCATGGTCTCAGATCTAACCCTGACTTTATAATTAAGCCTCCTGGCAAGGGTGGTACTGTTGTCTGGCATACTGACCTCGATAATGTAGAGATTGAGCACCAACTCTCAGATACCTTCTCTTATCTCCCCCTGGACCATGACTTCATGATGGAACATCAGGCCATTGTATCAACTATAGCCACCAACCTCATTTCATCTGCTGATGGTCCCCACTAGTTCTAAGCTGATAGTCCCCCAGCCCTGCACAGCTTGCTTCTATCTTCTTCCCAAAATCCACAAACAGGACTGCCCAGTTAGACCCATTGTTTCTGCCTGCTTCTGCTCCTCAGAATTCATCTCTTCCTACCTTGACTGATTTTTTTTTTCTCCCATGGCAATCCCTTTACACATCCATTCCCCACCAGGATGGTCTCAGGGCTCTCCACTTCTTTCTGGAACAAAGGCCTGAACCATCCCTACCCACCACCTCCCTTCTCTGCTTGGCTGAGCTCATCCTCACCTTCAATAACTTCTCTTTTAACTCCTCTCATTTTCTTCAGGTCAGAGGGACGGCCATGGGTACCTGCATGGGCCCCAGTTATACCTGTCTCTCTGTGGGCTAGATGGAAGTTCCTTGTTCCAGTAATATTCTGGCCTCCACCCCATACTCTTTCTCTGATATATTGAGGATATCGTTGGTGCTGCTTCCCTCTCTCATCCGGAATTAGAAGAGTTCATCATTTTGCTTCCAGTTTCCACTCTGCCTTCACTTTCACCTGGTCTATCTTGGACTCCCCTCTTTCCTTCCTTGACATCTCTGTTTCCATTTCTGGGTATAGGCTGGCCACCAGTATCCGCTACAAACCCATCGATTCCCACAGTTACCTTGACAACACATCCTCACACCTTGCTTCCTTTAAAAAATCTGTTCCATTCTCCCAGTCCCTCCATCTCTGTTGCATCTGTACTAATCATGCCAACTTCAACGAGGGAACCTCCTAAATGTCTATCTTCTTCCTCAACCGAGGGTTCCCCAGCACCTTTGTTGACAAGGCCCTCGACCAGGTCTGGCCCATCTCCTGCACTTCAGCCCTCACCTGCTCTCTTCCCTCTTGCAACGGCCCCTTGTCCTTACCTACCATCCCACCAGCATCCACATTCAAACGATCATCAGCTGCCATTTCCGCTATCTCCAGTGAGACCACTAGACATATTTTCCCTTCCTATCCCTTGTCAGCCTTCCCCACGAAATGCTCCCTCTGGGACATCCTGGTCCACTCTTCCTTCACTCCCTTTAACAGCCCCACGGCACCTTCCCCTGCAACCACGGAAGGTGTAACACCTGTCCAATTACCTCCTCCCTCCTCAGTATCCAAGGGCCCAAACATATGTACCAGATGAAGCAGCACTTTACCTGCACTTCACACAACCTTGGCTACTGCTTTCACTGCTCACAGTGTGGTCTCTTCTGCCTTGAAGAAACATAGGGTAGAATGGGTGACTGCTTTGAAAAACATCTACATTCTGTTTACAAAAAAGACCCTGAGCTTCCTGTTGCCTGCCACCTCAACATGCTGTCCTTTTCCTTTGCCAACATCTGTGTCCCAGGCTTGTTTTGGGCTTGAACTCTCCCATGTCCTTACCCCAACCCAAACATAGCAGGCCTTGTTACCACAGTCTGCCAATACACACAACCCATTGTCACCCACTAAAAGTCATCAATAGCTGTTCACCCTCCCAGCCATATCGTTGTCCACTCCTTTGTCCAACTTTTCTTCTCTCGCTTTGAGCTCTATCCACACCTATCAATTACTCCTTAAACCCTCGCCCCACCTTATCTTCTGCATATAAACAGACTTCTTTTCGTTCTGAGGAAGGGTCACCGGATTTAAAATGTTAACTCTGATTTCTTTCCACAGATGCTGCCAGACCTGCTGGGCTTTTCAAGCAATTTCTGTTTTTGTTTTCGACTGGGTAAGGATGGTTGATTTCCTTCCCTAATGGACATTAGTGAAGCAGATGGATTTTTTTTTCAACCATCCATGGTAATTTCACAGTCACGAGTACAGAGTCGAGCTCTCAATTTAATAAATAAAATTTCCAATTGAAATTCCATCAGTTACAAGAGTGAAATGTGACGCCATATCCACATAGCATTAACCTGGGTGTTTAGATTACAGACCCATTGGCATATGGCTATGCCAGAGCTTCAGAGCTCTTCCTATCCATCATATTCATGTAGCTGCTGTCATTGGAACATAGAAACAGGTGTTGGGGAGAAAAAAGCCTTTAGAGGTAACTTAAAGTGGAGTACATTTCAGCAGGTATACCATAGCTCCAGAAAGAAGTTTTCAAGCTGAAATCACAAACAAGTTAAATCTACTGTGGTGTTGCAGGAACTCCAGGATGAGAGTGTTGTATCAGTGGCATTTTGAGTGCTGTACCAGGGGTATGATTGAGTATGATAAAAAAAACGTTGTTTTATTCCTTTTTAAAATTTATAAAAGAGTGTGTTTATGTTTTGATGGAATTATAGATTTACTGTGAGTTTTAAAATCTTTGAATTTGTGTCGTAACTAGATGACTGGGTTTGTTTTAGTTAATAAACTTCTGTTTCTTTTTTTAAAACACACAATGCTGCAGATTTTGCTTTATGTTTCAGTGAGAGAAATGAATTAAATGTGATCTGTCAAGTCAGGTTTCAGTCTGGGATCTGACTTGTCCTGTAATTACGTAGACTGGGATCAGAACAGTTGTGTTATCAGTGACAAGCATGAGTTTTGCTCCAGGAATTCTGTTTTCATTTTGAAAGTTACCTAAATTTCCATCCAAACCGTAAAGCCTTGTGCATTATTAAAAGGCTGCACCAGTTGTACCCAGTTGATATCAACGATAGCGAATGAGAAGAAATGGCCTCAGAAGATGCCTTGCTGCTGGCTGTTAGAATCAATGATGTCTCCAGTAATTTACTGCTACAGAACAGAAAGTACAGTGGGAAATTTCATTTTGGACGGATTGGCTGGGAAATTAGACCACGCTGCAGCTATTTTATACTTAGTGTCATAGAAATGTACTGCACCGAAACAGACTCTTCAGTCCAACCCATCCATGCTGACCAGATATCCTAATCTAATCTAGTCCCATTTTGTCAGCGCTTGGCCCATATCCCTCTAAACCCTTCCTATTCATAAACTCATCCAGATGCCTTTTAAATGTGTTAATTGTACCAGCCTCCACCACTTCATCTGGCAGCTCATTCCATACACGCAGCACCTGAAAAAGTTGCCCCATAGGTCCTTTTCAAATTTTTCCCCTCTCACCCTAAACCAATGCCCTCTAGTTCTGTACTCCCCACCGGAGGGAAAAGACATGTCTATTTATCCTATCCAGGCCCCTCATGACTTTATAAACTTCTATAAGGTCACCCCTCCGCGTCTGACGCTCCAGGGAAAACATCCCCAGCCTATAAAGTGTTCAATCACATTCACCCACTGATGGAAGTGCCACCTCCATATTGGTTACGGCTCATCCATAAACAAAACTGGCATTGGGCCAATTGCAAATGTAAATTGGGGCATAACTTCTGTTTTAGGCCTCTTTGTGAAGCTAGACTGCAAGCTGTGGTCAGCACCTTCCAACACACAGGAAGAAATAAATAATAGCACTCCACAGCAAGTTGAGACTGAAAATGGCACCCATAGCTTACGGGTTCTCTAGTAAAATAGTAGGAAGTCTAGTACCAGAGATGAGTAGGATTTAGTTTTTTCTCTTAAAGGGTAGGGAATTTGTGAAATTATTCACTGCAGATGACTGTTGCAGCTAAGGCTGAGATAGACAGATTTTTAAATCAGTGAGGGTATCATGGGTGATGAGGATGTGGTAGCAAAGTGGAGTTGAGCATTATTAAATCAGCCATGACCTTATTGAATGACACAGGAGACTTGATGGGAAGGTTCTGGGTAATCCAAGATGGAGGACAGGAAAAATTTCTGGCTATAACAGCTGCTTCTTTTTTGAGGTATTTTAGGTGCTGGAGGTGATTTCCTTGAATTCCAGGAGCAGCAAATACTGTTTTATACTCTATTGCATTGTTTTGTAACTTTGGAAAAAAAAGTCAAAACAACAGCAATTTTAAAAGGGAGAAGAACAGACAAAGGAAGCACATGGTGAGGACAATGCAGGAGAGAGAGAGACAGAGAGAACCTGCACAGTTACTGCCTTTGCTGTTTTGAATTCATGTATCGCTGGACATTGGAGTGCATCTGGGAAAATTAACAAACAGTGTAATTGACAACTAATCTTGGAGGAACCTGTTGGGCGAAGTTCACATCACAGAATCAGATAAGTTAATTGTTGTTTTAAATGTATCCAATAGAAATGCTGCAGTTGTGGGTAGATTGGATTCTTTCTTAATTATATCTTTTTGGAGATATGTCTCTTGATTAAACTTAAAATATAAGCCATAACTATTAATTGAACCTGGGATCGTGTTTTGTGGAGGAATAAGACGATGTTATTTTCTGGGTCTGTAGATTGTGAAGGAGTAAAAATAGCCTTTAGTACAGTCTTATGTACTTCTTGTCAGATGTAGGAGTTTAAAGAGAGTTTAAGGGTTACTGCGGACTATACCTGCCATAAATGCTGTTGGATGCGAATCTTATCAGATCGAATTGATCGGTTGGAGAGACAGTTAGAAGCAATGAGGAATTTGCAACAGCAACAGTATGTGATGGATGGCAATTATAGGAAGGAGGAAAAGTCTCAGATACAGTCATATAGATGGGTTAACTCCAGGAAAGGTAAAGAGAGTTAAGCACCTAATGCAGGAGTCTTTTGTGGATATACCTATTTCAAACAGGTATGCTGGTTTGGAAAATGTAGGGGGTGATGGATTCTCAGGGAAACGTAGCACAAACAGCCAAGTTTCTGGTATTGACACTGGCTCTAATGCAACGATGGGTACGTTGGCTTCCAAGAGACCACCTGTGTTGGGGATTCTGTAGTCCAAAGTACAGAGAGACGTTTCTATGGCCAGCAGCGAAAAAGCAGAATGGTGAGTTGCTTCCCTGGTGCCAGGATCAAGGATGTCTCAGAGAGAGGCCAGCAAGAGGTCATTGTCCACATTGGAACCAACGACACAGGAAGGGTAAAGGTTGAAATTCTGAAGGGAGATTACAGAGATTTAATATCTGTATTACTCCCAGTGCTAAGAGCTAGTGAGGGCAGGAATAGGAGAATAGAGCAGTTGAATGCATGGCTGAGGAGCAGGTGTATGGGAGAAGGATTCACATTTTTGGATCATTGGAATCTCTTTTGGGGTAGAAGTGACCTGTACAACAAGGACGGATTGCACCTAAATTGGAAGGGGACTAACATACTGTCAGGGAAATTTGCTAGAGCTGCTTGGGAGGATTTAAACTAGTAAGGTGGGGGGGTGGGACCCAGGGAGATAGTGAGGAAAGAGATCAATCTGAGACTGGTACAGTTGAGAACAGAAGCGAGTCAAACAGTCAGGGCAGGCAGGGGCAAGGCAGGACTAATAAATTAAACTGCATTTATTTCAATACAAGGGCCTAACAGGGAAGGCAGATGAACTCAGGGCATGGTTAGGAACATGGGACTGCGATATCATAGTAATTACACAAACATGGCTCTGGAATGGGCAGGACTGGCAGCTTAATGTTCCAGGGTACAAATGCTACAGGAAGGATAGAAAGGGGGCAAAAAAGGAGGGGGTGCGGCATTTTTGATAAGGGACAGTATTACAGCTGTGTTGAGGGAGGATATTCCCGGAAATACATCCAGGGAAGTTATTTGGGTAGAACTGAGAAATAAGAAAGGGATGATCATATTCTTGGGATTGTATTATAGACCCCCCAATAGTTAGAGGGAAATTGAGAAACAAACTTGTAAGGAGATTTCAGCTATCTGTAAGAATAATAGGGTAGTTATAGTAGGGGATATTAACTTTCCAAACTAGACTGGAACTGCCAAAGTGTTAAGGGTTTAGATGGAGAGGAATTTCTTAAATGTGTACAAGACAATTTTCTGATTCAGTATGCAGATGTACCTACTAGAGAAGGTGCAAAACATGACCTACTCTTGGGAAATAAGGCAGGGCAGGTGACTGAGTTGTCAGTGGGGGAGCACTTTGGGGCCAGCGACCATAATTCTATTAGATTTAAAATAGTGATGGAAAAGGATAGACCAGATCTAAAAGTAGATGTTCTAAATTGGAGACGGTATTAGGCAAGAAATTACGAAAGCTGATTGGAGGGAGATGTTCACAGGTAAAGGGACGGCTGGAAAATGGGAAGCCTTCAGAAATGAGATAATGAGAATCCAGAAAAAAGTATATTCCTGTTAGGGTGAAAGGGAAGGCTGGTAGGTATAGGGAATGCTGGATGACTAAAGAAATTGAGGGTTTGGTTAAGAATAGAAGGAAGCATATGTCAGGTATAGACAGGATAGATCGAGTGAATCCTTAGAAGAGTATGAAGAAAGTAGGAGTATACTTAAGAGGGAAATCAGGACGGCAAAAAGGGGACATGAGATAGCTTTGGCAAATAGAATTAAGGAGAATCCAAAGGGTTTTTACAAATATATTAAGGACAAAAAGGTAACTAGGGAGAGAATAGGGCCCCTCAAAAATCAGCAAGGCGGCCTTTGTGTGGAGCCGCAGAAAATGGAGAGATGCTAAATGAGTATTTTGCATAGCGTTTACTGTGGAAAAGGATATGGAAGATATAGACTATAGGGACATAGATCGTGACATCTTGCAAAATGTCCATATTACAGAGGAGGAAGTGCTGGATATCTTGAAACGGGTAAAGGTGGATAAATCCCCAGGACCTGATCAGGTACCCGAGAACTCTGTGGGAAGCTAGAGAAGTGATTGCTGGGCCTCTTGCTGAGATATTTGTATCATCGATAGTCACAGGTTAGGTGCCGGAAGACTGGAGGTTGGCAAACGTGGTGTCACTCTTTAAGAAGGGAACTGGCAGCACGGTGGCACAATGGTTAGCACTACTGCCTCATAGCGCCAGAGACCCGGATTCAATTCCCACCTCAGGTGACTGAGTGTGTGGAGTTTGCACATTCTCCCCGTGTCTGCGTGGGTTTCCCCCAGGTGCTCCGGTTTCCTCCCACAGTCCAAAAAATGTGCCATGCTAAATTGCCTGTAGTGTTAGGTGAAGGGGTAAATGTAAGGGGTCTGGGTGAGTTGCACTTCGGCGGGTTGGTGTGGACTTGTTGGGCTGAAGGGCCTGTTTCCACACTGTAAGTAATCTAATCTAATCTATAGACCAGTGAGCCTGTCCTCAGTGGTGGACAAGTTGTTGGACTGATTAGGGATAATCAACATGGCTTTGTGCATGGAAAATCATGTCTCACAAACTTGATTAGTTTTTTGAAGAAGTAACAAAGATGATTGATGAGGGCAGAGCAGTAGATGTGATCTATATGGACTTTAGTAAGGCATTCGTCAGTAGCAACATTAGACCTCATGGAATACAGGGAGGACTAGCCATTTGGATACAAAGCTGACTCAAAGGTAGAAGACAGAGGGTGGTGGTGGAGGGTTGTTTTTCAGACTGGAGGCCTGTGACCAGTTGAGTGCCACAAGGATCGGTGCTGGGTCCTCTATTTTTTGTCATTTATAAATGATTTGGATTCGAGCATAAGAGGTACAGTTAGTAAGTTTGCAGATGACACCAAAATTGGAGGTGTTGTGGACAGCGAAGAAAGGGTTACCTCAGATTACAACAGGATCTTGACCAGATGGGACAATGGGCTGAGAAGTGGCAGATGCAGTTTAGTTCAGATAAGTGCAAGATGCTGCATTTTTGGAAAGCAAATCATAGCAGGACTTATACACTTAATGGTAAGGTCCTAAGGAGTGTTGCTGAACAAAGAGACCTTGGAGTGCAGGTTCATAGCTCCTTGAAAGTGG
>NC_057728.1:16152631-16157329 GCF_004010195.1 Chiloscyllium plagiosum
GGGGTGACCTTATAGAGGTTTACAAAATTATGAGGACATGGATCGGGTAAATAGGCAAAGTCTTTTCCCTGGTGTTGGGGAGTCCAGAACTAGAGGGCATAGGTTTAGGGTGAGAGGGGAAAGATATAAAAGAGACCTAAGGGGCGACTTTTTCACACAGAGGGTGGTACAGGTATGGAATGAGCTGCCAGAGGAAGTGGTGGAGGCTGGTACAATTGCAACATTTAAGAGGCATTTGTGTGGGTATATGAATAGGAAGGGTTTGGAGGGATATGGGCCAGGGTGTTGGAAGGTGGGACTCGATTGGGTTGGGATATCTGGTCGGCATGGGCGGGTTGGACCGAAGGGTCTGTTTCCATGCTGTACATTTCTATGGCTCTATGACTCTATGGTTGCATGGCCTCCTTCTGCTCTTATGTCTTACTTTCAGTGCCAGCTCATTTTGTACACAAACACTCACACACAAAACATGCAATGCATTGGAATCAAGCTCCAATCCTGAGGAGATCAAGTTTCTCTACCCTTTTTTCTTTGTTTACTTCACAGAAAGAGGAATTTGATATGACAGCAAACAGATAATTTTGTTCATTTGAGGTGTTAACCAGTCAACAGCTCTTGAAGACAGCCACAAATTTAATGAAGAAATATCAAAAGTTGTGTGTACAGAAAACACAAGAGATCAATGAAAAATTTGTTACAAACAAGTATACTCTTGAGTACTAAAACTGAGAATTAATTATGACTGATACTACAAGTGTGAAATAATTTTCAGAATGTGTTCAGTAAAACCATCCAATAAAAGGCAATTAAAGATAATTTGCTAATGGTATCCAAGTCTAGGTTTAATGGAGAACTGTATTTCTTCACAAATTACTGCTAGCTGCATGAATTCGTTCGAATTTCTGAATTTTAGATTATCCAAACAAGATCGCAAGGTCCCGATACGTGGCTAAACTGTGTTACCCGGCTTTCGATTATCCGAACAAAATACTGCCTGCTCGTGGTCACTCAGATAATTGAGGTTCCTCTGTACCTTTGTTATTATGTAATGCAAGTTTTCAAGGTCTTGAGACTGTTGAGATCTTCAAAGTATTTATTAAATTATTTCACACACGCTTCCCAATCTCCCTCCATTTTCCCTCCCTTTCACCTAGCTGATCTTTCTGTGCTGATACACATGTCTAATGCTTTCTATTGTCCTCAAAACGCTTTTGTGCATTGTGCAAGCTTTCTGTGGTGTACCATAGATGGCTGTTCATAGGTTTAGAACAGAATCAATTTATAACTCTATGTTCATACTTCGAGTTTGAACTTACAATGTACTTTCAATACTTACACTGGGTAATACTGGATAGTGATCAAGAGTAAACCCTTGATGCAAAATAAACAATGAATTTACTTCCAGCATCCATATCAATTTTGATCATATTAGGCTGAGAACTCTGTGGGAAGCTAGGGAAGTGATTGCTGGGCCATTTGCTGAGATATTTGTATCATCGATGCTCACAGGTGAGGTGCCGGAAGACTGGAGGTTGGGCTAATGTGGTCCTATTATTTAAGAAAGATGGTAAGGAAAAACCAGGAAGCTGTATTTCGGTGAGCCTGACAGCAGTGGTGGGCAAATTGGTGGAGAGAAACTTGAGGGACAGGATATACATGCAATTATAAAGGCAAGGACAGATTAGGGATAATCAACGAGGCTATTGGCATGGGAAAACATGTCTCATGAACTTGATCGTATTAGGCTGAGAAGAAGTAATAATAAGGATTGATGAGGGCACAGCAGTAGACATGGTCTATATGGACTTCAGTAAGGTATTTGACAAGGTTCCTCATGGGAGACTGTTAAGCAAGATTAGATCTCAAAGAATACAGGGAGAACTAGCCATTTGGATACAGAACTGGCTCAAAGGTAGAAGTCAGAGGGTGGTGGTGGAGGCTTGTTTTTCAGACTAGAGAACTGTGAAACAAGGATTGGTGCTGGGCCCACTGCTTTTCGTCATTTATAAAAATAATGTATATAAATAATTCAGCCGTGAGGCTCTCTATTTGAATGCCAGCTTGTTGCACAAAATTTAAGCTCCTAATCGGTGCTGCGGTGATCTGGTGAGCCTTCTTGGTGTAGTAACGGCGGTTTAGTCACAGGGTTTAGGATAGGGGGTTCAACAGAGCCCAATGATCCATGGGGTTTGGGCCAGGGACAAGGCCGCTGTGTTGGGGTTGGGGGCCAGGATCTAAGAGCCCAGGCCAGGAGCAACACCGAGGCCTGACATTTCTAACACTATCCTGGAAATTCCTACCACAACCCTGGGAGTCCATTGAATTAAATCCCAGTCTTACTATCATGTAAGAAACATGGCAACCAATTTGCACACAGCAAAGTCCTACAATCAGAAGAAATGTGAGAATGACAAAGACATCTCCATTCACGATTTTGGATGAGAGATAAATATTAACCAAAGTGCTAAGGAGAATGCCACTGTTATTCTTTAATTAAGTGCCCTGGGGATCTTTTATATCTGCTTGCAGAGTTAGATTCTGTTTAAGAACATACCTGAAAGACTGCACCTCAAAATGCGTAGCCCTCCTCCTGTACTGCATTGAAGTTTCAGTCTAGTTTTTAAAATCAAGGTGTTTGGAGGTAACCCATGGATCAAAACAGGAAACTACCGTGTGGCCTAATCACTTGCTGGATTAATTTTAGTAAGCCTTATACCAATCAAACCAAAAATAATCCCAGTTATTATAATAAAGCAGGATAGTAATTTCCATAAAGCATAAACAAGATTTAACAGAAACCACAAGATACTAATTGAGAAACACATACTTGACAATACTATGAAAAAGTACTAGTGTTAAAAAATATGTTGAAATGCTGCATTAGAAAGAAAAATAATTCATGGCAATGGACAAATTAGATTAGATTCCATATACTGTGGAAACAGGCCCTTCATCCCAACATCAACCCTCCAAGGAGTAACCCACCCAGATGCATTTCCCATGATTAATGCACCTAACACTATGGGCAATTTAGAATGGCCTATTCATCTGACCTGCACACCTCTGGATTGTGGGAGGAAACCCACGCAGACACAGGGAGAATGTGAAAACTCCACACAGACAGGAATTAAACCTGGGTCCCTAGCACTGTAAGGCAGCAGTTCTAACCACTGAGCCACCATGCCACCACAACTACAGTAAAAATCATTCACTTTAGTTATAAGCCAATGTAATTCTTGCATATATTAATTAAGTGAAGTTTGTGACATGAATTATTAAATAGAACATTCAGCAGAAAAGAAAAAAGTACATTTTTATCTGTTCATGTGATATTGCTGAGCATTTATCACCCTAGAGAAGGTGTTGGCGTGCCTGCCTTCTTGAACTGCTGCAGTTGTCATGGTGTAGGTATGCCCACACTGCTCTAAGAGAGTGAGTGCCTGGATTTGAGCAAGTTTCAAAAAAGCAAGAAGATGTAAATGTGGGAATTACTACAAGAAAATACCCACTGTCCATCCAGCTCAACCTTTATTCATTTATGGGCTGTGTGGACATCGCTAGCTTGTCCAGCATTTATTGCCCATCCTTCCAAGTGCAGTCCTTGCCTGCAAGTACAACCACACTATACTGTTATGAAGGGAGTTCCAGGACTTCTGAACTTGTTTAACACAGCAGTACATCGTTCATGCATGATGATCCCTGGCTTTCATTCTGCTATAGCGTTGCTGAACAATCTGGATGTGCTTAGGTGTGACCAACGAGCGACAATGCATTCTCTGTTTCAAATAGATGGAATCTCCGTTTCAGCTGTTTACTGTGATTCTGTGGAACCTCTGAGTTCAATATTAATGAAGTGTATAATGTAGGTACCAACATCCAGGCATGCTGGGGGGAATATCCCAGTGGAGTACAGTTTCAGGAATCACAGGTTAAAGGGACAACAAAACTCAGACATTTAAATCCTCCAGTGCACCTGGTCAAACAGGTTTCATTTTGTATTTTCTCCTTCATTATTACCCTTTGAGAAGTGTTGTCTTAGCCTACAAGTCTTAGGCCAGGTATGACTCATCTCACATCTGGTAATTACAGGGGTGTGGTATTAATGTAGGTATTTCACTGCAAAATCCTAATCAAATCAGTGTCTTGGGATATGGTAAACACAGCAACTGCCCTACTCAGTTCATATTCCCTAATGATTTTTCTAAGTTCTAAGCTTTTTTTTATTAAAAGTTTTGCCTCTGCATAATTGGAGTGAAAACAGCTTGATTTGATAATGACTACACAGCACAGCTACAAACACAGTAAAATGGATAGTTTTACATACTGTAAGTTGGCATGGTGTTCAAATAAAGAAACAGGGAACCAAACATTTAGGAGTCTGCAGATCAAATTACTGAAATATTAATGTTTGGTTGTATAGATTTTAAATATTGCAAAAGAAAGACAAAGATTTTTGGCTTGCATTTGTCATGAGTGCCACTCAATAAACAAATGTGGAACAGCAAAAGAATGCTGATTGGTTTTGTTGTATTTATACTTTGCAGAAAGTGAGGACTGCAGATCTGGAGGTCAGAGTTGAAAAGTGTGGCACTGGAGAAGGTCAGGCAGTATCCGAGGAGCAGGAGAGTCGATGGTTCTGGCACAAGGCCTTCATCAGGAATGGGGTGGGAGGTGGCAGTGGGGAGGGGGGGTGGAGGG
>NC_057728.1:16158197-16186554 GCF_004010195.1 Chiloscyllium plagiosum
ACTGTCTGTTGCTCTCGATGGGGTCTTCTTTACACCGGGGAGACATGACACCAACTTGTGGAATGTTTCAGGGAACATCTCTGGGATACATGCACCACACTACACCTCTGCCCTTTGGCCGACCACTTCAACTCCTCCTCCCACTCCACCAAGAACATACAAGTCCTGGGCCTCCTCCACTGCCAAATCCTAGTCACCTAATAACTGAAGGAAGAACACCTCATTTTCTGCCTCAAACTCTCCAACCACACGACATCAGTGTCAATTTCACCAGTTTCCTCATCTACCCTACCCACCCACTTCTTCTCAGATCCAACCCTCCAACGTGGCACCACCCTCTTGAACTGTCCTACCTCTCCATCTTCCTTTCCACTTATCTGCTCTACCCTATCACCACCACCTCTTCCACCTGCATCTACCTATCGCCTTCCCAGCTACCTTCCCCCTAGCCCCACCCCCACTCTCCTATTTTTCTCTCAGCCCCCTTCCCCACCGCACATTCCTGATGAAGGGCTTGTGCTGGAAACATTGACTCTCCTTCTCCTCAGATGCTGCCTGACCTGCTGTGCTTTTTCAGCGCCACACTTTTCGACTTGTATCTATATCTTGGCTATAAAATGTTTGCCTTTCGGGCTCCCAATGTGACATGGTGGATAGCGGTGATATAGTGATGAGGTCTATAGTGCTTGAACATTCAGCAAATTAATATACAAGCGTAATATGTGGTTGGTAGTTTTAAATCATGCTAAAGTACATGAAACAACCCTCGATGTCTTTGATCTCTACAACCTTGGAATGTGTGGAAAATACTACTTGCTGTAATTTCAAATCCCCATTGAGAGGCCTGTATAATCATGATGTGTTCCGATTGATAGCAAAGCAAATGATCACAGTTGCATTGTCCAAATGCCCACAATTTCTTTTTGTTTGAATTAGGAGGTCTGCTGTGTCCCAGCAGAAATTAAAATGTTTAAAAAGCATGGAGAACTATGCAGTGTAATCCTTAACGGGTCTGAGGCCAATATGGCTACAGCAAACAGCTAAAAAATCCAACAAGGTCCATCTTGGTGTTGGGAGCAGACTGCTGGTTCCTTTATGCATCTGTCAGGCAGTGACAAGTTGCCAATTAAGGGAAATTACTGTTTTTTAAATGCTTTTTTAATGTCACGACTCACCTTGTTAAATATTCAGTTCCTATATTACCAAACACACCAGATAAGCTGGATTTTGAGAATTCTCAACTTGGACGTCAAAGCACATACCTGGCAATTTCAGCACAATACTTGCTTTAAAGGATCTCCCTAATGGTTATGAGGCACTGGGCATACTTCATGAATACCAGCTACAGGCAGCCCATGTCTATAGTTATTGGCAGCCAATGTGTAAGAACTTCTATGCCACACCTCCCATCCACTTCCAGTATGCTGTTGCACTTTAATGCTGCATCTCAGGCTACACCAGCAACGATTGCTGTAATGCTACTACAAGGACACTGTGCACACAGGGACACACTCCCAGCTTTTGGAATGGACCAGGCTGTAACTCTGGCCTGTAACACTTGTTGTAATACTCACTTATCCAGCCTATCTGGGTGCTCACAGCATCCCTGTCTTGCCTTTTTTGAACTTTTCCCCTCAGTCAAAGATATCAGGCTCATTTTACTCTGCACTGCCATGACATTTGATATAGACAGAAAGCCAGGAAGGGTTTGCCATGGGGTTGCCAGAAGGCTACAGTCAACGTGAAGGATGGCACCTTCATAGAGGGTGGACTCACAGTAAATCAAGGAGATCCTCAGAGAGCAGTCCAGCGGCTTGAACATGGTCAGTCAGCCGCTCAGGGCAGACAGAGTTAGGATGCTCTGATAAGAGATAAGGAGCTAAATGTTAGGCAGCACACCACCCATCCCAATTCTTTTACTTTATTAAAGGTATTTTCCAGGTGTCATGGCCTTACTGCTGGTCCTGAAGGAAGGGGATGTCTGCTTCACCAAGTTCAAGACCATCAAGGACCCATCTGCAAACTAAGGAATTAATTCCCTTTTAGGGTGTAGGTTTGCTCGCTGAGCTGTAGGTGTGATGTCCAGACGTTTCATCACCTGGCTAGGTAACATCATCAGTGGCGACCTCCAAGTGAAGTGAAGCTGTTGTCTCCTGCTTTCTATTTATATCTTTCTCCTGGATGGGGTTCCTGGGGTTTGTGGTGATGTCATTTCCTGTTCGTTTTCTGAGGGGTTGATAGATGGCATCTAGATCTATGCGTTTGTTTATGGCGTTGTGGTTGGAATGCCAGGCCTCTAGGAATTCTTTGGCATGTCTTTGCTTAGCCTGTCCCAGGATAGATTTGTTGTCCCAGTCGAAATGTTTTTTTTCATCCGTGTGTAGGGCTATGAGGGAGAGAGGGTTGTGTCTTTTTGTGGCTAACGGGTATTCGTGTATCCTGGTGGCTAACTTTCTTCCTGTTTGTCCTACGGTATTGTTTGTGGCAGTCCTTGCATTTTGTTTGAGAGTGTTGGTGGGTTTGTGTGCTACTAGGATTCCGAGGGGTCTTAGTAGTCTGGCTGTCATGTCTGAAACTTCTTTGATGTATGGTAAGGTGGTTAGGGTTTCTGGCTGTGTTTGGTCTGCTTGTCGTGGTTTGTTCTTGAGGAATCTGCGCTCTGTATTTTTTGAGTATCCGTTCTTCTTGAATACGTTGGAAAGGTGGTTCTCCTCTGTTTTCAGAAGTTCGTGTGTGTTGTAGTGTGTGGTGGCTCATTGGAATAGTGTTCTGATACAGCTTTGTTTGTGTGTGTTGGGATGGCTGCTGGTGTAGTTAAGTATTTGGTCAGTGTTTGTCGGTTTTCTGTATACGCAGTTTGTAGTTCTCCGTTGTCCTTTCTTTTGACTGTGACGTCCAGGAATGTGAGTTTGTTGTCGGTTTCTTCCTCCTTGGTGAACTTTATGCCTGTGAGTGTATTGTTGATGATGTTAAATGTCTCTTCTATCTTGTTTCGTTTTGTGATGACAAAGGTGTCATCTACGTAGCGGACCCAGATTTTTGGTTTGATGGTTGGTAGGGCTGTTTGTTCTAGTCTTTGCTTTACCGCTTCTGCTATGAGTCCTGATAGCGGAGATCCCATGGGTGTGCAGTTGGTTTGTTTGTAGACTATGTTGTTGAAAGTGAAATGGGTGGTGAAGCACAGGTCCACTTGCTTCGTGATGTTTTCGTTGGTAATGTGATTGATGGTGGTTAGTGTGTGTGTGATGGTGTCTTCTAAAGGTGTGGTGAGTGTTTCCTTTGCCAGGTCGATGTTGATGGAGGCGAACAGTGCTGTTACGTCGAATGAGATCATTGCTTCGTCTTCCTCTATTTTGGTGTTTTTGATGATTTTTAGGAATTCCTGGGTGGAGTGGATGGAGTGCTCCACCCAGGAATTCCTAAAAATCATCAAAAACACCAAAATAGAGGAAGACGAAGCAATGATCTCATTCGACGTAACAGCACTGTTCACCTCCATCAACATTGACCTGGCAAAGGAAACACTCACCACACCTTTAGAAGAGACCATCACACACACACTAACCACCATCAATCACATTACCAATGAAAACACCATGAAGCTAGTGGACCTGTGCCTCACCACCCATTTCACTTTCAACAACATAGTATACAAACAAACCAATGGCACACCCATGGGATCTCCGCTATCAGGATTCACAGCAGAAGCGGTAATGCAAAGACTAGAACAAACAGCCCTACTAACCATCAAACCAAAAATCTGGGTCCGCTACGTAGATGACATCTTTGTCATCACAAAATGAAACAAGATAGAAGAGACATTTAACATCATCAACAACACCCTCACAGGCATAAAGTTCACCAAGGAGGAAGAAACCGAAAACAAACTCGCATTCCTGGACGTCACAGTCAAAACAAAGGACAACGGAGAATTACAAACCTGCGTATACAGAAAACCGACAAACACTGACCAAGTACTTAACAACACCAGCAACCATCCCAACACACACAAACGAAGCTGTATCAGAACACTATTCCAACGAGCCACCACACACTGCAGCACAGACGAACTTCGGAAAACAGAGGAGAACCATCTATACAACGTATTCAAGAAGAACGGATACTCAAAAAATACAGTGCGCAGATTCCTCAAGAACAAACCATGACAAGCAGACCAAACACAGCCAGAAACCCTAACCACCTTACCATACATCAAAGAAGTTTCAGAAATGACAGCCAGACTACTAAGACCCCTTGGAATCCTAGTAGCACACAAACTCACCAACACTCTCAAACAAAAACTAACAAACGTAAAAGACCCAGTACAACCCATGGACAAAACCAACGTCATCTACAAAATTCCATGCAAGGACTGCCACAAACACTACATAGGACAGAACCACAGCAACTACATAGAACAAACAGGAAGAAAGTTAGCCACCAGGATACATGAACACCAGCTAGCCACAAAAAGACACAACCCTCTCTCCCTTGTAGCCCTACACATGGATGAAAAAAACCATCTTTTCGACTGGGACAACACATCTATCCTGGGACAGGCTAAGCAAAGACATGCCAGAGAATTCCTAGAGGCCTGGCACTCCAACCACAATGCCATAAACAAATGCATAGATCTAGATGCCATCTATCAACCCCTCAGAAAACGAACAGGAAATGACATCACCACAAACCCCAGGAACCCCATCCAGGAGAAAGATATAAATAGAAAGCAGGAGACAAGCTTCACTTGGAGGTCACCACTGATGATGTTACCTAGCCAGGTAATGAAACATCTGGATATTAAACCTACAGCTCAGCGACCAAACCTACACCCTAAACCTCAACCTGAGCTACAAACCTTCACAAACCTTGCAAAAAAGGATTAATTCCCTCTTGTCTACCATGTCCAGGGCAAATGTCAGGACCTGTGCAGGGTCCTGACAGACAGTGCTTCTCTGGGTTCACAATAGCCTTTAAAAGATGTATTGGTGCAAGAGATCTTTTTGTAGAAATCTGATGAGTGGTGAGTTGTTTCAGGAATGGCACATAATTGTTAGATATAAGAGACATGATAGGGAAGGGAATAGGTAGTTAATGAGGCCAGTTTTGTGAATGAGGCAAGAAACCTCTTTAGATCTCATGGTGAGAAATTCTTCAGAAAAACTCAATATACTTGATCTTAGTTTTTTGGGCTAAGATTCAGCCCATTGTTTCTACATTTGTCTGATGCAGAAAAAACAAGCTGTTAGTATTTACATAGGAATTGGGAAAGAAAGTCTATGCAGACTTAGCACATTAGGATTGACAGTTGAAGGGCTTAAAAATTTCTAAAGGTTAAGGCTCATATTAGAAGATCAATTCAGAGCCAGACTAAACTTCCATATTCATCACCTTATCATTTAGATGGAAGGCTACAGAATTCACCACTTAGTGAGCAGACGTCAAGAAAAATAATGCAAAATTATTTTTCTAGATGGTGAGCTAGCAAACAGAATTATTGTGTTAGTGACTGCATCTATCACCATGGAAGCAAGATTTACTAGCCATCCAAAGACTTAGCATGTCAAAGAGCTTCTGAAGAATGAAATTAGTGGTGAAGGGACCCTTGAAGGTTGAAGAAGCTTGCAGGCCTTCAATTCAAACTTGCCAGTTCACACAATCACTGGAACACCCAAACATGATATATCATGTGGAAGGTATGGTCTCCTGCACTCACCAACAGAATGCCCAGTTTTCAATTAATTTTGCCAGGCAGGAAAGGCCATGGACAGAGACAGTGCACTACAGCAAAGGATGAGTAGCTACACAGAACCACTAAGTGACTTAAACAGAGCACACACAGGGGATGTCTTTAGGCTACATTAAAAGGCAATCTGGTAAACTGCCAGAGTTAACTTCATGAATCTGACAATGTACACAACAAGACAAACTGGTGAACAAATGTTTCATTCTATCAATGACGTAGAACACAATGTTTCAGATTCCAAATTGTTGGCAAAAAAATCAAATTATCTGTCCTCAGGAAACTGGTGACTGTTGGCTATGACTGACATGGGGGCACACCTATATTCTACCACTGCAAATTCTTTTAAATCAAAATTTACCCAGATATGTAGAAGCTATGACAAAACCAATAAATGGAAACTTTTCAGCATACGTTTCACTAACTTTAACCCTTATCACTGGCGTACTAGTACAATCACCCATGTCACTGTCACACGATAGCATAGAAACTGACAGCCTAGCAATTGCAGCTGTACATGTTTGTGGGACAATAGTACAAGTCATGGTCCATGGAAACAGACAGCAGAGTCATTGCAAACATTGCAGCAAGCTATTGAAGAAATATCAACAGAAGCGAACATGAAAATAGAAAGAATGCTTCACTTTCCTCTGAATTAGTGGAGCTAAAATGTGAGCCCTGTTCTCTGAGAGGGGAAAGGTTTAGCAGGAAAAGGCTGAACTACTGGCTCAGGAAAGATCCAAACTTGAGAACACTATCTTTGAGGTAGTAGAGATAAGATCACAAATATGAATGAAAGAGAAAGAAAGGTGAACTGCAAGCCCGCTATCAACAAATCTGTGGAACTATTGTCGATTTCCGGGACGATTTGGATTGTCTCACACACAGAATAGATCGGCTCAACATGAGTAGCTATAGAAACATCAACTTGAGCACAAAGCAATACTTTAGAAAATGATAGACAAAAGAAAACTGTAGATGCTGGAATCCGAAGTAGACAATCAGGAGACTGGAAGAACACAGGAAGCCATGCTGCATCAGGAGGTAGAGAAGTCAACGTTTTGGGTATTAACCCTTTTTCAGGACTAGATGTGGGGTAAGGGGAGCTACAGATAAAGAGGGTGGAATGGTGAGGTAGTGATAAGTAAATACAGGTGGTGGGTACAATCTGGTTGGTCGATGGCAGGGATGAATCCGGTTGCTAGCTGGAAGGAAGGGTCAGTAATAGAATGGAAGGGAGGAGGCGGGCTGGAAAGGGAGCCGGGGAATGGGTGGAAAGGTTATTTGAAATTGGAGAACTCAGTGTTAAGTCCTCCAGGCTGTAGGCAGCCCAGGCGGGAGATTAGGAGTTGTTCCTCCAATTGGTCAATATAGTTTCATGAAAGAGAAATTATAAATTTATGCGACATCTTGGAGGAAATAAGAATTAATGTGAATAATAAGGAATCTGTGGGTGTGGTGTACTTGGATTTCCATAAGGCATTTGATAAAGTGTCAGGAAAGTTCATACACCAAAGTCAGAGATCATGGTGAAGGGGTAACAGATTAGCCTAGATAAAGTATTGTTCAGCGAACAGGAGGCAGAGACAAGGTATAAATATTTAGTTGGAGAGATGTAACAAGTGAAATGCCACAGGGATCAGTGCTAGGGACTAAATTATTTACCTTTTGTACAGTTGAAAGACTGCACACATTGTTACAAAAGTTGCTGAAGATGAAAAGGAAAAGATCAAGTTGAGAAGAAGACTTAAGGGATATAGGTAGGTTAAATGAGAGGGTAAAACTTGACAGATGGATAACATAGGAAATCTGACCTTGTCCACATTGACAGAAAGAGTAAAGGACAGCATATTATTTAAATAGATTACAGAGAACACTTCTGTACAGAGGAATCTGAGTGCCCTGGTATATCAATCACTTAAAGCTAAGCTACAAGTCATTATGAAGACAAGTGGAATATTGTTTTTATTTATAAGGGAAACGAAATGCAAAACTAGGATAGTTTTACTACAGCTGTACAAGGCATTGGTAAAGCTACTGTGCAGAACTTTGGTCTTCCTTATTTAAAAAGTACATAATTGTATTTGTAGCAATTCAGAAAAGGTGCACTCAACTGATTTGGTGATGAAAGGGTTATTTTATAAATAAAGGTTGGACAGATTGGGTTTGCACTTGTTGGAGTTTAGAAGACTGAGAAGCAATCGTATTGGAATCTACAAGATTCTGAGGGTCAAGGAGTGTCCTGAAAAGGTGTTTACCATCATGTTAGAGACTAAAAAGAGGAGAGAGTTTAAAACGAAAGTGTTTCCCATTTAAGACTAAGATGAGGAGAAATGTTTTCTCTCAGAGGGTCATTGGTGTGCAGAATTCTATTTCCCAGAATGCTGTAAACAGTTGTTGAATCTTTTTAAGGTTGATTTGAATAGATTCTTCATTAACAAAGAGTCAGAGAGTATTGAAAGTAGGCAGGGAAGAGGCCTTCAGCCCAAATCAGATCAACCACCATCTTTTTAAATGGTGGAACAAGCTCAAGGGGCTGACAGGTCTACTCGTGCTCCCAATTCTTATGTTTGAGTTTAAGTGTGTTAACTATTGATCTGTTAATACTGGCATTTTCAATTTCTAATCTAACATATAGAAATCAGCTTCTAACTGGGTGCAGGGTAACACTTTTACTTCCAACACCAACTCCTTCAAATGAATACCATCCTCTGAATGTGTGGCAGAATCTGCACGGATTGCAGAACATGCTGACATTTCTGAACCTTTTTTGATGATTTTAAAGTCAAATTACACATTAGATGAATCATTGTTTATCATTTCGAGCATTGTGCATGACGTCACGAAGCAACAGAAGCTTCTCCATGACAACAGATAAAATTCAACGCAGGTTCAACAATTTTGTTTCTTGCATTAGTGTCACATGGTAATTGGGGGAGGAAGAGGAGGTGGGTTTAATTATGAGACATTTGAACTGAGCACACTAATTACAGTACATTGCAAAGAAAGCTAAGGCTCAGACACTTCCTCTTGAAATTAAAGTCTAATCTTGGATTCTGTGGTATGTCGAAATTTATAAACATAAGCCTTTCTTAATAATGTCCAATATTTTTCAAATGGAAATTGAGAGGTTTCTTAAACAAGTGTATATTTTAGACAAAAATTGTTAATAAAAGCTCAACTCAAATTCACACATCTCACAAGCAGTAGACTCCTACTCCGATTTTATGGTTATGATTAAGGGAATTCACTGAGGTATATTTTGCATTTTGATGTGAAGACATGAAAAGCTACAGCGTAGAAACTAAATTCACTCTGCAAGATTTCAGAAATGTGTTTTACTAATTCACCGTCAGCATGTGGCCATTGCTGGTAAGGGCATTATTAATTGTTTATCCTGAGTTGCCCTTGAGAAACTGGTGATAAATCACTTTCTTCAATTGTTTGAGTCAAAGGTTTTTTCCTGCAGTGCTGTTAGAGAAGATGATCTTGAGCTTTTTCCCCAGCGGCAATGAAGAAATGGTTATACATGTTCAGGTGAGAATGGTGTGGAATTTAAAAGTGATCATAATTTCATATTGGCCTTGTATTTCCAGATGGAAGAGATCATGATTTGAAAGATTTAAAAGGGGCAACTTTTTCATGCAGAGGGTAGTGAGTATATGGAATGAGCTGACAGAGGAAGTGGTGGAGGCTGGTACAATTACAACATTTAAAAGGCATCTAGATGGTTATATGAATAGGAAAGGTTTAGAGGGATATAGGCCAAGTACTGGCAAATGGGACTAGATGAGGTTAGGATATCTGGTCAGCATGGACAAGTTGGGCCGAAGGGTCTGTTTCCATGTTGTACATCTCTATAACTCTATGAGTTTGAGAAGGGCAAACTGAATGACTTGCTGCAGTGTATACAATACAGCCATGTCAAGCCAGTGAGAGTGGTTCATGAGGTCAGATGATGACCTGTTGATGAAGCATGCTGCTCTGCATTAAAGCTGACAGGTTTCTTGACTTTTGTGGCAGGGCTTGTCAAATGAGCAGCAGTTGAGGACTCTGGTTCTGTACTCAGTGGAGTTGAGAAGGATAATGGGGTATCTCATTGAAACTTACAGAATACTGAGAGGCCTGTATAGAGTGGATATAGCGGAAATGTTCTTACTATGAGGAAAGACTAGGATCTGAGGGTACAGCCTCAGAGACAAGGGATGACCCTTTAGAACACAGAACATAGAACATTACGGCGCAATACAGGCCCTTCGGCCCTCGATGTTGCGCCGACCTGTGAAACCAATCTGAAGCCCATCTAACCTGCACTACTCCATCCTCGGCTATATGCCCATCCAATGACCAATAAAATGCCCTTAAATTTGGCAAGACTACTACTGTTGCAGGCAGTGCATTCCATGCCCCCACTACTCTGAGTAAAGAAGCTACCTCTGACATCTGTCCTGCATCTATCACCCCTCAATTCAAAGCTATGTCCTCTCGTGCTAGCCATCACCATCACAGGAAAAAGGCTTTCATTGTCCACCATATCTAACTCTCTGATGATCTTATATGTCTCAATTAAGTCACCCTGCAACCTTCTTCTTTCTAATGAAAACAGCCTCAGGACCCTCAGCTTTTCCTCATAAGACCTTTCCTTCATACTAGGCAACATCCTAGTAAATCTCCTCTGAACCCTTTTCAACGTTTCCAGATCGTCCTTTACTGCGGTGACCAGAACTGTACACAATACTCAAGGCGCGGCTGCACCAGAATTTTGTACAGCTGCAGCATGACCTCGTGGTTCTGAAACTCAATCCCTCTACCAAAAAGGGCTAACACATCCTATGCCTTCTTAACAACCCTTTCAACCTGGGTGGCATCTTTCAAGGATCTATGAACCTGGACAGCGAGATTTCTTTGCTCATCTACTCTACCAAGAATCTTAAATGAGCCCAGTACTCTGCATTCCTGTTACTCCTTCCAAAGCGAATACCTCACACTTTTTCACATTAAACTCAATTTGCCACCTCTCAGCCCAGCTCTGCAGGTTATCAATGTCCCTCTATAACCTGCAACATCCTTTGTCAATATCCACAACTCTACCAACCTTATTGTCATTTGCAAATTTACTAACCCATCCTCTGTACCCTCATCCAGGTCATTTATAAAAATGACAAACAGCAGTGACACCAAAAAAGATCCTTGCGGTACATCACTATTGACTGAACTCCAGGATGAATATTTCCCATCAACCACCACCCTCCATCTTCTTTCAGCTAGCCAATTTCTTATACAAACTGCTAAATCACCCTTAATCCCATGCCTCTGTATTTTGCGCAATAGTCTACCGTGGGGAAACCTATCAAACACCTTATTGAAATTCATATATACCACATCAATCGCTTTACCCTCATCCACCTATTTGGTCACCTTCTCAAAGAACTCAATAAGGTTGTGAGGCATGACTGACCCTTCAGAAAACTGTGTCGATTGCCCCTAATCAACTTATTTCTTTCTAGAGGATTATAAATCCTATCTCCTATAATCTTTTCCAACACTTTACCCACAACTGAAGTGAGGCTCACTGGTCTATACTTAACATGGTTGTCTCTACTTCCCTTCTTGAACAAGGGAACAACATTTGCTATCCTCCAGTCTTCTGGCACTAACTATTCCTAGAATGTCATAGAAAATGATGACATAAAGATCAAAGCCAAAGGCTCAGCAATCTCCTCCCTGGCTTCCCAGAGAATCCTAGGATAAATCTCATCCAGCCCAGGGGACCTATCTATTTTTACACTCTCCAGATTTGCTAACACCTTCTCCATGTGAACCTCAATCCCATATAGTCTAGTAACCTGTACCTCAGCATTCTCCTCGACAAAGAGACACTTTAGAACTGAGATGAGGAGGAATTTCTTCAACCAGTGAGTGGTGAATCTGTAGAACACATTGTCATAGGAGGTTGTGGAGGCTAAGTCATTTAAGACAGAGATAGATATATTCATTATTTAGTAAGGGGGATCAAGGGTTATGGAGAGAAGATAGGAGAAACTTATCAGCCACGATTAAATGCCACAACTGATTAGATGGGCAGAACGGCCTAAGACTGTTCCCCTTATCTTATTATAATTTTGTTTTACCTCATCTAGAGAGAGAATGGTTGAGGCCAGCATTTGTGTCATATTCTTAATTGTCCCTAAAAAATGGGAATGAGCTGCCCTTTGATAGCCCAAATCTAGATGATGTTCAGGTCTTACAACATTGATAATTTCATTAACTATGGATGTGTGAATAAGACTGAATGCTAATAGCCAATGGAGAGAAGGTCATTGACGAAACAGTTCATGATTGTTGAACCAGATTCATTTCCCTGAAGATACTCTGGGCTGTGGTGATTTACCTTGCTATGATCATTACCATTTTCCTTTGTGCTAGCCATGGTTCCCACTTCAATATCAGCTTTACTGGTGCTTCTTGGTGGCAATGCTGATTGAATAATACCTTGATTTCAATCTCACCTAACCTTTGGAACTCAGTCTGAATGTTCACATTTAGGTGTAGGCTGTACTGACGTCTTGAGCTAAATGGTTCAGGCAGATCCCAAAATGAGCATCAGTGAGTTTGCTATTGGTGAGTAAGTGTCACTTTATCACATTGTTGATAGCTTCTTTGATCACTTTAATAACTCAAAGTAGACTGATGGGATAGTGTTTGCCCAAGCAGCATTTAGTTGTGTTGAATTTATCCTGGTTTTTGTAGTGTGATGCACCTGAAACATGAAATCTAATGGCCAGAGGAAAATGTGTTTCTCTACTGCCTCTAATTGATGCTGATAAGTACTGCCGAGAAGAAGAAAGTAAAAGAATAGTATGCAAGTTTAATGCAAACCACTTGTGCTCAAAACTAGCCCAATGAGCATTGTTCATCTTGACTGAAAAACTGAAAATGTGAACTCCTGTTCTGATGGCAGCAAAAAAAGTATTCAACACTGTCAGATTGCATGTGACAACTGTGAAGTGCATGGTTGCAAAGCCAGGGAAATTCGCATTTATGAATAAAGCAGTGTATTGGTTTTGCACACTTAAAGAAAAACAAACAATCCAACCTAAGTTGACTCTGTCATTTTTCAGATCATCATTCAAAGAAACCAGGGAGCTATTAATGTCCACTGTATGTAGAAAGATTCTATTGGCACTGGAAAAGGAGAACCTTGCATCAGAAGGAATACGATCTTGTTCATGTAATTGCTCACCAACATGCTGTTTCTGTATGTAAGCTCCTGGTTTTATTGAAGTGCAACACCAAAACTTAGATAAAAGAAACCAACACTGATACAAGCATTTGTTGCAAGAATTTATTTTTTAGGCTCACTTTTCCATTTCTACTGTTTTCCATGAAGCCTGGAAAGCTGGTAAAGCTGCTTAGATGATAACAAACAACACTAACTACAATACCTAGACAACTAACTAAACCACCTTAGTCACTTGATCTGTGCGTACAACTGATATGTTATAAACCATTTCTAGTTCTTTAATGTCTGAAATGTGGCTGTTAAAGTGCGATGTTTCAGTGCACTGCTGATACAATTTTCACTTCAGGGCTAGTGTATGTTAATGTAGTGAACAATTGGACACAACAAAAAGACAACCTCCCTTCTATTCTGATCTAGTTACAGTACTTGCTTCATTTTGAATTAAATATATATTCATTATTTTCTGCTGAATTCACAACAGGATTTGCAGTTTTAGCTCTCTCCACAATATCACAAGCAGGTACAGAAAAGGATATTAAACTTGTGAATCAGCTTTCTAAAAATAAAACATTATATTTTTAACAAAAATGCTTTAAAGCATTTTTATCTACTTCTCCTTCCTGAAATATTAGCATCATCAAATAGAAGGAAAGCTCTAGGCAAAATTATTTAAAGTTAATTTGTTCCCGAGACCAGTATTTAATAAACAAGACAATTTTGATAATATGTACAATTATTGAGTTTTGCATCACATTAATTAATTTAGTAATTTCATGGTGTAGAACACTGAAGTGTGGTTCCCCTTTGACTCACACTGTATCAGTGGTTGTACTCATTTTTTTTCTGAGAATATCCCAGGTCTGTTTGCTGCCTTCCTTTTCTCTTCCATTTGCAAAAGGATCATGATGATAATTTAATTTTGCTACCAATATAAATTTTAGACAATTCAAGGGGTGAACTGGAAAATATAAGCACCCTGAAGTCTTTGTCATACAGATCACTTCTCCATCGATGAGACTGGGAACCCTCAAGGTTTCTTTGAGCTTGAAAGGTCATTGATGGAATGGGGTTAATTTTGAGAATGGAAGAGGGAGAGAAATTAGATTAAGTTGATGTGTCCCATTGATTTCTTGGATGTTCTTTGCTGAGAACATCCTCTGATTCCAATGTCAGAACAATGTTATCAATTTTGAACATTAGTCTCCAGTGAAGGATCTTTAGTTTCCTTAAATCACGGTAGAGAAGACAATTGTATCGCTGCAAAACAATTCTTTGCTTGTGATGTGACAATGAGGTAGAGTCACATGGTTTTTATTGCTCATATGCTTCTGAATAAAATGGTTATTTTATCTGGATCATAGACAAGAGAGTTGACTGCTCTTTAGGAGCGGGGTAGATAGTGAGGTAGGTAAGAAGCAGCAAGAAATCAATTTGATCTTGCGATGATAAAGCCACCCTCCCAAAAAAAAACAACTTAACACAAAAGACACATAGCCAAAACAACGTAACTTTCAGTCTTTCTTTGGTTGTATCCGCTTGAAGCATCACCTACTCTTGTATTGTCTTGTACTTTTTCAGAGTCTAGAGAAGTATTGTAATTTGGTCTAGAAAAAGTACATGATTTATTGGCTTACTATGTGATATATGCCTTGTCATGAAGATGTGTTACATCAAATACCGGTCTACAATTTCAACAGGCGGTTTCACATATTAAACCTTTTGAAATGCACACTGTCAACTCCAGGAGGGCTACAGGAGAGATTTATGACTTCAAACTTGTCAAATCTTTGCAAGCTTCCGAAGTAGGCTTCAAAGGGACATACCTAAACTTCCACACTTGTTAATATCAAAGCTTATTCCAATAACAATGAGAAACCTTTTCTGATATTGGCTCAATGTTTGTCAGACACAGTGCAAAAGAAACTGTCCTGACACTGCTGTTGTAAAGGAATGTGAATCTGCTTTGTTAAGAAACAAAAGGTTTTAACCCAATGGGGAGAGAGAATCAAACAGCCTGTTGGGATTATGATGACCAGTATTTGGGATCAGACTCTTCAGTTTGCAATCACATGACAGCAGCTACCTTGACTGCGAAGGCAGGGCCAGCTGCTGCCTTAAACAACCTTCAAAACTCTCTCTTGCTCCATATGGTCGACCTGAAACATCTCATGATAGTTGCCCCTATGTCTTTGTATCGGTCTTACCTCTCCTCCCCCTGAAATCTTTCTCAAAAGGCTGTAAAAAGTATTATGAACCAGGCCAGATCCCCTCAAAACATTTCAAGAAGATAGCCCAGACCCTAACTTTGCTAGGTTTTTAAGCAGGTGTATAGTGGATATTCCAGGAGAGATGCAGCTGATCAATCCAGTTAGTTTTAAACAAAACAGAATTTATTTACAAGATTACCGAATGAAACACTAACAAGAGAGAACAGAATAAGAATAACTTAACCTATCTGAAAACCCAAGAGACTATTCCAACTTAATGATGCTGTTTCCAACACTTCTAACAATCCGCATAAACCCCCCTTGGCACAAAAGGTAAAATCAAACCCAGGGTCTTACAGGAGAGAAGTCTGAGAGAGAGGAGGATCAGCCTGGACCTGCTTCTTTGGGTCCAGCAGCTTTTTCCACACTACTGTGCTAAAACCAAACCAAACCAGAGAAAACTGAGCTGGGAAAAATGTCCATTCCCCTTTCATTGTACAAGTATTTGCTTTTAAAACTTGAAAGCCCCTTTCCTGAGGCAGTATCTGTTAGCTATTATCAAACTGGCCTTAAAACCCTTCAACTTGGACTCTTCAGAGTCTGTGTCTTTTACCACCTCTCAGAAAAAAAACAAGGACAACATAATCTTGTTAAAGGAGCAGCATTGTCTCAGAAGCAGACCTATTGCAGGTAAATGTATAAAAGATATCAACCACTTTTTCCTGCAGACTGATCAATACAAAAAGAAACATCCACATTTTCAAACATTTTAATTATACCAGATCATTAAAAGAATATCTGACTGTACACATTTCCCGATGAATTCTAACTTGTAGCAACATACTGCCGAATCCCAATACTTGTAATCTTGCTTGCTTTTGCATATGAAGTTATAACATACTTTTATCTTTTGGTAATGTTCTCTATCCTTAAAACATTTTAGCTATAAATTTAAATCTTTGTTCATTTAACTCAAAGATTCTGGCTAGTTTATTTCTTTACACTGAATTACACATAGTTAAGCATGTCCTGAATTGAGAATTTGTCTTTCGTTATTCATTTATGAGATGTGAGCATTAGTGGCAGGATCTGCATTTGTTGCCATCCTTAATTACCTTTGAACTGAGTTACCTGCTAGACTATTGCAGAGAACACTTAAAATCAACTGAATTGCTGTGGGTCTGGGGCCATATATAAAGGCCACAGACTAAGTAAAGATGGTATTTTCCACTCCTTAAAAGGAACATTATTTAACCAAATGGGTTTTCACAACAAATCAATGGTAGTTATCATGGTAACCATTGCTGAGGCTAACTTTTTTTTATTATTAATTTCACTTAAATTCCATTATCTGCCACTGGATTAGGGCCCATGTCCCCAGAATATTAGACTGGGCCTCAGAATTAATAGTTCAGCGATATTGCTAGTTGACTATCACCTATATCTTTTAAAGTTCAAACTCTTATAACCAGCTCAGGAGTTGTATAAAGAGAGGTATTGGTACTTCCTAACCTGATTCCAACAGCTTCAAAAGAATGAGTTACATTATACATGAGTGTGCATTTCACAATATGCTCTATGTAACGTCTCTCACCTGATGAGTTTAGAATACTAAATCCTCTACATCATCAAATCTTTTGAGCGATAGTAAATTAAAGCATTTCACCAAGTCTTTAAATGCCTTAAAACTGAAAGCTTCCCTTTTCGAGACTACCCTAAAACAAAATCCTTGTTTGTATATTGCATTGGATTGTAGATTGAAATACTTTACAAATATAAACCTATAAATTATGACTAGTTAATCTGGTCTCAAAAAAGCATGAGATATTAAATGCTATTTCAGTAACAATTATTCCAAATTACACTTGAATGAATGTGTACAATTAGGAATTTATATGCTTTTTTTTACCAAAATCTAGCAGCTACCCTCAAAATTGGAGATTTTTATCATGAATAACGAGGCTGCACTGTAATGATCCATTAAAGGTTAGGTGAACTCAGTTTAGTAGTTTCTATTTCTGTTGTAACTCTAGTGGGTAAAAGTATCTTCAGAGCTTAAAATAAGCATAATCTAACTTTTCTCCAAGACTTCTGTGCCTTACAGTCTGCTACCATCAGAAACTGCATAAACAATGGGTTGGGTTTTAGATTTTTCACAGCCACTTTATACATCTGCTCATTGATCAATGTTTAAAGATTCATAATTGTATGAATCCAGTTGATGGCAATACTGGTCAACTCAGATTTCAGAAGGAAACTTGGTCTTCTAGATCATATTTATTTTCTTCTTGTTAACGTGGTAGGTAGTCACTGAAGTATAATCACAAAAAACTTGCAGATGTTCCTTCACAATAGAACATAATTTGCTGTACAAAGAGATTGGAAAACACAAACCAAGTGATTATAAGTATAGAAGACAGTTTAGAAAGATCTTTGCACAAACAGCAAAACAGTTTCAAGTTATTATGCATTTCAGAGACCAAAATCCAGAGAAGTTATATTCCTACCTCAAGAGTTTCTACCTAACTGACTCTTTCTAGTTTCTTCTCTCAGTGGACAATTTTACAGTTCCTTTCCAAGTTAGGAGGCATGAACATTTCACCATTCTGAGGACCTAAATCTTGTCAATCCTAATAGCTTGACAACATTTACACAGGCTGTCCTGGCTTGGAAGCTTCACAGAATAGA
Organism: Chiloscyllium plagiosum; assembly: GCF_004010195.1. Lineage (NCBI taxonomy): Eukaryota > Metazoa > Chordata > Chondrichthyes > Orectolobiformes > Hemiscylliidae > Chiloscyllium > Chiloscyllium plagiosum. The sequence continues at coordinate 16,176,079 of NC_057728.1, forward strand.
AATCAAAGAGTCATAGAGATGTACAACATGGAAACAGACCCTTTGGCCCAACTCATCCATGCCGACCAGATATCTTAATCTAATCTAGGCCCATTTGCCAGCACTTGGCCCATATCCCTCTAAACCCTTCCTATTCATATTCATATATTCATATAAAAGATGCCTTTTAAATGTTGTAATTGTACCAGCAAAACCACTTCTGCAGAAGTTACTCTGACCTAACCTGGGTAAAAAATAAACTTGTTTCCATACACGAATGAACTATTCACCATTCTGAACGAAATCAGGATTCTTCTGAACTGCAGTTGATTCTGCAGTTCTGAAGTCAAAACAAAATAATTTATTTTGTTTAGTCTACCTGTAATAAACTCACCAGTATAAACATCTTATTCACTAACACTACAGGAGTTCTCTCAATTATTTCATAACAATCAGAAAGGTTCTTAGGATTTATGTATTTTGGTCAGTGTGCCAAAATGACTTTCTAATATGTATAAAACCAACTTCACAGAATTGGTCAAAAGCCCTCTGCCGTATTTTAAAATCCAACTGCAATAAAATATAAAAACATATCTAAAATACACCTTTCATTGTTACAAAGTTAATTCAATTACTGCAAAGTGTTCTAAGAAGTGAATGTTATATGACTAGGAAGCAAGGACTAGTTGTAAGACTTCTATAATTGCTCACAGCATCAGACCTAGGCTATTCAAGAGAGAGGGGAATCAGTGCTGCTTCACATCAAAGTTTGTGGAAATCTAGATTTTTATGCATTTAATTTGTGCACTTGTATTTGTATGAAGATATATTGAAACAGAGACAGAGAAAAGAGAAATCCTAAAGCAAACTAACTCTCTGGATTCAGGAAGAATTCCAATATCAGCCTTTTACATGGGTCTAAATGGGTTGATATTGACAAGTGTCACAAACACGACTCACTATGATGACTTAATACGGACTTATGAACATAGGATCTTTAAAGAATAACACCGATAATCCGATCCTCTGCTAAATCTCTGTAACAACCTGAATCATACCAAAGTAACCTGTAACATATTGCTAAATTGGAATAAATTATTTATTGTTATTGACAAGAGACTTTAGATAGAGAAGGAAACGGTTTTCCTCTAGTGTACTAGACCAAGCAGGCCCTGTAATTTCCTACAGGAAAGTGGATGGCAGCAACATCTCCATCATGAACAGCAGCTCAATTGTGCAATGACTTGGCATGTCCTTACATTATAACAAGCAACCGTGTGGATTTGATTTGACTGCTCATGCAACACATGGTGAGCAGTCGTGTGAGACCTTCAAACTCAGTTTGAATTCACCTGTTCATGCAGCACAACCAGCAGCAAGGAAGCACTGAAAATTGAAGGATCCATCAGAAAAAAAACATTGTGGCTATCCTCAACAATCAAAAATGTTTGGTTCTAATGGACAGTCAAAGCATTTCAGACCTGGTTAAAGGCATTTCTTTTTAAGATTAGACTACTTACAGTGTGGAAACCAGCCCTTCGGTCCAACAGGTCAACATCGACCCTCCGAAGTGTAACCCACCCAGACGCATTCCCTACACCTGCCCCTGACTAATGTACCTAACACTATGGGACAACTTAGCATGGCCAATTCACCTGACCGGCGCATCTTTGGATTGTGGGAGGAAACTGGACCACCTGGAGGAAACCCATGCAGACACCGGGAGAATGTGCAAACTCCACGCTTGGAGTTGCCTGAGGTGCGAATCAAACCCAGGTCCCTGGTGCTGTGAGGCAGCAATGCTAACCACTGGGCCACTGTGCTGCCCTATGTTGCAACATTTACTGATACAGAAGTCATACACAATTGCAAGTACAGCAATGACACCAAGAGGGAAAGGAAGCAAACAAAACTTTTGTAAGAAGCTCTAAAAGCCTATGATAATTACTTTAACTTCAGAATTTTAAAAAAATCTTGAAAGAGCAAGATTTAATTGTAGAGTTTAGCACCTAGGGGAATCTAAACATTGTTTCATTAACAGTCCCTACAGAATAATGGAGAAATGAGACTATGATGGCTTCAAGTCAGAATTCATAAGAGATAGAATTGTAAAAATTACTAATGAGTCTTTGTCAGGTTTATTACAGTCCAAAGAAGATCTGACTCTAGAGAAAGTCATTCAGATGTGAGTGAAACAGGAATCAGCAAGACACAAATCAACCCTAATAGGAAAACATTAACTTTGGCAGAGATCAGCAGAATTTATTCATTTTTCAGGAATAAAATCATGAGACATATATGAGAAACTAATACTGTAAGTCAGAAAGTCACTAAAAACCCTACAAGTCTTGTCATTACTGTGATGTAAGCAACGACACAGGCATAGACAGTGCTCAACTATTAAATGTGAATGCTTCAACTCTCAAGAGGTCAGAAAATGTGCAGTATGGGACAAAGTTTCAGATACTTGCTCAAAGAGGTTAATGACCAAGAACACTCAGAAGAAAAACTTAGTGTTCGGTGGGGAATTGGTGATCCAGAGCTTACATTTTGGCAAGGTGAAATTTTTGACAATGGCCATCTCACAAATTTTAAGTTAGTAACTGGGGGTGGGTGTCATGGCCATTTTAACTGACGATGAAGGTGGAGGGGTACATGGATTCATTCCTAATTCCATTCCTCCACAGGTAATAAATTTTAAATATGATCATTTAGCCAGTAATTACACAAAAGTATAGTATTGATAATAAATGTTGTGTATAGGTCTGAAAGGTTTAATGTTGAGGAATATTATATGCACTGCCCATTGTGATGGGATCATGTGGATTTGAAGGTAGAACAGCTCAGTGCTTGGAAGAGCGAGACCTGCCATCTGGTCATCTTCGATGTCTCTATAACAAAGTCAGATACAACCTGCAACAAGTTGCTAACATGCAATAAATGATTCTTGTTAACAAGAGACTCTTCTGTTAGATCAGGAAGTTGTTTACTTTTACCACAGTAGACCTAGCAGACCCTGTAGTTTCTTGCATTAAGAGGATGGTGGCAGTAATCTTCAGCATAAGTCCTGATGTGTCCATACACCAAGTATGAATTATTGTGACTTTGAATCGGTACTGCTTCCATCAAATACAAATGACCCCTTTTTTAGATTACAGGACTTCTTGCTGACTATAACAAATGACCATCCACTAAACACATGGTTGGAGAGTGATTTAATCCAGAGATACAATGGGTAATAGTTTCCCTTATGCACCAGATTTAATGAAATGAAACCTACATTTGATCTATGAAGTTCAGATTTTGCTTCCCAAAAGGACATTTTCTTTGATGTTTGTAGTAATTAATATTTACATCATCTTTAAAAACAACATTTGATTAGACTTTTGGACAATTAATTAGGTTACTGAATTCAATTAAAAATGAAACATTATGACCCTGTATTGTTTTGAAATTTGATATAATCTAATATATTCCAAATGATTTTAAAGTTAATTTTTAGCCTGTTCAACCAGAAACAGCTGTTGCTAAACAAACAATGAGTTACAATTTTTTAACATCTGGAATTTAATTCCATTGGAAGCATTTCCATACAAACATCTGAATTAGGAGGCCATTTGGTTCATTTGATTGCAGCCTCAGCCAGTATCTAGCCGAAAAATATTCAATGAATCTGCCTTCATCAATGTTCATTGTGGCAAGTTTCAAAGACTCACCTTTTGTGAAACATCATTTCTCCTCATTTGTCTTAAAATGAGAAATTGCTAATTTATACACTGTGTTTCCTAATTCTTGGCTGTCACATAAAGGAAAAACATCCTCTCAGTATCCACTCTGTCCAGAAAATCATCTCTAAATCTTCTAGGTTTCAATGGATCCTTACACAACCTTTCCTTGTGGGTAAATCATTTCATTTTCAGCAATCAGGCAAGTGAACCTTTCCTGAATTGCTTGAAATACACTTATATCCTTTCTTAGATAAGAAAACCAAAACTACACAGTAATCCAGATGCAATCACATCAAAACCCTGTACAACAGAGCAAGACACCCCTACTTTTCTACTCAAATGCATTTACAAAAAAGTGACAATAATGCCCTCCTATATAGTTGCTGTACCTGCATCCTAACTTTTTGCAATTCATGTGCTAGGTCACCCAGATTTCTCTACACCACCAGAACATGGCAAACCATCTCCATTTAAATAATATGCTCCTTTTCTATGAGTTCTGTCAAAGTGGACACATTCACATATCCAGGTGAAAGTGGAGATCAGAATCAAAATTGTGGCACTGGAAAAGCACAGCAGGTCAGGCAGCATCTGAGAAGCAGGACAGTTGATGCTTCGGGCATAAGCTCTTCATCAGGAATGCAACGGGCAACAAGAAGCTCCAGATCATTTTTGCAGACAGAATGTAGGTATTCTGCAAAGCGGGTCCCCAGTCTGCACTTCATCACTTCCATGTAGAGGGGAACACATTTTTAAGTTAAGAAGGAAAAGATTTAAACAAAAAAGACATCGGGTGCATTTTAAAACAAAACACACACAGTGTGGTTCATGTGTGCAATGACATTCCAGAGGAAGTATGGATGCAGGTACCGCTACAATGTTTTAAAAGATATTTAGATACGTACATCAATAAGAAATATTTGGAGGGATGTCAGGCAGGTGCAAGCAGCTAAGACAGGTTTATTTGGGATTATGTTTGGCATGGATTAGTTGGGCTGAAAGTTCTATTTGTGTGCTGTATGATTCTATGACTATGACAACAATGAACCTGCCATTGATAGTCATTAAAAACCCATCTGGCTCATTACTGCCCATCAGGGAAGGGAAATTTGCCATCCTTAATAGGACTGGCTTATATGTTACTCTAAGACTGCAGAACTGTGGTTAACTCTCAACTCTTCCCCTTTTGCTATTCCCATAGCAAGCCATTTAGTTCAAGGGCAATGTAGAACAGGGAAAAAGTGCTGTCCTTGCCAATGACTCCCACATTCCATGAAAGAACTATAAGAGGAGTATGTCAGGACGGTGCCGTGCCATTTTGCTTTCAGGAGATCTGTGGTGTCAGTAATATCATATAGATAGTCTTGATTCTTTTAAACTGTCACACTGCCAGTATGGGTATCCCATTATCATGCTGAAGAGAGTCTGCCAACTCATACCGTGTCCCACATGGCCTCCTCTCTAACCATCATACATCCCATCATACATCCTCTCTAACCATCATACATCCCATTGGAAGCTACATCATGGGCACGTGTCATTAAAGGGCAGCGTTTGTTGGCACTATGTCATATTTGTGGTGGCAATGCACATTGCTCAAAGGAATGAAAATATGCCAGTGGCCTTCACCATGTACAATAGTTAGCTTCTCTTCAAGGAGTTGCGAGCACAATTCTAATTCGGCATTGGCATGATGACACTGCCAGCAATCACCCTTCTTTATTCCCAAGCTTTTGCTATCTTACCCGTTTTGCGGCAGTGCCATCTAGCCAGGATGCCAAAATCCAAAGTGCTTGTAATGATGGTCATGCATAATTCGGACAGTTTTGGATTGAATTTGCCTCCCTTGTTGGCATCGTTACTGCATACTAGAGAGATCATGCAGTGTTGATCAGGTGAAAATGTATTTTGACTCCATGAGTTCAAGAATTAATTGGAACCTGATCATTGCATCCTGTTGACACAATTATTTTTAATCAACATGTTCAGGCATGTTACTACTCATCTCAGGTGCAGGTGGGACTTGAGCCTAGGCCTCCTGACCCAAAGGTGGAGGCAGTGCCATTGTATCAGGTATTTCCATGTTGAAACACTGCCAATGTAACAACTGAGGACAGCGAGGATGATTGAATCATACAAGACAACCTCTGCAAACTCATCCCAATTGAAATTTCCTCACACTTTGGGTGAAGCCATTTTTATTTCCAAAGACTGTTGCACAGCTGTTACAGGGGACTTTAAGCATTATGAGAGAGTGAGATTGCTAATTGTGCTATTTCAGTAACAACCCTCACCATCATCGCATACCAGATGCCTCATTATGTTCCATTCTGATTGATTCACCGACTCTGTGCCCCTTTAACCTTGTACCTTCCCCTCCTGTAGACTCCATCTTTGAGGCCCTCAATCTGCCCTTGCAGCTCCCCAAATTGAGCTACCCTGCCCTTCTGTGCCACATCCCTCCCTAATCAAATCCACTTGCCCGAACCCCCAGGAGACTTGTATGTTCCTCAACTCTCAGACTGTAACTTGTAGACTACAACATCTCCTATCCCTGTAGTCATTTCCTCTGCTTCACCAGCTTCCCAGACCAAGCCAGGTGTAAATCAGCATAATAAGGACAATATTCTTCAGCACCCAGATTGCCTGAAGCCCAGCGTCCAAACTGACTGAATCATACCCTCACCTTCCCGAGCTTTCCGTTCCTTCTCTGCTTTCCGTGTCTGTCAGCTACAAACAATGCTTTGTGTCTGCTGAAGCCTGTCCTTCAGTCAGGATCTGCCGCCTGTTTGATTTGGAGATTGCCTGGGGAGAGAGGGCGCTTCAGACCACTTAGACATGTTGACTGTACTTGGTGACAACATTGCAGACTGGACAAAGATTCAGCTTTAAAGGTGCATAATGTCAAAGCAGCAAGCATTTATACTGAGGTGGAAGTAATGCAACTTGCCAGGGACATGATGGCTTTTTTATTGCTGAATTTATGAAGTGTCAAGTTTCTTAATTAGGTGGAAGTCAATTGAAGTTGAAGTTGAAGTTAATTCTAGGGAGTTGTGTTAGGAATGAGATGCAAATACATGCAGCTAAGCCTCTCTCCAGCTGCTGGTGACACACTTGAGCTGCGACCTGATGGGGGAGAATTTAAACAGGACTCTCTCAATGGTGAGCAGCTGCCTGTCACCTGATTATGTTGTTGTCATGTCTGAAATTGTAACATCCTACTCAATATGGTCATGGCTGACTTGAGACACAACTCTATATTACTGCCTTGGCTCCATATCCATTGAATATATCTGGCTATCAAACATCTTTCATTGTGAGATTTAAAACGTATAGTCAATCTCGCGTCAATTGTTTATGGAAGAGAATTTTGAACTTCTACCCTTGTATGTGGAAGTCTGTCCTTTTCTTCCCCCAAAAAAGATCCTGTTGTAATATACCTGGACATGCTTCATTCCTGCCTCTCCTGAGAGATTACTAGGGGTGATCAAAATTGTCCAGTCATGATGCTTTTTTGAAAATTGTGCAGAATCATTACGCCAGACTTTTTCTGCCACTCACATTTATATTTCTTCAAGACATGCTGTATGAATGCACGTAAGTGTTCAAACCAAGAGTACTCCTTTTCTGAGTGACTCAGCACCTCACCGGTCAGTAAAATGAACCAAGTGCACCAATAAACAATGTTTCAAATGGGTTCTGCCAACTCACCCTGGGAGGAAAGGGCATCATGGACGTTGATAGCTCTGAGCTGCTATTAACAAACTGGCATTCTTATGCAAGATTATTTTCCTGTACAAGTTTTTAAATCAGCTGATAATTAACTCTAAATATTAGAGGATCAGCAACATGTAGGCACACTCAAGAATGAGAAATTGCTCTCTTACCTCAACAATTGGTTAGTGCACTTCTCTTCTGATCCTGTTACTCGTTCCATCAGTGAACTGTACTGACTGCTATCACTGTTCTCATTTCCTCGCAACTTGAAATAAATCAGTGTGTTACTCCCTCTCTATCTCCAGTTACTAGAATGCCAGTATGTTCAATAGGAGGAAGGTTCTGCCAAATAGCTGTATAGCATTCTATAGATCACACATACTGTAGCTACAGTGGGTTGGATGTATATAAAATTCAGTCGCAGAAGCACTGACCAAGTCAACTGCTGTATCCTGCATGCCTTGGTGTCTTGAGGGTTGCTGCAGTTGTGTTGTGTATATTCCATCAGACCTCTGATTTAAGCCTGATGGATAATGGCAAGGTTTTGGAGTGTTAGGAGCCAGGCAACCTATATGAAACTTCTCAATTTTTGTCCTATTCCTCTAGCCATGGCATTGGCATTGCTGATCCAGTTCAGCTTTGTATCAATGGAAACCCTGCAACATTGTTGTTGGCTGTTTTAACAAAAAACAAAGAAAGTTTCAGCACAGGAACAGGCCCTTCAGCCCTCCAAGTCTGCGCTGATCCAGATCCTCTATCTAAACCTGTCGCCTATTTTCTAAGGATCTGTTCCCTCTGCTCCTTGCCCATTCATGTATCTAGATGTCTCGATACATCTTAAATAACCCTATCATGGCCGCCTCTACCACATCCACTGGGAACGTGATTCAGGCACCCACCATCCTCTGCATAAAGGACTTTTCAGGCATGCCTCCCTTAAACCTTTCCCCTCTCACCTTGAACTCGTGACCACTGGTAATTGAATCCCCCACTCTGGGAAAAAGCTTCTTGATATCCACCCTGTCTATACCACTCATGATTTTGTAGACCTCAATCAGGTACCCCCGAACCTTGGTCTTTCTAATGAAAATAATTCTAATCCACTCAACTCCTCTTCATACCTCGTGCCCTCCATACCAAGCAACGTCCTGATGAACCTCCTCTGCACTCTCCAAAGCATCCACATCCTGTTGGTAATGTGGCAACCAGAACCGTACGCAGTCACAAAGGAGATTTTGCCACTGAAGATCAAGATGGGCTTATTCTTCTGCAAGATGGTCATTACTTGAGACATATATGGCTCAAGTTTTATCTGTCATTTGTTGGCCTTGCTTTCAATGTTACCTAAGTCCTGTGAAAGACTAGTAACGACTCCCTCATTATCAGAAGTCTTACAAATATAGTGAATTAATCAGCTCTCTACCAGTTTCTAATATGGTTCTTACTGCTTATTGGATATACTGTATTCCTGGAGAGGACCCTTGTGATCCAGTGGAAGTGGCCCTACCTCTGGGTCAGGAGGCTACACCAAGCCAGTCAGGAACTCAAAAAGAACAAACTGCCACATCTCAGATATAGTAGTAGTTTTCGCCAGGAAAGCACGTGATTCTCTCTCCTGGGTTACTCATCTGAGCAAATGAATATTATCCTCAATTTCAGAAGACTCTTAAAGAGTTGGTAATGCTAGATTCTAATAGCAGATTTGTGCATTCCACATCTGTTAAAATCCACAGATAACTGCACTTCATTCTAGTGGATCCTTAATACAGGATTTGCTTTATTCATGTGGGTAGAAATTAGCAACTTCTATTAGGATGGGTACCACTTGTAAATAGCAGCTGAATGTTGAAATAATTTCAGCTAATGTAACTTCTATCTCGCTATAAACAAGTTAAGGGAGTCAAAATGTGCCCTTTGTGTTCAATATGACAAATCATTCTTGTTCAAACAAATCATTAACCAATTGGGACTGGTAACCCAAATGACTTCATCTTCTGCTCAAGAATAGCTAGAAAACTTATCGGTTACACTTCACATTGAAATGTTTTTCACCTCACCATTTTACTGAGGACAATTGGGAATATGTAATAAACCTTTCCAACAATACCTGCATCAGAGCTAATAGGGGTCTGTTGGTGGCAGGGAGTAAATTTGAGGAGTAAGTGTAATTTATAAATACAGAACCAAACAGCAGTGCTTCCTTTTAGAAACTGACACTGAGCCTAGTTATTTAAAGCTGCAGATTGATGTGGCTTAAATTTTCCAGTGTAGGTCCCAGAAGAAAGTTGCCGACTAACGTTTGTAGCACAATTCAGGTGATGCATTGAAAATAGCTGTATTTTCAGGTTGATAATCTAATTGTTAGAGGAGAAAGCCATGAGAATGAAGGGGTGGATCTGTTATTAATTTGTCTGGACAAGAAAGATTGGCCACGTTGAGCACACAGGGCATGTTTCAACTCCCTTAATTCAACCCTCCCAGTTCTAATTCCCCAAATGGCAAAAATAGAATTCCTACAGTGTGGAAGCAGGCCAGTCGGCCCATTGAGTCCACACCAACCCCACATTCCACGACCTCCCCCCAAAAAAGCATCCCACCAAGGCTCACCATCCCCCTACCTTATTTGTGCAGCCCTGCATTCCCCATGGCTAACCTACCAACCCTGCACATCCCTGGGAACGATGGTTAATATAGCATGGCCACTTAAACTGCACACCTTTGAACTGTGGGAGGAAACTCAAGCAGACAAAGGGAGAATGTTTGTGTGGAGTTTGCACAGTGACCCGAGGCTGGAATTGAACCTCGGTCCCTGGCATGGTGAGGCAGCCGTGCTAACCACTGAGCTACCGTGAAATCATGTCTCACAAACTTGATTGAGTTTTTTGAGGAAGTAACAAAGACAATTGATGAGGGCAGAGCAGTAGATGTGATCTATATGGACTTCAGTAAGGCGTTCGACAAGGTTCCCCATGGGAGACTGATTAGCAAGGTTAGATCTCACGGAATACAGGGAGAACTAACCATTTGGATACAGAACTGGCTCAAAGGTAGA
>NC_057728.1:16186670-16226885 GCF_004010195.1 Chiloscyllium plagiosum
ACTTATACACTTAATGGTAAGGTCCGAGGGAGTGTTGCTGAACAAAGAGAGCTTGGAATACAGGTTCAGAGCTCCTTGAAAGTGGAGTTGCAGGTAGATAGGATAGTGAAGAAAGCATTTGGTAAGCTTTCCTTTATTAGTCAGAGTATTGAGTACAGGAGTTGGGAGGTCATGTTGCAGCTGTACAGGACATTGGTTAGGCCAATGTTGGAATATTGCGTGCAGTTCTGGTCTCCTTCCTACCGGAAAGATATTGTGAAACTTGCAAGGGTTCAGAAAAGATTTACAAGGATGTTGCCAGGGTTGGAGGATTTGAGCTATAGGGAGAGGCTGAACAGGCTGGGGCTGTTTTCCCTGGAGCGTCGGAGGCTGAGGGGTGACCTTATAGAGGTTTACAAAATTATGTGGGGCATGAATAGGGTAAATAGGCAAAGTCTTTTCCCTGGGGTCAGGGAGTCCAGAAGTAGAGGACAGAGGTTTAGCGTGAGAGGGGAAAAATATAAAAGAGGCCTATGGGACAACGTTTTCACATAAGGATTGCATGTATGAAATGAGCTGCCAGAGGAAATGGTGGAGGCTGGTACAATTGCAACATTTAAGAGGCATTTTGGAAGGGTTTGGAGGGATATGGGCCGGGTGCTGGTAGGTGGGACTAGATTGGGTTGGGATATCTGGTCGGCATGGATGGACTGGTCCGAAGGGTCTGTTTCTATGCTGTACATCTCTATGACTCTATAAACTACTTAGCTGTTGCTCTTAACATCTATAAAGCTTCAATCAAGTTGCATTGTAACATTTTTAAATTCCAAAGAATATAACCCTTTGCTCAACTTGATCATGTGAGCACAAATCTGATAAATATTCACATACCATTAGGATGTTAACCAACTCTGGCATATCACTTAATACTGAATCTAATACAATGCATCTCCTTAGAATCAGAATCCCTACAGTGTGGAAACAGGCACTTCAGCCCAACAAGTCCACACCAACCCTCCAAAGAGTTACCCACCCAGAACCATTTCCCAACCTTATTACTCTACATTTACCCCTGACTAATGCACCTAACCTACACATTCCTGAACACTATGAGCAATTTAGCATGGCTACTTTACCTAACCTGCACATCTTCGGATTGTGGGAGGAAACTGGAGCACCTGGAGGAAGCCCACGCAGACATGGGGAGAACGTGCAAACTCCATTCAGACAGTCACCCATGGCTGCGCTCGAGCCCGAGTCCCTGGAGCTGTGAAGCAGCAGTGCTAACAACTGAGCCACCGTGCCGCCCTTGTGGTTCCCAGTCCTGACAGCTCTATTTCTGCAATGGTGAATGGAGTTTCACCCTTGGGTCAAGTGCACAGAGTCAGAAGAATGACTAGTTCCACAAACCTGATAATTTTCATTGGGTGGGGTGGTGCTGGGTTCCATTAGCACTCGCACCAACTGGCTCCAAAAGAATGGACGAGGCTGTCAGATTTGGAGAAGGAAGGTTGGGGGTGGGGGAACCTGTGAGTGGTCCAAATTTTACATATGTAAAGAATAAAGCAAGAAACAGCCCCTGTCCCCACCCCTAGGTCTCAGTGTTCTGGCACCATTTGTTAGCTATCCAAAAGGGATAGCCTGGCTATTAAAAAGAAATAGACAGAATTCAGTTTGCTCTTTCCAGGCCCATTCTTTGTATATTTCTCAATCAACCTGCTCAGTGACATTATTCCAAGTTCTACCAGAGGTGTGAATGCATACCTCCTGGTTCAGAAGGAGGGACACTACCACTGCACCACAGAAACCCGAACTCTTCGCATTTCAGTTTCTTGCTTCTGCTTTGGGAGAAGTCTCACAGAAGAAGCAGTGGAAGCAGCTGCTGATTTAAATGGCCAGCTGCCTCCACAAACTCCAGTTGGTACAATTCCCAAGCTCACCCCAGTGCTCCCCACCATGAGAATGGGATGTGCTCTATTTGGGGGTCGAACTTACCATTGCTGGGGTAGTGTGCCATTTTCACCACTACTGAGAGGCCCTCCAATATGGCAAAAATCTAGTCCATACTCTCCAAATTGAACGTATGTTTGCAATTTATTTAGCTTTTTCCTTATACTCAAGGCTTTTGTGTAAAGAATGCTTATTTGTCCACACACAATTCTGTCCTGATGTTCTATGTTTTTATTCACACATTACCTGTTTCTTTCTCTAGCTTCATTATCTTACAGCTCTAAGTGTTCCCAAAGCATAATTTCCAATTAGCACTTTACTATCTTTCTGCTTATTATCGTTCCAAACTGTACCCTTCCACACAGTTTGTAGTTTAAATGGCTATTATTCATTCCAATAGGAGCCAGTCTCCAGAGAAAGTTAAAAATCACACAACACCAGGATATAGTTCAACAGGTTTATTTGGAAGCACTAGCTTTTGGAGCACTGCTCCTTCAATAGGTGATTGTGGAAGGAGCAGTGCTCTGAAAGCTAGTGCTTCCAAATAAACCTGTTGGACTATAACCTGGTGTTGTGTGATTTTTAACTTTGTACACTCCAATCCGACACCAGCATCTCCAAATCATCCCAAGAGAAAGGTTCCTTCCTGTTCTGATTTGTGCCAGTACCTCATGAAATGGAACCCCTCTTCCTCACACCACTCTTTCACCCAAATGTTCTCCTCCCTCTATTTCCATACTGCAATTTGCATGTGGCACAGGTAATAATCAAGAGATTATAATCCTTGCATTCCTGTCCTTTAATTTAATTCCTAATTCCTGGTAGTCCCCGAAAAGCACCTCTTGCATATGTCTTTTCTATGTTGATCCCAGCAAGGACTGCAATGAATGGATCTTTGCATCCGCCTAACATCTTCTTAAACCATTTGAGATTGCCCTTACCCTTGGCACCAGGTAATCTTTACACCCTGGGGGCTCTTTCACCTATTTACAAAGATAGGTATTTGTTGCTCAAATTGAATTCCCCATAACTGGTTTCCCCACCTCAGCATCCCACCACCCCAATGCCCTGGATAGTCTTCTGTACCAAGATGCCACAGTTTGCATTCTGGTAGTAGCAAACACATTGTATTTGTTGGATAAGATAATTATCTGTGGTTTCTTGTCCTCTCTCTCACCAACGTTCCCTTTAACTCCCTACCCTAATAAGTCAGTCATTGACCCCAAGCCTCTGAGTTATGAGTGATGTCTGTTTATGGTGCGCCTTACAGCATTAAGAGAGACAGAATTATCACTACCCTTTCTCAAAATCAGCTACTTAAAAGCTTAACTGACTGTATTTTGATTCGGACTTCCCTACAGTAACATGCCACCTTCTTCCCAACACCTTCAGTTTGCATTAGCAAGATTAAAATTATGGAAAGAGTTCCCAAGGGTGAAATTCAATTAATTACTATACTGGTTTAGCATCTCCACTTCATGCTTGGGAACCTGGAATGTATGTTCTGTGAAAAATTAACTGAATTTAACATGTAAACCCATACTGCATCATTGTTTCAAGGTCCTATCAGGAAAATCAGGCCCAATGCATGAGTATGGCAAGCATAAACTAGGAGGCAAATAAATGCTTTGTGCATAAACCATATAAAATAAAAGTATAAAGCAGGTAATTCGTATTTTTTTTACAAGGCAGCATTGGACTTCTAGTACTCCCCAAATGTTGGGCAAGTTGACGCTGTATAAAACAAAATGACATCTAAATGAGCTTATTTTTTTAAAAACTTAAAAAAAGGATGTCTTTACTGTGAAAAATCTCCAGTTTGAACACAAACCTACACAAATGCAGGCACTGTGTGAGGAGACTACCAAATAACATCGATTTTGAAGAGACATCCCATGGCCTTCTTTTAACACAAGCACCATACAATGACTGCCAAAAGCAATAAAATCCAAGATTACCCTCCTGTGCAGCTCAGCTATTCACTTCCAGCATTCTGATGAAGCCCCCTGCCAGATAACCTCAGGGCACCTCGAATTGCTATGCCAGCAGTAAAGAATAACAAGAAATTACAGAGGAGGAAGCCACATAGTAGATGGAATGGTGAAGCACTTGATTTAAATCTGTGCTTCTGGGTCTAGGGCAAAGATTTTTCTGTGAAACTGTTTTGGTTTGACGCCGAGTTAGGCACAGTGTTTCATCTTTGGAGAGCTAGTCAAAACAAAAAAAAAACCTGCTGTCATCTGACACCCGGAGCAAAGCTCCCTGATAAATAGTAAAGATGACATTTACTTGAGCCAAAGACACCTTCCAAATTGGAAAATTCTCACCACTCAAAGTAAAGGGAAGTTTCAGAGCAATTGATAGTGTCAAGGATGAGAGGGGATAATTTAGTTAAAGAAAATTGTGGATCTGCCCTCACCACCCTCCCCACCCTTTTCCCATTAAATTTCGGTGAACACACAAGGTACTAATGACAGACGAGGTCAGGCAGCATCCAAGGAGTAGGAGAATCGAAGTTTTGGGCATAAGCCCTTCAATCCTGATGAAGGCCGTATGCCCAAAATGTGGATTCTCCTGCTCCTTGGATGCTGCCTGACCTGTTGTGCTTTTCCAGCACCACACTCTGGACTCTGACTCTCCAGCATCTGCAGTCCTCACTTTCTCCAAGGTACTAATGGCACACAGGCATGTTGTTGCAACCTACAAAAGAAACCCTTTAGCCAAGTCAGGGCTAGAAATTTCCACATGCCAGTCATTGGTAGCTTTCGGTTTCTAATGGGCTGAATAAGAATTCATTCACTAGGTTTCAAAAAGTTCTGATGAAAGGTATTTATCCACTACATTCACTTGTTTACTGATTACAGATGTTGATCTAGCTGCTGTGTATTTTCAGTATTTCCTGGTTTTATTTCAATATTAACTGTTTATCCCTACATAGCCAATCTTTCATTGCTTCTTTCAGTGTTTTCTTGCTGAATAGGAGCCACCGTGATCAGTTGTAACATTTCCCTATTCCACTAACTAACACACCTTGCATATTAAAGCGATTTTTGTTATTGGGAACTGCAAACTCATGCAAGTGAAGTGAACAGTTTCAGAAATATTTTTCCAAACTCGCCTCCCTCTCTAAGTTTCAGGAGACATTCACAGGCCCCTTCCTCAACTCTCATATCTCCTTTCTTAATGACTGGCTTTACACTGGTCATTGATACATCTGTGATCACTGCCCTCCTGAGGAGAGATGATGGTCTAGTGGTATTATCGCTAGATTATTAATCCAGAAATTCAGCTGATGTTCTGGGCACCTCAGTTTGAATCTTGCCACATGGTGGAAAAAATCTGAAATTTTTAAAAAAAGATGACCATTGTTAATTGTCGTTAAACCCATCTGGTGAGACTAATGTCTTTCAGGGAAGGAAATCGGCCATCCTCATCTAGTCTGTCCTCCATGCGACTCAAACCCATAGCAATGTGGCTGACTCTCAATTGCTCTCTGAAATAGTTGAGAAAGCCACTCAATTGTATCAATTGTGACAAAGTCTCAACAAAGAAATTAAACCTGACGGACCACCTGGCACAGACCGAGGCACACAAAGACAACAGCAGAAGCAGCCCTGTTGACTCGGCAAATTCCTCCGTGCAAACGCCTGGGAGGTAGTGCCAAGGTTGGAAGAGCTGTCTCAGACTAGTCAAGCAACAACCTGACCATCAGAATCATGCCTTACAGACAATGCCCCAGAGATCACCACTATCCCTGGATATGTCTTGTCCCATTGGCAAGACAGAACCAGCAGAGGTGGTGACACAGTGGTATACAGTTGGGAGGGAGTCACCCTCAGGTCCATAACATTGACTCTGGACCCCATGAGGTCTCACGTCTTCAGGTTAAACACAGGCAGGGAAACCCCCTGCTGATTACCACGTTCTGTCCTCCCTTGGCTGATGAATCAGTACTGGTCCATGTTGAACAACATTTGGAGAAGCACAGAGGGTGGCCAGGGCACAAAATGTTCTCTGGGTGGGGGATTGCAATGTCCACCACCAAGAATGGCTGTGCAGCAGTACTACTGATCGAGCTGATCAGATCCTAAAGGACATAGCTGCTGGACTGGGTCTGAGGCAGGTGGTGAGGGAACCAAGAGAGGTAAAAAACATACTCAACCTCATCCTTACTGATCTATTGGCAGCAGATGCACCTGTCCTTGACAGTATTGGTAAGAACAACTACCGCACAGTGCTCCTGGAGACCAAGTTCCACCATCACATTGAGAAAAACCTCCATAATGTTGTGAGGAACTGTACTAAATGGGACAGACTTCAAACAGATCTTGCAACTCAAGATTAGGCATCCATGAGGCACTGTGGACCATCAACAGCAGCAGAACTGTACTCCAGCACAATCTATAACCTCATGACCCAGCATAACCCCCCCCACTCAACCTTTCCCATCAAGCCAGGAGATCAACCCTGGTTCAATAGAGAGTGCAGGAGGGCATGTTAGCAGCAGCACCAGGCATACCTGAAGATGATGAAGTGTCAACCTGGTATAGATACTATACTTGCATGCCAACAGTAAAAGCAGCAAGTGACAGACAGAGGTAAGTGATCCCTCAACCAATGGATCAAATCTCAGCTCTGCAGTCCTTGCCACTTCCAGCCATGAATGGTGGTGGATAATTTTAAAAACTCAATGGAGGAGGTGGGCCCACAAATATCTCCATTCTCAATGATAGGAGAGCCCAACACGTCAGTGCAAAAGATAAGGCTGAAATATTTGCAGCAATCTTCAGTCAGAAGTGCCAAGTGAATAATCCATTTTGGACTTCTCTACTGGTCTCCTGCATTATAGATACCAGTTTGATTCATTCCACATGATATCAAGAAATGGTAATGGGCCCTGATAACATTGTGGCAATAGTACTGAAGTCTCGTACTCCAGAACTTGCTGCTCCTCTAGCCAAGCTCTTCCAGTACAGTTACAACACTGGCATCTACCCAACAATGTGGAATATTGTTGTGGTTCTGTTAGCTGAGCTGGAAATTTTTGTTGCAAACGTTTCGTCCCCTGTCCAGGTGACATCCTCAGTGCTTGGGAGCCTCCTGTGAAGCGCTTCTGTGGTGTTTCCTCCGGCATTTATAGTGGCCTGTCCCTGCCGCTTCCGGTTGTCAGTTTCAGCTGTCCGCTGTAGTGGCCGGTATATTGGGTCCAGGTCGATGTGTTTGTTGATGGAGTTTGTGGATGAGTGCCATGCTTCTAGGAATTCCCTGGCTGTTCTTTGTTTGGCTTGCCCTATAATGGTAGTGTTGTCCCAGTCGAATTCATGTTGCTTGTCGTCTGTGTGTGTGGCTACTAAGGATAGCTGGTCGTGTCGTTTCGTGGCTAGTTGATGTTCATGGATGCGGATTTTTAGCTGTCTTCCTGTTTGTCCTATATAGTGTTTTGTGCAGTCCTTGCATGGGATTTTGTACACTACATTAGTTTTGCTCATGCTGGGTATCGGGTCCTTCGTTCTGGTGAGTTGTTGTCTGAGGGTGGCTGTTGGTTTGTGTGCTGTTATAAGTCCTAGTGTTCACAGTAGTCTGGCTGTCAGTTCTGAAATGCTCCTGATGTATGGTAGTGTGGCTAGTCCTTTGGGTTGTGGCATGTCCTTGTTCCGTTGTCCGAAGGCAGGGACAGGCCACTATAAATGCCGGAGGAAACACCACAGAAGCGCTTCACAGGAGGCTCCCAAGCACTGAGGAGGTCACCTAGACAGGGGATGAAACGTTTGCAACAAAAATTTCCAGCTCGGCAAACAGAACCACAACAACGAGCACCCGAGCTACAAATCTTCTCCAAACTTTGAATGTGGAATATTGCCCGGATATGTCCTGTACATAAAATACAGGACAAATCCAGCCCAGCCAATTACCAACCCATCAGTCTACTCTCAATCATTAGTAAAGTGATGGAAGGTGTCATCAATAGTGCTATCAAGCTACACCTGCCCAGTTTGAGTTCTTCCAGGGCCACTCAGCTTCTGACCTCCTTACAGCCTTGGTTCAAACATGGCCAAAAGAGCTGAATTCCAGAGGTGAGGTGAGATTGACAGACCTTGACATCAAGGCTGCATTCAACCCAATGAGGCATCAAGGTGTCCTAGCACAACTAGAATCAATGAGTATCAGGGGGCAAATTCTCTGGTGGTTGGAGTCATACCTGACACATAGGAAGATGGTTGTGGTTGTTTGACCTCAGTCATCTCAGCTCTAGCATATCTCTGCAGGAGTTCCTCAGGATAAAGTCCTCTGTGCAACCATCTTTAGCTGCTTCAACAATGACCTTCCCTCCTTCACAGTGTCAGAAGTGGGGATGTTCACTGATAACTGCACAATGTTCAGCACATTCATGACTCCTCAAATGCTGTAGCAGTCTATGTTGAAATGCAACAAGATTTTGATAACAGCCAGGCTTGGGCAAATAAGTGTCAAGTAACATCCATGCCACAAGAATGCCAGGCAATGACCATCTCACAATACCCCTTGGCATTCAATGGAGTTATCATCACTGAATGGCCTTTATCAACATGCTGAGAGTTATCAAAAACTGAACAGGACCCGCCACATAACTATAATGGCTGCGAGAGCAGGTCTGGGGCGAGGAAAACCACAGTGAGCAACTAACCTTCTGACTTTCTGAAGCTTGTCCACCACTTACAAGTTGCAAGTCAGGAGTGTGGTGGAATACTCCCCACGTGCCTGGATGAGTGGCTCAGTGGTTAGCAAAATCCAGCATTCCCTCTCAAAGAGCATTGTAGGTCAACCTACAGCATGTGGACTGTAGCAGTTTAAGAAGGCAGCTCATCAACATCACCAAGGGTAACTAGGGACAGGTAATAAATGCTGGCCCAGCCAGCAAAACCCATGAGTGAATTAAACAAAAGAAAAATTCTTGGTCTTTAAGCTCAACACACTTCTATACCAAATGCTGTGCATTGTAGTGTTGTGGAATTAATATCAAGAAACAGAACAAATCAAGAAACTTCCAATTTTGTTTGGAGTTTGTTTATCAAAAGCCAGCTGCGCTAAGGTCCAAGTGAATGGGATTTCATTTGCCTTGTTTCATTCTTATCTATTCTGTTGTAGTTAAAAATCATTTTAAATAGTTATTCTTCCTGTTCCATCAGTACTATCTCTAAATCCCAAGGGGATATATCCTTTATTCTTTTCCGTTCTCATCTACATGACACCCTTTTGCAATCTAATTTGAATCACACCAGTTTCCATATGCGTGCTGTTGACATCTCGCCCCAACTTTACACTGATGTACATTGTCTGACATTCTGCATTAGGTGAACAGAAATTTCCTCCAGTTAACTATTGGAAAGACTCAAACTATTGTATTTCGGATTTGTGGTTAACTGTTCCCTCGCCATTAACTCTCTCCTTCTCCCTGGAAGCTGTCTGATGCTAAAGAATACAAATCAGAGTCATACTTGACCTTGCGTTGACCGTCTGAGCACACTTCCATACTGTTGCTAAGTTGCTTTCATTCACCTCCATTACATCACCAACTCATTCGCTGCTGAAACCTTCACCAATCACATTTTTACCTCCAGACTTGAGCTTTCATGACTAGCCCCTCACATACTACGATGGATAACTTCGAGGTCATCTAAAATTGTAGCATGCATGTTTTAAACTGACTCCAGGTCCTGGCCACCAGCCACCTCTGTGCTCACTAACATACATAGTCTCTGTATTAAGCAAAACATCAGTTTTCTAATTCTCATTCTTGTTGTCAAAATTTTCATTGTCTCATTACTCCCGATCACTATTCTCTCAAGCACTGCAGCCCTTTGAAATATCCACATTCCTCATTCTGACATTTTGAACAGCCCTGATTTGAATCCCTTCACTACCATCAGCCGTATTCGCAGTTGTACAAACTCAAAGCTCTGGAACTTGTTCACCAAGCTTCTTTCCCTCTATTTCTTTCTTTCTTTAAAACCTACCTCATTAAGCTTTTGATTTTCTATCCTATTGTCTGTAAATGGCTCGCTACCAAATTTTGTTTGATAACATTCCAGTGGCGTGCCTTAGGATGTTTTGTGGAATTACACAAATGCAAACAATTGTTGCTATTTCAAGTTGTTGGGATCAAAAACATATCTGTATATTGGCTATTAAAGGAGTATGCTGTAGCAAAGAATAGTTCGAAAAGCATCTATTAGTCATATGGTTCTACACCTAAATTCTGTGAAATGTATGATGAACACAGATTTGATCTAATAAAAGTTCAGATGCAGGCAGAAGAGTTTTGGATGCAGTTATATTAATGGAGGGTGGAAGATGAGAGACTGGTTGGGTGACTGCTGGCATAATCCAACCAATAGGAAACAAAGACATGAATGAAGGCTCAGCACAGATGATGATGCAGGTAATAAGCAAATATTTAGCCGTTGTTATGGAGAGGATATGGTGCTGAAAACTCATAACCAGAAATATCTGCAATACTGATTTGTTAAGTAGGATATGAACATTTCACCCTATACTTAAGCACTGACGTATTGTGACTTTAGCATTCAATGAAAGAATATGGAATGCAGGAAAACATCAACATTAAGCTGGTGAAAAACTGCACCATGCCTGAAAATTCCTCTGTTACAAATGGAAGTCTATAATTAAGACCATAAAACATCATTAACTCAAAGACTAAGTGCTTTTCAAAAATGCTTAGTTAAGAAATAAGAGAGTAACAGGTTATGCTGTTACATTTAATATTTGAATAAATCTATACAAACACATCAATCTTTAGCATTCTAAGAATTACGCTGTCTTGTGTTTCACGACTAGATAAAATTGCATAGGTTAGTAAAATGAGTCATTGCATGGAATTAATTGCTTACCAGTGTATGACCAATCCATATTTTCAAAGATGTTGTTGTGTTGTCTGTAGAATCCATATGTCCCATCTGCAGAATAAAGAAAAATCTTTATAGCAGACAAAAATGAAGCTTTGCTAAAACAAATGGAAACATTACAATATTTTGATTACATTTGTGTATTCTTTACATATATAATAAATGCAATGTTGGATCAAAAACATTATATCAACTACATATGTAAAGAATATCCAAACTACCATTGCCCCAAAAGGTGTTATTTAAAAATATTACCAAACCTTTTGTTACATTTTTAACTGTAAGACAGATAAAATATGTTTGTGTTCAGAAATCATACTTATATCATGTAATGCACAATGTATTGTATGCTTAGACTCATTTGTGTGTAACTTGATGAGTCTGAGGTACAATTGCTGAACCTTCCTGAAGTCAATTAGAGAATGATCAATTAAATGATTATCATGCAATCGCAGAAGGTGTAACACTTAATCTTTCACCTCCTTCTTCCTCACTCTCCAAGGTCCCAAACACACCCAGTGAAGCAGCATTTTATTCGTACTTATGTCAATCTAGCCTTCTCTATTCACTGCTTACAATGCGGTCTTCTTCACACTGACAAGATCAAATGCAGACTAGGAGATGAGTGCTTATCAGAATAACTCTGCTCTGTCCATAAGAATAAAACTGACCTTCCAGTTGCTTGCCATTTCAGCAAACCATCTTGCCCCCATACTAATATTTCTCTCTTTTGCCTGCTATAGTGTTTCAATGAAGCTCAACGCAAGCTGGAGGAACAGCACCTCTTTTTTTCCATTTAGGCACTTGACAACCTCTAGTAAACAGGATTGAATTCAAGTACCTCAGAGCAAGATGATCTGCAAGTAGGCATCCTGTCTCCCATTTCAATTACAACTCCCCTCTCCCTACAACCATAATCCCCAAGTCCACGTGTCTTGTTTTTGTTGTGTTGGCTTTGCTCTCAGCAAAGCAGATCCATTTTCACTTTTGCACACCTATCTACCATTTATTCCTATTTAAGATGTGGAAGTACTGGTGTTGGACTGGGGTTGTCAAAGTTAAAAATCACACAACACCAAGCTATAGTCCAACAAGTTTATTTGTAAGTACTCTTCCTCCTCTGTAAACAGCATACCTTTTCACCACCTTTCAGTTCGGAAGAGTCATATCAGATTGGAAACATTAACTCAGTTTCTCACTCCACAGATGTGGCCAGATTGGAGTTTCTTCAGTATTATCTTTTATTTCCAGAGCAGATCCAGGGTAGAATTAGATTTCAGAAGAACCCAGTAGGAATCAGCGATTTCAGAATACAAGGAATGAAAACAGTGGTCTATCCAACCTTTCAAACCTACTCTGACATTCAATAAGACCATGTAAACCTTCAAGAATTCCACATTTCTATTTTATTCCGATATTCCTTCATTTCCTTAGATCCATAAATCTAACGATTCTGGTCTTGAACCCACTCCATGACAGAGCATCTGGAATGTGAAATATTCATGAACAGGAGTGTCTCAGTGTTTAATCCTGATACCATGCCCTTAGGTATAAACTTTTCAGAGAAACTCACCACCAGCACCAATGCTGACAAGCTCTCTACTTACTTTTTAAAAGTATTTTTACAAGATAATATAGAAACTTGCACAGGAGACTGAAGTACCACTGAAAAATGTTTCAGACATTTAGAACTATATAATTCCTACAGTGTGGAAGATATAATTCGGCCCATCAAGTCCACACAGAGTCCCTGGCACTGTAAACCATGCTGCCCCAATTAGATACATCCAGGTTATTCTGGTACAATGTGTGTTTCGTTAATGGGAATGGACTAGAACACAATTGACGAATTGTGGACGCTGTCTGGATTATGCAAACTTTCTACTCAACGGATATAGCAACTTTCTATTGATGGACTTCAACAGCGTGATTTTCTTTAGCAGTTTTCCATAGCGCAATTTTCTATAGTGCAAGATTGCAGAGGAATGCAGCTGTCGTGTTATGGCAGAACAACTTGTATTGTCATCATTACTTATCCTTGTTCCTCCATACATTCACAAAGTTGCACTGCATGATCCGTAAAGCCCTTCTAATGTGTTACTGGTTGTGGGGAACTACATTTTAGTGGTTATTTAAAACACCCATTATTATTGACATTGAAATTGCCTTAAGGTTCTTAAGGCCCTATCCATCGATTTTAGCTTTCATTTCTGTGATGAATGATGAGAATAAAACAAAGAACTGCAAACGTTGGAGATCTGAAACAAAAACCGGAAATTGCTGGTCAACTCAACAGATCTGGCAGCTTTCCCTAATGAAGAGCCATGGGATTCAAAATGTTGACTCTGCTGTCTCCCTCCCTGCAGACTCTGCCAGACCTGTTGAGTTATGCCAGCAATTCCTGCTTTTGATGTCAAGAAGGACTGAGATGTGTACTGTGTGTATTATTGTCTTGTTTGATGATAATGCTTTTGTGTCTCACCTGTGTTTATGAATGGAAGCAACAAAAATCCAAGCAATTCATTAAGGGTTTGACGACTGATCATAACTTGTGAAAACTGACATTCACCTCGCAGAAAGTAATTTTGTCTGCACCATTTTTAATGTTTATCTTCCCATCTATAATGTCTTACTAGTGTTATTCACCTGTGTTTTTAAAATAATTGGGTTAAATAAGGGATAATAGATGAATGTTTTAAAATACTACAATAAAATAGTACCGAGGAAGGCCTAATCTGCTGATCAATAGCCCCTGTGGAGTTGTCAAGCTTTTGTGTAAATGTGGATTAATTGGAAACCAGCATAGGGCAACAAGTTAGTCACAAGAGTTAAATCAACTTCCTTTCTGAGCCCAGGAAGTTTATATTGAAACTGCAGGGATGAGTCATAATCAGCTGTGGAGCTCATTGGCAGTACTTTAGCTAATTCAAGATATTTCAAAACTGACAAGATTCTTTACAAATTAATTCAAGTTGCAGCAATGCTGGATTCCAAACTCACATACAAGTAGCTTTGTTTCAAATTCCTCACACTAACCAAACAAGGAACAGTCAAATCATATTTCATCTCATTGCTGGTTCATGACTCTATGACTCCTATGGTTGACCACTAACAATTAGCCCAAGCCATGAAAATATTACTTTGATGGCCAATATTTGAAAAAAAAGCAAAAACCGAAAAAAATACTGCAAAAGCTATAAATCAGAAACAAATACAGAAATTGCTGGAAAAGCTCAGCAGGTCTAGCAGCATCTGTAGAGAGAAATCAGAGTTAACATTTCCGGTCCATTGACCGGAGTTCTGAGGAAAGGTCACTGAAAAAAAGCGACTGTTTAATTTACATATTTGTCTTAAATTGAAGATTGTTGCGATATCATGCAACTATTCTGTGATTAGCATTATGGCCCTGAGACAGTACGTAATAACATTTTTCTTATTATTTTTAACCAATATTGCTGCAAGAAATGTGCAGTTAAATTTCATCCTAAAATCATTTCTAATTACAAACAACAAGTGTTAAAGTTCTGTTATTCTTTAGACCATGGACTTTAACTGCAAGACATGAAGAGTAAATAATGAGTTTGAAAGGTGTTCTAATTACAGAAGACAAACAGCAAATGACATATTTGCATTTAGACCAGACCGTTTTTCTGTGTTTATTTTGTTTTACCCTACATATATTCGAAAAAATATGATTTATTCATGTAGAAATTAAATTATGCAAAGTTCAAATTTGATCTTCTAACCTGCTGAGTTCCTCATCTCATTATCTGCACGTTCCTTTCCAAGTCTCTCAGCATTCACTAAGGTTGGAATTAGAGCTCTGCTTCTTCATTGTGCTGGATCATAATCCTGTAACTTCTTCCCTAACAGCACTGTGGAAATACCTACACCACACAGACTACAATGGTTCAAGAAGGCAGCTCACCTATCACCTTCTCAACCACAATTAAGGATGACCCACTAAATGCTGCCTTTGCCAAAATGGCTGCATGCTATGAATGAATAATTTTAAAACTGTAAACAAGATCAAGAGTTGTAATTTTTGAAAAAAAATCTCAAGCAGACTTTGTTCCCAATCCTCAACAGGTCTGGCAGCATCTGTGAAGAGAAATCAAAGATAATGTTTTGGGTCCGTTGATCCTTCGTCAGAACTCTGATTTCTCTCCACAGCTGCTGCCAGACCTGCTGAGCTTTTCCAGCAACTTTAATTTTTGTTTCTGATTTACAGTATCCGCAGTTCTTTCGGTTTTAATTTTGTTGCCAATCCAGTCTTGCAAAAAAAAAATGCTCTCCTGAACAGAAACAAAGCCTCTGGGTGGAATCTTCCAATTCCCTGGACATCACATTGGGATGTACAGCACGGAGATAGACCCTTCGGTCCAACTCGTCCATGTCAACCAGATATCCTAAATTAATCTAGTCCTATTTCCCTGCACTTGGTCCATGTCCCTTCAAACCCTTCCAATTCATATACTCCTCCAGGTGCCTTTTAAATGCTGTAATTGTACCAGCCTCCACCACTTCCTCTGGCAGCTCTTTCCACACACGCACCACAAAAAGTTGCCCCTTAGGTCCAACTGGGAAAATTTGGAGAGATCAGACAGCTAAGGTTTTAACAGAGAGATGAAAAGTTAGTTAATGAGCGATGAAGGTCTTATCTGCATGGATAACATCAGACAATTTATATGCAAGCTGCTATTATCCCAGCTAGCAGAGACAGAGACAAACTGGATGGCAACAATTCCGGATATGAAAGTCTGAGCAAGTACCTGATACCCCAGCACTTGCTCATCTAGGCCTCAATCTTGTCCAACGATCCCCAACATCTCAGGCTGTTCTTCATGAGTACTGAATAATTGCACCCTTCTGTCCACAGAGGTTGCCATTGGAATTACATCAGCCTTACCAAATCATCGTGACACATCTGACTTAGTTATAATACTGTTCATCATTTAATACTACACTTTGGAGCTCACTAACACCTTTCATTTCAATGGTAATGAAAGACAGGTTTGCATACAGACATCGGAGGAGGATGCATCTCTAAGCTCTTTACTTGCTGTCATATCACTCAATCACTTTCCACTGATTTGGATGCTCACAGTACCTCTGCACATTGTTCTTCTATACCTGATTGCACATTGCTGCATCATTCAGAACGTGCAGCCTCACAGTGCTATTATCTTGCCTTGCATCTTAGCAAAGGTACAAAGCCAGACAGCTGGTCACATTGTGAACAGTAACTAAGCAAGGGGTGGGCACATTGTTGTAGGGCGTCACGCTATGTCAATGTTATACCTGCAGTATGTCCAGCAGCTTATGCAGCAAACAGACCATGGCCGTGTGTCAAAGTCTAAAGGGGAGTAGAACTCAGTTAAATCTTGACTGGCTGTTGTCACAGAGTCAGAGTCATACACCACAGAAACAGACCCTTCAGTCCAACCAATTCATGCCGAACATAATCCCAAACTAAACTAGTCCCACCCGCCTGCTTCTGGCCCATATCCACCCAAACCTTTCCTATTCATATATTTATCCAAATATCTTTTAAATGTTAAAATAGTACCCACATCCACCACTTCCTCAGGAAGTTCATTCCACATGAGAACCACCCTTGGGGAAAAAAAATTGCCAAGTCTTTTTTAAAATCTCTCTTCTCTCATCTTAAAAATATGGGCCCTATTCTTGAAATCCCCCATCCCAGGGAAAAGACACTACTATGAGCTCGATCACCCTTATTTTATAAACTTCTATAACCTCTCAACCTCCTATGCTACAGTGTCAGTCAAGGGCATCAGCTGATCTCTGTTCAAGGATTTGGAGATGGTCAGTTGACCATTTGAGGCAATTAGGATCAAGAGTTCCATATCATTTTGGTTAATCCTATAAATCCAAGGATTAGTATATATCTGTCAATCAGGGAGCTGAGCAGAGATTAAATCAGGCGTCTAATTATTCGTCTCTTGGTGCTGTCCTTCCAAGTCAAGTTAGAGTGGGACACAGTCAGTCCTTGGGCTCTGTTCACTGAGTGTCAATGGGGTGCAGTTTGAGGGCCCAGTGCTGTGGTGGGCAATTTGGAAGTAATTTGTGGGATAGATTCTTTCACGCTGGGATGCAAAGAGGACAATAATTATGACAGGGGAACTCAACATATAAAATGTGCAAGTTGACAGAAATTCAGGAGGACAAAAGAGAAATACAGTCATCAATGGTCACCACTACCCTTTCATCACAATGTTTGGCAGAACTAAGTTGTAGGTTTGGTCATTGAGGGTATATTGAGGGTTTGCAATCTAAAG
Organism: Chiloscyllium plagiosum; assembly: GCF_004010195.1. NCBI lineage: Eukaryota > Metazoa > Chordata > Chondrichthyes > Orectolobiformes > Hemiscylliidae > Chiloscyllium > Chiloscyllium plagiosum. The sequence continues at coordinate 16,203,805 of NC_057728.1, forward strand.
GGTGCGTGGCCATCCTATTCATGTGACCATCAAGGTAACAGCTGCACTTACATGTTTATGCAACTAAGCTCTTCCAAGGATCCACTGGGAACATGCGCAAAGTTCCTCAATCCACCAATGTATCAAGGCTCCCATTGATGCAGTTTACACCAGACCACATTGCTTCATCTGATTTCCCCACGGAGAAATCAATGCTGCGGCCAGGCAGAAGACTTTGCCAACAGGTACAGATATCGCATTGAGAGCACTATATGATAATGCGGCTGATTTCAATTTATAAAAGTGGGTTCTATTCAATGAATATACAAAGTGTTTGTAAACATTGGTACCATATCTTAGAGATCTCTGTTAGGCACCCTGGAGGCTTCATGAAATCTATGTCCTTGAGAACTCTCAGGTTCCAGCTTCATTTCAAAGTCGGATGCTTTACAAAGATGGCTACACTCTGCAACCATGGTTAACAAATCCACTTCATAACTCCTTCAGTGAGGTCTACTGTAGATAATATTGCTCATTCTTCCACCGGGGCTAATGTGGAAACAAATATAGACTTCCAGAAGAGGAGGATCTGATGCTAGGAGTCTTCTGAAGTGAAAGAGTATCGAACAGGAGGAACATGACCTTCACCACAACAGAGAGATTCAGCATCAGGCACAAGAATCCAGACAGGACTTAACTGACACCCAGATCGGAGATGTATGAAGTAATCATTCATTGACTATAAATTGGTTCTTGCTTTAAATATAAAGATAGCCTGTTTATTCCCAGGAAAACAAAAGGCAACCTTTTCGGTTTGTTGTTTGTTTTTCTGTTGTTTAATAAAACTTCAAATTTAAGAACTTTAAACAATGACAAGATGTTATATGACACTGGCCATTAGGGAAGATGTAGCACACCCATTCTGCAGGGTTCTCAAATAGAATGGTGCGAAGGACAGGTTGCCTCTGTAGCTTGATTCCTGTAGCTGCAGTTACAAAGATATTCAAATAGATGGGTGATAGTAGAAAATAGCAATACATTTACAATTGTGAAAGGTCACCAGTGCCTCTGGTGTGACCTCAGAAGTTTTTCCTTTTTTCTTCCTTCTGTGACGATGCTGTCACTTTAACAAGGATATTTGTCCTTGGGGTTTTTTAAACAAAAAGAGAGGTCATAAAGGCAGAGGTGGTGAGGGAGTCTAGAAAGAGCATAGTTTAACAAATGGCAGGGGTGTGGCCAGTTCAGGTTTTTTTGCTAGTTTGGTTTAGCTGAGGCAGTCACAAGATGCTGCAGTCCAGAAAGTCCTGGCTGACTTTTCTCTCTTATAGTCTCTTTGAAAGTTGTTCCCTCCTGCCTGTAAAACTGGTGTTTGAATGTACCCTTTTTGCAAAGGGGTGTGTTTATGGGATGTTGCTGGACTGGAAAAGCTCCTTAGTTAAGTTGCTGTATCAGGTGAGTTATGTTTTCCAATAGTTACGTTATTCTAAACTCCATTTTCTTTTGTTTGTGTTTCAACTGTAATGTTTAAATAAACTCTGTTTTGCTTAAAGCCAAGCGATTCGACCAGCTGCATCACACTTGGAATATCTACTTACATCTGCCTTTCAAATAAGAAAATGTTTAGATCTGGGCTACCCTCTTGAAATATGTCAAGGGGGGGGTCTGGCTTGGTCTATAATGCTTCCCACTATATCAGTGCCAGGTTATTTATGGCTGGCTGCCTTTGACCTGGTGTACAAATGGGCTTTAGATATGACATCGGCAATAAGAATCTGAAGGGCCTGCCAGCGGTAAACATTTCAACTACTGCCAAGTGCAGGAATGGGTGCCATTGTGGTGCATAATCAATAAAAGGTGAGCAGAGAATTACAAGAGAACCCCTCCATGAAACTCTCCAAGCTTGACACTACATTGATTTGTGTCAAAATTCAGCACTCTGTATTATAAATATTTCATCAGTACAATATTTCAGTGTCGCCTTCATAGTACAAAACTTGAAAATGAATGGAAGCATGCATTGACGATAATTTAGGTCAAGTCCACTTATTGTTAATATATGGAATACAGGGTAATTTGAATGAGAGGCATTTCTAGCAGAACAGCCCAAGTGAGAATTTTAAGTGCAAAATGCGACTTCAACAACATTAAATGGTAAATCATGCACAATCAAACTACTGACTTGATCAATCTGTATGAAATAACCTTCCTAGCAATATTGCTAGGGGAGGTTTAAGATATTCAATACATACTTACTATGATTGGACATGTCAATACGGATTGCAAGAACTCCCTCGCAGGGATTACAGATGTAAGTGTCATACATCAATGACATTTGCTGGCTAAATTATTCATTCATTCAGACATCAGCCAAGTCTAAAACATTTATATAGAATTTTTCAACTGGACAAGACAGATTGCTTTACTTTTAAAGTGTAGCCTTTGGTGTGATGCAATGTAAGCCATAATACACAGATTAATTGTGCCAAAACACAATGTAAGCAGTCTAAATGGTATATCCATTGAACTTCCTAGGGTAGCAAGGGCACATATAAATTGTAATACAGCTATCAACAATTCAGCCCTTAAAACCTTTGAGGCTGTGAAATGATGCTCAAGGAATTCATTTCATGCAGGCTATGGTTGTGCTGTACAACAGAATTGAAAGTTGTAAATCAAACTGACTTCAATGTCATATTTCACTGCAGCAATTAGGACTCATCACTCCCAGCAACTCAGTGCTTCTCCTGCCACATCTTAATCTTATTTCATTCCTACAATTACGATGCTTTTCTTACCTCAGTCCCAGTGAGAGATCTTCTTTAAACAAAAGGGATCAATAGCTCTAGTGACGGGAGTTTTATGACTAGAGCAAACGTTGTTGGAATGCTCTAATGTTCGTCCGATTTGGCACAGCTATAAATTTAACATGGGGACTCCAAAGCCTGGCTTCACCAGAAACATAAAGTGTAGCATCCCTCTGAAAACTCTGTCAGGGCACTGTAGGGTCAGAGGTCAGGCACTGGCTGCCATATTGTACGTTTAAAAGATTCAGTGTGAATGGCTGAATAAGTTTGTTAAATGGCAAGGTGAGCTGGTTAAAGGTGGGTGGGTGAGGGAAGTGGGTAGAGGGGGTTAGGAGGCATGCAGGGGAGGGACTGATGGGAAGTGCAGTAGGCTGACAGCTGGGAGAGGCACGTACGTGAATGAGGCAACATGTGTTGGGGGAGGAGGGGTAGGAGTGGTGAACAGTGTTGTCATGTTGATGTGATGACAGCTAGGTAAGCTAAATAGGGAGGGAAATGGATCGAGTGGCCAGTAAACAAAGTGATAGGTGGGTAGGGTGGCAGGTTGATGAGGTGACAGGTAGGTGGAGGGTGGCCTGAGAGAGTGAGATGGGTCAAGGACCACCCACGTATTGGTGGGTGGCTGGAAGAGTGTTGTGTTTAGGAGGATGAGTTACACAGTCAAGTGAGCCATTCAATATATGTGAGGGGTAAAGTGGTCAGGAGAGTAGTTGGATGGTTGGGAGGGGGGGTTTAGGGCTTATGTGAGGGAGTCAGAGATATTTGTCAAAAGGGTGAGTATGGGATTTTTATACGAATGATTGGAGGGCAATGGTGTTGTCATCTGAGAAAAAAAGATTTTCTCTGTTGAATAACTCCTGAGTAACTATCCAGGTAAGTACTTTGATGAATTCATGTTGTTGTTGTTGTATCCATGTGAATTGTAACATACCTGAAATGAACATTGTCAAAGGTGCTGCTACATTTAACTGTGGAATTATTAAATTCAGCACTGTCTAGCAATGACATTGTGGGGTTTTCTATGGGTCACTCAGAATGGTTCAAAGGTTTTACTGGACAGTCAGTTCTAGGCAGTTGGACAAGACTCTCAGTCAGAGGAGAAGGTTATCTTCAAACTGTTAGTGTCTCAGTTACTTGGATGCAAGATGAAAAAGCTGCAGTCTGAAAATGCATTGCTGTCACAGGCTCAGAGCTGATAATTCTAGAGGAGCAGTCCACAGATCCAGCAGGCGTAGTTGGGGTTAGGACTCAGAAGGAGGCCCATCAGCAGTGGGGAAAACAGATAAAACTAGGTGCCATTAATAGTTTGGTGTAGTGAGGAAAAGAGCCTTTAAAATTGAAATGTGCATATATTTTGCTTAAGTAAACATAACTCAATCTGAATAACATTAAAGCGGGGCCCTCTGTATTTACCCAGATACATGGTGTCACAGTACTCTGGCATGCATTCTGCACAATTCGAGCAAGCAGTGAAGGGACAGGAAAGATGCTGGAGGAGCTGGAGGAATGGAACAACCTGCGAGGAGGAGGAAGAGCTTTGAAAAGCTCTCCTTAAAGATGAGAGAGCTCAAATGCATTAAACCTTATATGGCAGGCAGGCTGTGACTGACACCAAGTTCTAGTGGGAAGCATGCTGGGTGCAGAAAACTTTAATGGAATATCAAAGTCAAGATGTTAGCGTTCGCTTTGGATTGTGGGTACACAGTGCAGCCTTTGTGTTTCCTTTTGCCGGCTACCAGTAAAAGCTTATGTTTGGACTTGTCTGATTGCTCATTTGTCAGTGATGTTCCCCTATTGGACAATGACAAAATGGAAACACGCTGAGGAAAGAGTCTTGGGAAGTCAGAGAGGGTTTTAGATGGGAAGTACTTAAGAACAAGTGAAGTGCATAGTGTGGTGGTTAAATGCTGACATTGGTGAGAAAATGGACTGGATATGTGACAGTGTGTTGCTATGCTGTCCATGTGCTGTGGTCAACTTGACATTTTGGCTGCTGCGCCATTATGCTGCTGATGATGGACAATGCCAGATTGGCAACACTTGTCTGGGTGCACAGCAACAAGGTAAGGGATGTTGGCCTTTCTGTGGATATTTACTGAGTGGTGGAGTTGTTCTGGGAATGCACGTGGTAAGATTAGAGTAGAATTTGATATGAGAGGCACTATAGAGGAAGGGTAGGAAATTAACTGGCAAGGTAAGATGAGAAATCTCACAGGCATCAGTGAGAAACTCTTAAATAAAAGACACCAATAAAACTTGCACTTAGCCAAAAGGAAAAGAGAGGTTCAGCCTGGAGAAACAGAAAATAGAATTGCATTCTTACAGAGGCATGGTGTGAGGAATGTAGTTGGGGGTCACTGTGGGAGGTGGATAAGCTTACAAATGAACATTAATATGCAGAAGTGAAAAGAGAAGCCAAATAAGGGAAGAAGAGGAAGGGATAGGCCAAGTGAAAGGTGAGAGAAGGGTGAAAATTAGAATGAACTTAAAGAAGTAATTCAGTTCCTGGCAAAAGCAGGAAGCAGCAGAGAAACTGGCAGAAATGATGGGCTTATTAGGAGAGTCTTTTTGGAAGGAGATAGGAATGAGCAGTTAGAGTTTGGGTGACTATGAGGTGGGAAGCTGTGAAGGGAAGCTCTCCAGCAGAGTGGAGGTCAGTGACTGCCCCAGAAACAATAATGTTTGGTTTTGGGTCACAGTCCAGAGGAGGGTAAGTAGTGTTCGAGAGATGGCAGGAAAAAATGTATTTTTAAAAAATATATATTTCTAGCATTCCTGTCCAAGGGTGTTGCAAATGCTTTGGCACGTCAGACAAAACAAGGAAAAGCAAATAAACTGAGCATGCAGGGAAATGTAAAGTGAGTAAGTGCCAAGAGTGCAAGTGAATAACCCTGAGATACAGCTCGGTGCAATTTGAGAGCCAGGTGCCTACACTTGCTTGTAGTGTCCCTACTGCAGCTTTTTGATGTAAATGAAGATGTATTTTTGCAATGGAAATCTATGTTTCCAAAATGACTCACAAGTAGATCAGCGAGTGGAGTTGGGCCATTTACAAGGCACTTAGCTTGCATTAATCCCTCTTAATTAGCAACTTGCCACTACCTGTGAGAAATTCCCTGCTTCGTAGTGACAAAGCATAAAAGATGAAGTGAGACATTTCCAACATCAAGATAGGCCTCACTGGACTTCATCCAATCTGCCATAAATCTCACCATAGGTCACGTTATGCAGACTCATATATGATTCTGGCTTCCATTTCCATTGCATCTCTCACCAGATACAACCTTCCACAACAGGCTTCAGATCTCTTATTTTGATCTCAAATGATAATTTCACTCTGATTGACAAAGCCCTAAACTATGTCTAACCCATCTCCCATAACTCTGCTCTTTTCCCTTCTCTTCCCTTCTCTTCCCTCCAGGATCAATGACAGGATTCCTCTTACCCTCACATTCCACCTCACCATCATTCAGATTTAAACAATCATCCTCTACCAATTCTGCCTTTTCGAGCATGTTACCACCAAACACATCATCCCCTCCTGACCTCCATCAGTATTCCGAAAGGGACCATTCTCTTTGTGACACCTTGGTCCACCAACTCCAAAAACATACTAATGGGAAACGGGGCACATGCCCCTTAAAATCTTCTCCTTCCTCATCATCCATATCCCCAAACACTCCTCCAGGTGAAGCAATAGTTTATTTGTATTTCATTCAGTTTAGAGCTGAAAATGTGTTGCTGGAAAAGTGCAGCAGGTCAGGCAGCATCCAAGGAGCAGGAGAATCGACGTTTTGGGCATAAGCCCTTCTTCAGGAATGAGGAAAGTGTGTCCAGCAGGCTAAGATAAAAGGTAGGGAGGAGGGACTTGGGGAAGGGGCTTTGGAAATGCGATAGGTGGAGGGAGGTCAAGGTGAGGGTGATAGGCCGGAGTGGGGTGGGGGCGGAGAGGTCAGGAAGATGATTGCAGGTTAGGAAGGCGGTGCTGAGTTCGAGGGATTTGACTGAGACAAGGTGGGGGGAGGGGAAATGAGGACACTGGAGAAGTCTGAGTTCATTCAGTTTAATCTAATGTACTCACTGCACCTCGCAATACAGTCTCCTCTACATTGGGAAGACCAACACAGACTGGGTGATCACTTTACTGAATACACCTACTTATTCCACAAGCATTAGACAATGCTTTGTCTTGATTGCCATTTTAAATTTCCCACCGGGTCTCACTGGGTCAAATGACTGCTCTCAGCCTGCTGCAGTGTTCCAGTGAAGGAGAACACAAGCTTAAGTAATGGCACCTTCATTTTCTGATTAGGTATGTTACAACCTTCAGAACACAATGTGTTCAACGATTGAGGTAATCCACTCTGTTCCCTGCTTTGATTTTGTCTTTTTGCCATGTTCCAGTCAGAATCTTGCTTTCCATCTTATTTCATTACTCCTATTTCATTACTCTGCCAATTCACTTACTCTGGAGGGATGTTTTGCTTCTTTACTATAAATTATTACTGCTCCCTTTGCCATTTAGTCTCTCCTGCCCTCCAAGACCTTCCTTTTTGTTCTCCCACTCTTCCTCTTTCAGTCAGCATTGAACTAATGTTTTCAGTTCTGAAGAAGAAAGCTTTGCTGGATTTGAAACAGCAACTTTATTTCTCTCACCACACATGCTTCCAGGCCCACCAAGTACGTTCAGCACTTTGGTCTTATTGCAGATCTCCAGTAACCATTGTTCTTTTCTTCAATTTCTCTTCAGACAATCGCACCAAAACCTTCTGTAGAACTCAAGGGTTTATCCTTGGTCTTTATCCTTGGGCTGGAAAATGGGGGGAAGTGATCGATGCTACAATCTCAGGCTTTAGTATGGAAGGTAATCAACACAAGGATAGTCTGGAAGCTGTAAACACATCAATATTTTTAAGAATTCCTCAGATGACAGTTCACTCTTATTCTTTAACCAACATCAGCAGCATCCATCTCTGACAGTGAGATTACTGATCATCTAGCCCTTGGTCATAGTGTGTTGTCCCTCCAGAAGCCACCTTTAATGTTTGAAGTTCACCACCTCCTGCAGATTCCATTTGTGGGTTCTTAACCTGCACTTCACCCTGACAGCGCAGGACCTAGGGATGAAATGCTCAAGCTGCTTAACACAAGTTCTATTTTGAAAAATCATAGCTCTGGGCAAAAAAAACCTGCTAAAATTGTGAAATATTTGAGATTTCACAGTTTCTGGATTTGCATTTTTGACATTAGAAAGCGACCTTAGACAGTGAGAAAAATATTGCACACAGAAAGTATTTTCAGAAAATGTTATCATGTGCTCAACAAAATACTATCACAAGGTAATACAGTCCCTATTGAAAATCAATAATGTTGTGTGGCTTCGACTGTATGAAGAAATAACAAGACTTTTGATACCAAATATTTATTACAGCACCACTGTCATCGATATGGAGAGACATGATTTCTTTGTCACTTCACTTATACATGTTAATGCTAAAGGTATATGCATTGTTCTTGTAATGCATATATGAAATCATGACCAGCACCCCCAACAAGCTGAATATGTCTCAGAACTTTGAAAATTGGCACAAGTAACTTGTAGCTACAATGCCAACAATTAGCTCTTGGCAGCCCACTGTTGTCAGAAAAGTATAAATAATAATGGTTATCAACAGCACTTTACCATAACTTAAACAGTTGGCACTGAAATTATTCCAAGTCAGTAGACGTTTAATTGGGTGTAACAATGTGTGGGATTATCATCAATTGAAGTTTTCAAACTGAAAAACAGATTGTACCTGATGCAGACTACTCTAACACATTAGCACATATCCCTAAAAGGGATTCTCAAGAGTGAAAAATCAGCAGAATACCTCATCCAACCAATTGCATACGCAAACTATTTTCAAAAAGTATTTTGTTAAGTAATTTGTGAAGCAGAAGGTAACAATCAAAAGGTAATACAGTCTCTTTTGAAAATCAAAAATATTTTGAGGCACTCAATCACAAGTGGCTCATGAGATATTAGCGAGGATTTTCAAAGAACTGCAGGGTTGAGTACAGAGCAGGCATAATCCCTGCAGATATATTGGGATTCCAATGTCTGTTCGATAGGTGTGTTATAATAAAAGGTAATAATTCTGAAAAATTAAGTGTTGAAAATTGCACTAAGTTCCACCCAATCTCATGACTACCCAACTCTGGGTGGGAACAAGGCAGAACATTTTAGGACTTGTGTACAGACCTAGATCCACAGTTCTCCTCATAGACCTTGTTAGCAAGGCCATCTTACTAATGTAATTACCTGACTGGTATTATTCAATTAATTACATCATGTTTAAGACAAGTGCCTCTTCTTGTTAAGATTCATTAGTGGTTGTTCTTCTACCATTGTAAACCATAAACACATTGATCCAGGCAAGCAATGATGACTAGTGGCAGCATTCATCTATTCAAAAAGACAACAATATAAGTTCTCAAAAAGCAGACTTTGGTGAGAGAGCGAGACAGAAAGAGAGCGAGAGACAGACATTGGTGCCACCAATTGAAGGTTCTTTTACCTCGTTCAGGAAGTGGTCAAAGTTCGAGTTTGGAATTTTTCATTTTCTTTCCTGATGAGTCCAAACAAATTGTGGGGTTGCTGTGGGGATCTAGATATTTTCTTTGCAGTTGCCTGAAGTTCAAATAGCTCCATAGCTTTCCAAAGAAGCTTCCTGGTCAAGTCAACTGCAGCCTCTAATCCTTTCCTGATGAAGGGCTTATGCCCGAAACGTTGATTCTCCTGCTACTAAGATGCTGCCTGATCTGCTGTGCTTTTCCAGCACCACACTCTCAACTCCTCCCTGCAGTCTCAAATATGGCTGTTGCCCGCTATTACTACTACCAGTCTGCTTCTAACTGCTGGCTTGGCACCTTTTATTGGGCATTGAGCTCACTCCTAGAAAATTACACCTGTAAGTTTTAAAATGTGTTACATTGCCAATGCAGGGCGAACACAGGGTTAGGATCCAGAATTCATATGGCCATCAAGTTCTTAATGCTGCAAACAGCCATGCCGATATCTCTCACAAATAAAAGAACAAAGATGTTCTCCTTCTCTGCAGGATATTTTGATTGCATAGTAAGAGTAGTATGGATAGATTATATATCAAGTAGAATCACCTTATGATAAACTACAAAACAATTGTCAATTATTCTTATTCTGCACAATTTTAAAACAGGATGGAATCTATCAATTTTTGCATAGTGCAGCAGCATTCTAATCTATTTGTAAAATATTAATTTGATTGGCTGCTTTCAACGGGCTTACTTTTTTAAGTCAAGTAATAGCCAGTTACAACCTTTTTAGTATACTGACTATACAAATTATTATTCCTTTCCCCTCCCCACACTGACCAGCTGTAGCATTGGGGTTCGCAAATGGCAGGTTTGTACTTGCAGGGTCTGTGTCTGGTGTTGCTTTTGTGGTAGCGTGGCTGAGTGGTCTAAGGAACTAGATTTAATCTCCAGTCTCTAGCGAGTTGTGGGTTTGAATCCCACTGCTACCAGAATCACAGGCAAAGTACGCTCAGCAGTTGTTTGTGAAAGACTGAGGCAGTCTGTGGTGTTTCCTTTTAGGGTAGTCATGGTTAAGGCGATGGATTAAAAATCCATTGAGGCATCCCTGTGCATGTTCAAATCCTGACGACTGCATTTGCTCAAATTACAGATTTTCAATGACTTCTAGCGGGATGAGTTCTACTGAAACTCCAGAAAACCTCTCTCAACTAACTAGGGTTTTCTTAGATTGTGCCATTTGTTGACATTCAGGAAACTCAAGTTCTGAACCAGAAACATACCAGACTCGAAACATTAGCTCTGTTTCTTTTTCCACAGATACTGCTTGACCTGTTGAGCAGGGATTGGAGCAGTGTCTTACAGGCAGCATGGTAGCTCAATGACGAGCACTGCTGCCTCACAGCACCAGGGACCTGGGTTTGATTTCCACCTTGGGCGACTGTCTGTGTGGAGTTTGCACAATCTCCCTGTGTCTGCGTGGGTTTCCTCTGGGTGTTCTGGTTTACTCCCACAGTCCAAAGGTGTGCAGGGTAGGTGAACTGGCCATGTTAAATTGCCCATAGTGTTAGGTGCATAAGTCAGGGGTAAATATAGGGTAGGGAATGGGTCTGGGTGTGGTACCCTTTGGAGGATCAGTGTGGACATTTTGGACCAAATGGCCTGCTTCATACTACAGGTAATCTAATTTATTTTACTTTTGTAATGTCCATGCAACACAGATATGAACAATCAGTGAATGAGTTTTTTTTCCCCAGACTCTAGGAAGGATACACTGTGGATTGTTAATAATGACCTGGACCTTAGCACATAGATTCAAATTTTGCAAATGATATCGAGCCTGGAAGTATAACAAATAATAATAGGTGGATAATAACAGATTACATGTAGGTACAAAAGCAGACTGGTGAAATAAGCAAATGTTTAACACAAAGATGTGTGAAATGATGCATTTTGGGAGGATGAGGAATGAGGAGATTGCAAAAGATGTCCACAAATTGCTGGAGGTGGCAAGATAAATTGAAAAATGAGTTGAGACTGTTCAAAAATCATATGGGATCACTAGCTTTTTAAAATACAAGAGCAGAGTGAAAAAGCAATGACGCTCAGCTAAATATTTATAAAACGTGAGCATAAAACTAGATGTTAGCTAGAGTACTGAATTCCAATTCTGAGCATCAAATGTTAGGAAAGCCAACAAAGCGTTCCAGAAGTTGTAGAAAACATTTACCAGAATGGTGTCAAAGATGAGGGACTTTATTTGGGAAGAATGGTGAAGCTGAGTTGTTCTCCACCGAGCAAGGAGGTTTGAGAGGGGATTTGATGGAGGTATTCAAAATGGCTCTTAATTCTGAGGAAAAACTGGATGCAGTGTCATTGACGTACAACTTATATAGCTTAATGTAGCCATATAATATATTAAGTTCTTAATATAGCTAAGATCTTAATGCACAGACCATGAAGGAAGTGAAGAGGTAATTGAAATTGCAAGAGCAAAAGGAACTCTAAGTTAAAGTAATGGCTTCTCCAAGTCAAAGTGGAGGGCAGCAGAGAAAGGACTCAAACCAGGAGGAGTTGGATGATGGATATTACACAGTGGTTGAAGACAAGCTACATTGAATGCCTGGCATAACATGACAGCTCATTTCCTAGCAGGAGTGACTGCAAGTAGCAGCAACTGCAGAAATATGTAACACTGCTCGTCATATCCTGTGGAAAAAGTGAGGACTGCAGATGCTGGAGATCAGAGTCAAAAAGTGTGGTGCTGGAAAAGCACAGTCAGTCAGGCAGCATCCGAGGAGCAGGAGAGTTGACGTATTGGGCATAAGCTCTTCATCAGGAATGTGGGTGTGGTCCAAGAGGCCTGAGAGATAAATGGGAGGGGGGGTGGGGGTGGGATGGGGGGTGATACTGATAGGTTGGAGGAGAGGGTGGAGGGACAGGTGAGAAAGAAGATTGATAGCTAGGACAGTTCAAGAGGGCAGTGCCAAGTTGGAGGGTTGTGTATGGAATAAGGCGGGGGAGGGGAGATGAGGAAACTGGTGAAATCAACGTTTATCCCATGTAGTTGGAGGATCCCAAGGTAAAGATAAGGTGTTCTTTCTCCAGTCGTCAGGTGGCAACAATCTGACGTTGGAGGTGGCCCAGGACTCGCATGTCATTGGTAGAGTGGGAGGGGGAGTTGAAGTGTTCAGCCGCAGGGCAGTGCGGTTGTTTGGTGTGGGTGTCTCAGATGTTCTCTGAAATGTTCCGCAAGTCCTGTCTCCCCAGTGTAGAGGGGACCACATCGGCAGCAATGGACACAGTGATGACATGTGCGGAAGTGCAGGAAAATGTCTGCCGGATGTGGAAGGATCCTTTGGGGGCCTTGAATGGAGGTGAGGGGAGAGGTGTGGGCGCAGGTTTTACACCTCTTGTGGTGGCAAGGAAAGGTGCCGGGAGTGGAGGGTGGATTGGTGGGGGCCATGGACACAAGGGAGTAGTGGAGGAAATGGTTTCTGCAGAACACAGATAGGGAAGGGGAGGGAATATTTTCTCTGTGCCTTTCAGCTTTTCTTATTACCTGGCAGAGCTCATTATCATATGATGGGACAGTAGTAAGGGCTTGTTGAAACTGATGGGATAGGTTTTATTTCACCTAAATGTACCTTGTGCTTTTTAGTCACAGAGTAGTACCTGACCAGAATGAAACAGCATGCAAAATTCCACTGATGGTCTTCTCTTTCTTGCAACCAGGGTAGAAAACATGTCGGAAATGCAATCCCACAACGTGATATTGTACTGACAGCGCTGCTCAATATCCCACTGAAGGAATTTCTCCAGCAACTATGTCAGAAACCCCTGTAGAGTCAGTCCCAAATGAATTTATCACTGTCAGATGCTGGTCAAGCTTCTATATATCTCCAGCAATTTCAGCATCTGATGTTTTTAATCTTACTGGATGCTATCAGATTACAAACTTCCCTTAGACTTTGAGGCATAGCCATTTGGTCAAACCTCAGGCAGTGTGGCTGCTATTGGCACATGCTGCAGTTGAGATATTATCTAGCATAGTGTCTAAGCAACATATCCACCTTCCTTAACTGATCACTGCAGACATCCCTGTAAAGGCGTCTGGCATTGTGCCTGCACTAAATAACAAGGCAAGACAGAAATACTTGAGGTTTTGGCTGCTGGGACAAAGCACAAAGTGTTGAAGTAAGGCAGAGATGTTGTGAGCATCCAAGTAGGCGCAAACTAAAAAAGTGCTAAGGCAGCTAGCAAGGAAACATGTGATGCATCCCAGTTGAATCAAGTTCAAAGCCTGGTTCTACATGCAAAGTTCTGTGGCTGCAACATTACATTGTTATGCCCCTGTGCACTCTACAGTGAAGCATTAGTTCAGGTCTTTGGATTTTGAGTACAATTACATTACCATTATATCCCCTCCCAGATTTATTCACAATCTCACACACCATAAGTGCAGATTACTTTTTCTTTCCTCAGACCAGCCTCCCCCAGGTGGAAACTGCTTCTTATATTTGAGCCCTGGTCATTCCCCACTTAATTTCAACTTATCTTAATCACTACTTGAGCTTGTACATATACGAATTGATTAATAGCATTTACAACATTAGCATAGAAATTAAACATTACACTGAATCCTAATGTACTTTCTTTCTAAATCCATTATCATCCACTTGATCATAATCTATCTTTCTGATTCTGCTTTCATCATATCATCTTCACAGACTAATGCCCATATTCCACTAACATTTATATGGAAAGCACTGGTTAAATCAGGCATGAGCTGCTGAGATGGTAGTTCCAATAATTAATCCTTATAAATGGAAATATCCTAAATGAGTTTTGAAGATTAAGTGATGGGAATGTGATTATTTCCATTGGCCATTGTAGCATTGTCGTAAAGAACAAAAAAAATTAATACTGCTTTGGAACCAAATGATAGTTTGTGTGGATAGCTACCTGAATTATTGCCAGAAGCCACCGGTTTTTGTCTCTGTCCATTCCATATTTTAATCGACCATAGCCAGTCTATTTTTCTCCTGTGTGATTCCCATTCCAAACGTTTGATCAAGGATGGGACAATTGCCTATTTCCATGCTGTTTGTACAGAATTGTGTAACATATCTCTGGATTGCTTCAGTCTTATTTACTGTATATCTCTCAGGGTAGAATGATCCCACATGCAACTTGCAACAGGGTTGGATGAACACATGTTTGATGAGTTATCACTGATACTTTTGTTTTCAACATTGGAAACCCTGTTCGCTTTGCATGTTATTTGTTGAATGTGGAAACCGTGTTGAAAATAATGTTTTAAAATGAACTCCCACATATGAATGCGCCTCTACCTGTGGAAAAATATGTTTGCTTTAAATTGTATAATCAGTTGATGGATCATTTTGTTTGATACTTTCCAGAGAATTGATATGATGTTGAATTAGTCTCAACATAAACTAAACAGTTATCTCAAATTAGCTAATCCATTTAAAAAATTTGTTAACAAGCTCATTTACAGTGTCAAGAGGAATGAAGTTTCCTGCTTGGTTCCCTGGAGAGGATAATTGCTCATCATGCACCACTTTGTCTTTTATTCATAAATTTTGCATCCCGTCTTCCACTGATATCCACAGCATTGGAATTTGGACAAGAGCTTTTCATGAAGAACTTTGTTGGAGGTTTTTCAGGAATCCAGAATTGATATGAGGCAAAAGCTGTATTTTAATCTAAATTCCATGTTAACCAAAGACCAGGACACTGACACAAAGTGCTTCAATGACATGAGAATAAACAAATGAAGCTAGAGATAGATACCAATCTGTAGTTTTCCAGCTGACTTTTATCTCCATTTGTGACTATATCACAGATGCTCCCTTATCTGTCTTGCTCTGGAAAGTAGCCAGCATTGACTCAATATTGGAGCTACTTCATCAGCCGCTATATTTAAAATCCATGGAAAGATTTCTCTCTCTGACAATTTTGCAATTAGAATATTTAAGCCAGCTATTGACAGCAGCAGCAAGTACTGTCCTCAGCCTTGCATTTTGAACCACCTACTACTTGTCATTTTGGAAACAATTGCAAAGATACAAACTCTGGAAAATGTTGCAATGCAAAATTAAACAATAAAGGAGAACAGAAATCCTACCTGTAGCCGTATGTGCCAAAATGACATCTGAATTACGTTCCCTTCAGTTTATAAAAAATCAAACTTCATGGAACTGACATGGGAGTTCACAACAAGCACAGTCCTCGGGCAAAGTGGAGTTTGAGTTTGGGCAGGATGATAGGGTAAATTTGAAACAAGATATGCAAATGTATTGAGGGACATTAAAAATTTATCTGAAAGGGGAAAAGTGTAGTCAAATCCCAGACTCAAACAAAACACTTCAAAACTAAGGCAATCTTAAAATACTGTACTCTTCAACTGACAAGTAAATTCTAATCTGGACAGATTCTTGACCAAATAAGAAATACATTTCCACAGCTATGTCTTAGTCATATGAGAGGTGCTACACATCACTCAATGTGCCATAAGGAATATCACAGGATAGAAATCAGGATGTTTTATAAAGTAACTAATATACTCAGGATGATAGCACTGCTTAAGCTTCACTTTCACTGGTTTATTCACCAGATTCTTCTCAGCCTTATAATCCCATCATAGGATCAATTCTATGCATATCATTTTATGATCGTTTTAATTCATTATTGCATGAAAATTACATGAAACTATTTTATCAATATGATCAGAAGACTATTTAAAGCAGCTATTATTCCATGCCATTATACATCTTTTGTCAAGCTACTGAGGTCTAATACTATAGCAAGAGTGCAAGATGTAATTAGGCTTGAAATAGCAGGCCTAACGGAGGTGATTTCTGAGGTCAAATACCATTACCAAAATGAAATAATCCAAGCCCATTCCTGTACATTGGATCACATACCACACAGACTGGGTTATTAAAAGTTTATTAACTGCACTATTTTTATTACTAGAATATTCAGATATCCATAGAGCCTGTGCTTACTAATGTTATTGTACATAACTAACTAACACACTGTGTAGACTCCTTTACAAAGCGATGAATGGAGATGCTGGTGTTGGACTGGGGTGTACAAAGTTAAAGATCACCCAACAGCAGGTTATAGTCCAACAGTAGAGAGTGACTGGAGGTAAGGAAGATACTTTTATAGCTGAACTTCATACAGTGCAAGGTCTTAAAAGGTCCATTGCCTGTCTGATATGGAACTGCAATATGCAATAATACAGCAGCACCCACACAAGGCAAAAAGTTGAGTTTAATTAGCACTGGTTCATCTACATGCAAAATGTGTCTTGCATGCTTTCATAAAGCATTAAACTGAATTTATTGTCACATGTACCAAGATACAGTGAAAAGCTTTGTCTTGTGAGCAATACAGGCAGGTCACAGAGTTAAATATCATAGATAAGTAAATAATAGGTAAGCAGTGGCAAAAAACAAAACATAGGTACAGGCAAATGCTAAGAGTTTGTGAGTCCATTCAGTATTCTAACAACAGTAGGGTAGTAACTGTTTCGAAACTGGCTGGTGCGTGTGTTGAGACTTATGTACCTTCTCCCTGATGGTAGAGGTTGTAGAAAAACATTGCCAGGGTGGGATGGATCTTTGAGAATGCTGGCGGTCTTTCCTTGACAGTAGGCCTGGCAAATGGATTCTATAGATGGGAAGCTGGTCTTTTATGATTGCCCGGGCCGAGTTCAACACTCTCTGTCCGATCTTGAATGGTGCAGCTGCCATACCAGGTAGTGATACATCCAGACAGAATGCTCTCAATAGCACACCAATAAAAGTTGGCAAGAGTATTCACCGTCATACCAAATTTCCTCAGCTGCCTGAAGAAGAGATGTTGTTGGGCCTTTGTAACCAGTGCATCCACATGAAGAGTCCATGAAACATGAATTTTATCAGGTGCCAATAGAATTTTCTACATGCATTTACTAGGTCATGGTGGACACAGACTCTGGTTCTGGATTCAACACAAGTTCCTCAAGACACACATTATTCAGGTGTTTGTGGCTAGGTGAGAGATAGAATTAGAGAGCAGTGATAACAAGTTTGAGAGAAAGTGAGAAGGGGAGGTGCAAGATACTGAGAGTGCTAAATAATGAGCAAAGTGTAAGGGAGGACACTAAAGAGTGAGACAAAGATAGAGGTGAGAGTGAGAGATATTCAAGATTATCCTTCCACAAAAAGGGAGGCTATTCAGACCATTTTGGCTATACTAACTTTTTGAAGGAACTGTCCAACATCCCAACAACTTCCCTTTAACTGTTTTAATTTTCTTTAAATACATGGTCAATTGTCTGAACATTTCAATGGAATTTCCTTCCCTCAAAGGGCATACATTCCAGATATGAGCAACACATGTATGAAAAGAAACTCTCTCCCAGTTTCTCTTATCCTTTTATCCATTAGCTCAGATCAATGATTTCTGATCACTTACCCATGTACCAGAACAAACAGCACCTCCCTCTTCACTCCATCAAAATTCATAATTTTTAATAACTCTACCAATACCAACCTTTACTTTCCCTGCTATTAGAAGAACATTCTGTGTCTCTATTCTCTCCACATAACTGAAGTGCCTCCTCTAAGGGGTAGGTCTAATAACTCCCCTCTTCTCCCCCCTTACCTATCCAAGGCTTATCTTTCTTAAAGTATTGGACTGAGAACTATACTTAAGACCATATCTGAGGCTAATCCAATATATTCAGTGAGGCCCATTTACTAAGCCAAATATCATATATGTTTTCTAACCACCTTATTAACTTGTCTTGCTGCCTTCAATGAGTAATTAATGTGTAGACCTTTGCTGTTACTGTTTTTTATTTTTAATTTTTTTTTTACATTAGACAATACTGTTACATGCAAAGTGCAGACAATACAGACCCAGCAAGCCCCCATCCCTCCCACCTAAGGAGCTCTTTTATTTTATTTTATTTTTTTTTTGCAGAGGAGGACACTCCTGTTTATTTTTTTTTTGGAGGGAGAAATGATCTCTTTATATTTTTTTTCCTTTTTTTTCTTCTTTTTTTTTTAAATTTAACCCCCACACTACCACCTAAGTGCGGTAGTGCTTATTTTTTTCCCCCAGCACCCATGGTGTGTGTGTGCAGGTGTGAGACACAGTGAAAGACAAAGTGCACGAATCTTTATTCAATTTCCACCACCAGGAAGATAGGAAAACACCCGGGTGGCCAGTGACAAGCACTGCCCTTCACATCAAGGGACAGTGCTGTGTGATCAAAACAGTGAAGGGGAGGGTAGGGACTAAATCAAAATAGAATTGGAGGGAGAAATGATGCACTCCACTCCCTGCGACGCCCACCTCTCCCTGAACAACTCCAGGGTGTTGGTCGACACCGCGTGCTCCTTCTCCAAGGACACCCGGGCTCTAACGTAACCGCGGAAGAGGGGCAGGCAGTCGGCCCTAACGACCCCCTCCACTGCCCGCTGCCTGGACCTGTTGATGGCCAGTTTGGCCAGGCCGGGAACCGACCCACGAGGAGGTCTTCAGACCTGCCCTCCTTCCTCCGTACCGGGTGCCCAAAGATCAGGAGCGTGGGACTGAAGTGCAGCCAAAAACAGAGGAGAAGGTTTTTCAGGAAATCAAAAAGGGAGTGCAAACGCCCACACCCCATATACAAGTGGTCCACGGACTCCACAGCGCCACAGAACAAGCAGTTGGGCTGGGAGTCCGTGAACCACCGCAATCTGCGGTTGCAGGGGACTGCTGCGTGCAGCACCCTCCACCCCAGATTCCCGAGAGAACCTTTGCTTTTGCTTACAACCTCCCTCCAATTAAAATAGTGCCTTTTAAGTTAAACTGCCTCACAAGCTCATTCTTAGAAAATTGTTTCTAGCCATGGTTATTAATTAAGCAGTTTCTGAACAATTGAGACTTTTAAATTTAATGTTAAATGATTCTATTTCCTCCAGGACAATGGTTAATTATACTTTATAATGACTTCCTATTGGAGATGTTTCCTCCTATTATCTTACATCTCAATGCTATGATTAATTAGAAATTACTCACCTACCAATAATGAGAACTAGTCCAATTAATACAGGAGATGTTTCACAAGAGTAACAAACAGCTGTGTTACCACATTTTCCTTCTATTTAATGAGGCTAGGAAATAGTATTTGCTATTACAAATTCACATACATAGTCATGGTAGATAAGTGCTTGATGTCACTGTGCAATAACAACACATTCTCTTTTGGCAACAGGTGCAATTAAAGCATTTGAAGAAAGGCAGGGTTGCATTTTGTTGGCAATCCCTAGTTGCCTTTGAGAAGGTCGTGTTGAGCTGCATTCTTAAATTGCTGTAGGTTGACCCACAATGCTATTAGGGAGGGAATTCTAGGATTTTGACCTAGTGACAGTGAAGGGATGGCAAATATATTTCCAGATCAGGGAACTTTCAAGGTAGCGATGTTCCCATGTATCTGCTGTCCTTATCCTTCTCAATGAAAATGCGTGTGGGTTTGGAAGTGTTATTTGAGGATCTTTGGTGAATTTCTACAATGCATCTTCTAGATAGTGTTGCTACTAAACATTGGTAGTGGAGGGAGATGCTTGTGGATGTCATGCCAGTTAGGTGGACCACATTCTTCTGGATGGTGTCAAGCTTCTTGAGTGTTGTTGGAGCTGTACCCATTCAGGCAAGTGGGGAGTATTCTGTCACTTTTCCGACTTGTGCCTTGTAGATGGCGGACAGGCTTTGGGAATGTGGAAGGATGTGAGGTTATGTACTTTAGCAGGAAAAATAGAAAAGCAAAATCTCATTTAAATGGGAAAGGCTGCAGAAAGTTGCAGAACAAGGAAATTTGGGAGTCCTCATCTTTGAATCACAAACAAGTTCAGTGGGTAACAGGGAAGGCAAATTGAATGATGGCCTTTCTTTCAAAGGGGTCAAAGTAGAAAAATGAGGTTCTGTTAAAAGTGTATAAGGCATTGTTCAGACCACAGCTGAAATAATTAAACATTTTTGGTCTCCCATTATCTAAGGAAAGGTACAGTGGCATCAGAATCAATTCAGAGAATGTTCATTAAACTCATCACAGGTGAGTACAGATTTTATGAGGAGAGGTGAAACAAATTGCATTGTACTAATTAGAGGAAACTTGACAGGGTAGGTGCGGTAAGGTTACAAGAAAGTCTGGGACTTAAGTATATAGTCCCAGAATAAACCCATTTAAATTCGATATGAGGAGGATTTATTTTCTGAATCTGTGGAATTCTTTACAGCAGAAGTCTGTGCAGGCTGTATTGTTAAATATATTTAAGGCTGAGATAGATAACTATTTAATTAGAAAGTGAATTGAGCTTTAGGGGATGAGGCGGGAAAGTGGAGTTGAGGATTATCAGATCAACCATAATCTCTTTAAATGGTGAAGAGACTTGATGGGCTGAATGGCCTACTTCTGCTCCTAATACTTATGGTCCTATGATGTTATGGTTTTACTTTGAGGTGTACTCTATGCTGTTTCAGTAAATGCGTCAGACACTTTTCACGCAAGACTCCACAATAACACTGAGAAGATCAATATTTTCCAAGATGTTTTTTCGGTAATGCTGGTTTAGGATAAATGTTAGCTAAAAGTCTGGGACTCGTTGATTTTTTTTAACCAGATAGTTTGGGGAAATCTGTTATTTACTTGAACCATCGAAAGTTGTATTTTCTCAATCCGAGATCGACAGCTCCAACAATACAGCAATCCTGAATATTGTACTGGATTGTCGGCCAAGATTGTGTTCAAGTCACAAGATGTGGCCTGAATGCACAAAATACTGACTCAAAGGCAACAGTGCTACCAATTTAGAAAAGATGGCACAATTTATAATGCCTCTCAGTGAAGGTGGATACAGACTTGCACAAAACCAGCTTCTACTGTCCATCAAAAATGGAAATCTGCTCTGCAGTGGTTCACATTACTTTTATTGAGCAATATAAACTTGAGGATATTCAACATTGGAAATGGCCTCATTCACAAATGACAGCACAAAAATGTTAGATTTCCAACTGGTTTCAATCTTTTTATGAAAACAACATGAACCATAACTGATGGAAATGACCAGGATGTCTATTACCTGAATGTTACGAAGCAGCATCAATCTCTGCTTTATTTAGTCAAACTCTTTACAAGATCACACAAAGGGCATGATAAGGTCATAAAATTCCCACGTTTGATACACCCAGCAATCCTTGAACTTAAAACTTTAAAAAACAATCTATTTCAATGGAGTATTATTGTATATAGAACTCCTTCCTCCAGTTTTCAAGTGTAGGTTTGTGATTCACACTCAGCTCATGCTTGGTCCCCATTGAGGTAGGCAGCACAGACTCTGAATGTAGAAATTTAAGACAAAGTGGGTGAATTTGCCTCTGGCAATAAGACCCTCAGCTCATCAGGGCCATCCAGGCACAAAAACCTTTGGGTCATTCAACCAACCTCCAAGATGAATGGGGGAGTGGAGTGCTGCTCTTGACTTCCTGTACCAGGATTGCTTGACTGATGTTCCAGTCGTGAGCTGGATCCTTGTCAATGTGCACTGTATCAATACTATGATTTTAAGGGCTGTATTTTGTCCTATTTGTTAATGAAGGAGGTTTGAGACAGAAGTATTGAGCGGTCTACTCAAAGCCAATAGAGCAAATAGCTTGTGAGGCCTTTGTTAGATCAAAGAGAACAAAGAAAATTTACAGCCCAGGAATAGGCCCTTCGGCCCTCCAAGCCTGAGCCGATCTAAATATACTGTTTAACCTGTTGGTCAATTCCTAAGCATCTGTATCCCTCTGCTCCCCACCTACTCATGCATCTGTTCAGACGCATCTTAAATGAATCTACCATGCCTGCCTCTACCACCACAGCTGGCAATGCGTTCCAAATGCCCACCACCCTCTGTGTGAAGTAATTGTCGTGTGTATCCCCCTTAAACTTTCCACCTCTCACTTTGAAAACGTGACCTCTCGTTATTGAATCCTTCATCCTGAGAAAAAGCTTGTGTCTATCCACCCTGTCTATACCCATCATAATTTTGTAAACCTCTGTCAGGTCCCCCCCTCAATCTCCTTTCTTCAAGTGAGAATAAATCTAACCTACTCAACCTCTCTTAATAGCTAGACCTTCCATACCAGGCAACATCCTTGTAAACCTTCTCTGCAGTGTCTCCAAAGTGTCCGCATCCTTTTGGTAATGGGGCACCCAGAACTGTACACAGTATTCTAAATGCGGCCGAACCAATGTCTTGTACAATTTTAACATGACTTGCCAGCTCTTTACCCACCACCCCCGTCCGATGAAGGCAAGCATACCATATGCCTTCTTGACCACTCTATCCAATTGTGCAGCAACCTTCAGGGTACAATGGACCTGCACTCCTAAATCTCTCTGCCCATCAACTTTTCCCAAGGCTCTTCCATTCATTGTATAATTTGCTCTAGAATTAGACTTGCCTAAATGCATCACCTCACTTTTGTCTGGATTGAAAGCTACTTTTCCGCCCAACACTCCAGTCTATGTATATCCTCCTGTATTCTTTGACAGTCCCTTATGCTTTCTGCCACTCCACCAATCTTTGTGTCATCTGCAAACTTGCTGATCATACCAACAGTGTCCTCTTCTAGATCATTTATGTATACTACAAACAACAGTGGCCCCAACACTGACCCCTGTGGAACACCACT
>NC_057728.1:16228109-16233546 GCF_004010195.1 Chiloscyllium plagiosum
TTATCTTTTAGTGGACCAATCCTTTCTCTAGTTACCTGCTTGCTTCTTACATAAGAATAAAATGCTTTGGGATTTTCCTTAATTCTGCTTGCTAAAGCTATTTCATGACCCCTTTTAGCCCACTTGATTCCTTGTTTAAGACTTGTCCTACTCTTCCGATATTCCTTCTGGGCCCGTTCTGTTCTCAGCTGCCTAGACCTTATGTACGCTTCCCTTTTCCTCTTGGCTAGTCATACAATTTCTCCTGTCATCTAAGGTTCATGAATCTTGCCCTTCCTATCCTTTGCCTTCAACGGGACATGTCTATCTTGCACTACCGTTAACCTATCTTTGAAAGCCTCCCACATCTCAAATGTGGGCTTCCCTTTAAATAGCTGTATCCAATCCACAGTTCCCAGCTCCTGCCTAATTTTGATATAATTGGCCTTGGCCCAGTTTAGCACACTTCCCTTAGGACCACTCTCTTCTTTATCTATGAATATTCTAAAACTTACAGAATTGTGGTCACTGTTCCCAAAGAAATCCCCCACCGCAACTTCCATCACTTGTCCTGGCTCATTCCCCAGTACCAGGTCCAATATGGCCCCTTCCCTCATTGGACTATTGACATACTGCTCTAGAAAACTCTCCTGGATGCTTCATACAAATTCTACTCCATCCAGACCTCTGACACTAAGTGCATCCCAGTCAATGTTGTTTTTCTCTTTAACTAGTAGGAACAATAGTAAGCAGCCTAAATGGGTGGAATCAAGCACCCACAGAATCAGGACCTTTTTAGTTTTACTGTCTGCAGTAGCTAGGGTCTTGAAGTTGAATGTGGAAACTCTTATTCCTCTTTCTGTTTCAAGTAAAGGCCGGGGTTCTCTTCTGTTTTTACTCAATTTGCCTTTCTCAAGGGCGTGTTTATGGGATGTTACTATTTGGAACAATTAATTAGTAGTAGTTAATATGTTCTGTTAAGCATTTTGACAGATTTACTGTTAAGCTATTTCATTTCTTTTGTTTTTATTTTGTTTCTATTTTAACTGTTGTATAAAAATAAAGTGTGGCTTGCTTAACCCACTTGCTTTACCAATCAAACTACATCTGGAATGCAATGCAATGCAATGCAATAAGAAAAAGTTACGGTCTAGACTAAATCCTTAATATATTTAGAGGGGATTTGGTCTGGTCCACAACAGCACAAAGTATCCTTGCATCAGCTACTCAATGATAATTGCTCATGTGGCCTGCAATGCAGGTCAGTGCATCCTATGTATTCTGCATGTAGATTAGAGAGATACCATGAGAAACCTGGGGGAGTGACAAATATGGATTGCCAATATGGTCTGCCCTGCATATGACTCCAGACCCACAGCAATGCAGTTAACTCTTATCTGCCCTCAGGGCAATTAGGAATGGGCAATAAATGCTGGCCCAGCAGCAATACCTCTGCCCATGAATGAGTGAAAAAAAAATTATGAAGAAGTGCATGTAGATCATGCCATGAGATGATGTTACATATTGAGCCAACGGCAAACTAAAGTTAGGATAGGAATAATTACAATATTAGGATAGGAACTGAAGGTAATGAAGTTGTTAACAAGCAACAATTTCCCTTAATAGGCAACTTGTCACTCCATAGCGGGAAACTCATCTTGATTCCCAGAACTTAGTTAATCGATGCAGTGAGCTGCTCCCAATGTTGAAAAAAGCCTCGCAAGATTTCTTGTGTGACTTTACCATATTTCTCACCATAGCCCATGTCATTCTAACTCCTATAAGATTCTGCCTGTAGTCTTTCCGTCACTCACATCTCCTAAAATGTGCATTTTCTTTGACGGTTTATTTGTGTCTTAATTTCTTATCTCATATTTAATGACTCTATTTTCTTTGAACAAGGTTCCACTTTCATAGCCTTACACTGCTCCCATTGTGAATGACCAGTATCTCTTATAGCAATAGTTGTATCCTTGATGTTTTCAGACTATCCTTTCATCACCATTTCCCAAAATACATGAAAAGTTACAGTGTGTTGCATAATTTTGCATAACTTGAGCAAGCTGCTTACCTTTCAGACCTAATGTCTCCACTGGCTTGCTGACTTCCAGGGCAACTCAGGTTGTCCTTGAATCTGGAAAATTTCACTCTGTCTTCACCTCCTCAACCTTCTTCATTGGAGTGCAATTCTCAACAGCAATATACATCTGTTTCTCTTTCTTGTACACTATGTCTAGATTATATCTCTAAATTAAGTCCCATTTATGCAGATGCTGTGTAGCAAATAGAAGTGGTTTGAGAAAGATGCTTTGAAATGGCTTGTGTTTGGATTCCACTGTCACTTTGCTGTCCCAAATGGTTACTGATTAAAGGTCCACATGTAAAGACAATAGCTAGGTACTCTTTCTCGGTCTGAGCGTAACATTGCTCAGTTTGTGTTAATAACCTGGCTGCAAAGGATTGTTCTCGCTGCATGGGTAATGCTTACTTGCATCACACTGGAAGGTGACTTCAACTAATTCCTTAGTACTGACATTGTTATCACTAATTGTTTCATTCTGCTGAAAGCTACTTCTTTTGTGCCCAAATATCACTATACGTCCTTAGCAGTGAGCTTGCATGGTAACTCATACCCTGATAACAAGTTAGGCATGATTCACCAATCAAACAAATCTTGCATTGCTTTCACCTCTATTGGGGTTGCTGCATCTCTGCTACAGGTACCACCTTGTCAGCATTCAGGCAAAGGCTTCAATGCTTCTAAATCCTTTTGTTGTCAGTACATGACCGATGTACTAAAACTTTAGGTGTTTTCAACAGCATCTTTTTCATGTTCAGCTTCAGGTTTGTTTCCTGAGCTGTCTTTAGCAGCCACGCTATATTCTGATTGTGATCTGTAATCGATTCTTCTATTGTGTCTCCACATTCATAGGTTAGCAGATCACCCACAATGACTTCTCCTCCAGGAAGATCACTGATTATCTCGTGCTTTCTGAATTGATAGTCTTTTGGAGTACTGGGAATGCCAAACAGCGTGCACAAGCATTTATGTCTCCAAAATGGCATCCAGAAAGTAGTCAGAAAACTACTATTCTCATCCAGCTTCACTTGCCAGTAACTATCTATCACATTGAGGGGAGTAAAACCTTTACCTTGGCAAGGTGTGAAAGAATTTCTCCAATAGTCGGCATGGCATATTGAAATTTCTTCAAAGCTTTATTGAGATCTTTTGGATTTACGCAAACTCTTACTTTTACATACTTTATCTCTGCTGCTAATCCGGTCTGCAAGAGTTCTCACTTTCTAGATTACTCCTTTCATTTCCGGTCTTTCAGGTTGGGCCTGAGGACAACGAGAACACTCCTCAGCAGATGTTGAGTTGGTCTCACACTTTCATCTACTTCCAAATAATATTAATCAGAAAGACATATGAGGCCTATAACAACATCTTTGTCATTTTCTACTATCAGAGATGGAAATGTGTTGCTGGAAAAGCGCAGCAGGTCAGGCAGCATCTAGGGAACAGGAGAATCGACGTTTCGGGCATTAGCCCTTCTTCAGGAATCCTGAAGAAGGGCTAATGCCCGAAACGTCGATTCTCCTGTTCCCTAGATGCTGCCTGACCTGCTGCGCTTTTCCAGCAACACATTTCCATCTCTGATCTCCAGCATCTGCAGACCTCACTTTCTCCTCATTTTCTACTATCAGTCCAACAATAAATGGCAAAACACTGCAAATGTCTTTCAGCATGTTTCAGATGATTTGCTTCAGCTAAGAGGAGTGAACTTTGCTTAATGCCTACAGTCTGGAGCTCCAGATATTCATTCTTCACATTGCATTGGGTTCTCAGCTTTGTTTATACTCTTGGGATGAGTATCATTCCCTCAAACACACTCAACCTTCCATGCTGAATCATCACCTTCAGCAAAAGAGTCAACAGACATTTATTATAGCTGATGTTATATGTTACTGTCACAGGCACTTCAGTCTTTGGGATGATGTTAATCCATTCAGTTACAAATGGGAACATGTTTTCACTAACATGCCATGCTTCGAGTAGCCTAAGCTAAGTTGGAGTGTGAGACCTTTATTGCCTCAGTTCACATGCTATGTTACAATCATCATATCACGAGCATCTCTCTTAAAAGAATACTTGCACACTGTGAGATAACACAACAGGACATGCTCTCATTTGGGAGTGTGTCTCCTGTGAACAGATTGAACAATTGCACTGAGCTTGAGGTTGTAGGTCAGCAGAGGTAATGCCATCTTCACACCAACTCATTCTCAAAAAACACCCTCCACTTTAACTGTTCAGACTGGACTTAAACATTAGTGCCTGCTTCTGTCTCCCCTCTTTAACTGGGCAATAAACACACATGAGCTGTGAACCCACCCCCTCCCATTGCACCAGACACGAGTAGGGTTGACACCTGAAAATGGTCATGAGGGGTGAAAATTTGTAAAGCAGAAGAAATTCAAGCCGGTGTATCGTTATTGATGCATCAAAACGATTCATGCATTGTAACATCTTTATCAACTCTTAATCTTCTTAGAAAATGTTGGAGCTTTCTATGCTGTACTCTCTGAAATTAATCTGAATTTTAATCAATTTCATTGCGTGTAAAGGTGCTCACAAATTGCACAAATCTAAAAATACACTAAAAATCATGGTTAAAGAAAACAAAATCAATGACTGGATTATTATGAACCAAACTACATTCCTCATCCATATTTACCTAGTGATCTTGTGAAATCAGCAGCTCTGAAAAGCAATTTTCAATGTGCACAAATTGTCAAATTGCTGCTTTGAACCCATATATAAATGCAGAGATATAGATGTGTTAGTTGTATGATATAAATTTCAAAAGTCACCCTCAATTTTGATGTTTAATCTGCACTATCGCAGTTGATAGAATGGCAAGATTGTATAGCTTGGCAAAAATATAACTACACGATTGCACATTGTAAATCATTTTCTGGATCAGTGGTGCTGGAAGAGCACAGCAATTCAGGCAGCATCCGAGGACAGGCAAAATCGACGTTCCGGGCAAAAGCCCTTCATCACGAATAAAGGCAGAGAGCCTGAAGCGTGGAGAGATAAGCTAGAGGGGGGTGGGGGTGGGGAGAGAGTAGCATAGAGTACAATTGGTAGGTGGGGAAGGAGATGAAGGTGATAGGTCAGGGAAGAGAGGGTGGAGTGGATAGGTGGAAAAGGAGCTGGGCAGGTCGGACAAGTCCGGACAAGTCGAGTTGCTGGAGGTTAGAAACTAGGATGAGGTGGGGGAAGGGGAAATGAGGAAACTGTTGAAATCCACATTGATGCCCTGGGGTTGAAGTGTTCCGAGGCAGAAGATGAGGCGTTCTTCCTCCAGGCATCTGGTGGTGAAGGAGCGGCGGTGGAGGAGGCCCAGCACCTCCATACCCTCAGCAGAGTGGGAGGGGGAGTTGAAATCCT
>NC_057728.1:16235000-16260786 GCF_004010195.1 Chiloscyllium plagiosum
TTAGGGAACATCTTCGAGACACCCGCACCAATCAACCAAATCGCCCCGTGGCTCAACATTTGAACTCCCCCTCCCACTCTGCCGAGGATATGGAGGTGCTGGGCCTCCTCCACCGCCGCTCCTTCACCACCAGACGCCTGGAGGAAGAATGCCTCATCTTCCGCCTCGGAACACTTAAACTCCAGGGCATCAATGTGGATTTTAACAGTTTCCTCATTTCCCCTTCCCCCACCTCATCCTAGCTTCTAACCTCCAGAAACTCGATCCCCTGACCTGTCCGGACTTGTCCGACCTGCCCAGCTCGTTTTCCACCTATCCACTCCACCCTCTCTTCCCTGACCTATCACCTTCATCTCCTTCCCCACCTACCTATTGTACTCTATGCTACTCTCTCCCCACCCCCACCGTCCTCTAGCTTATCTCTCCATGCTTCAGGCTCTCTGCCTTTATTCCTGATGAAGGGCTTTTGCCCGAAACGTCGATTTTGCCTGTCCTCGGATGCTGCCTGAATTGCTGTGCTCTTCCAGCACCACTGATCCAGAATCTGGTTTCCAGCATCTGCAGTCATTGTTTTTACCTCATTGTAAATCATTTCTGATTTACCTTTATTACTATATTCGGCAGGTCAATTTACTTCAAAATCAAATAATTGAGTTGTCCTGTATTGTTCTGAGGGTGTTGTACTTAAATGCACACAGTATATGAAACAAGGTAAATGATCTTGGAGCACAGAAATTGGCAGGTATGATGTTGTGGGCTTCACATAGGTATGATTGCTATGGGGCTCAGGGCTGGGAACTAAATATCCAGGATACATATCCTATCAAAAGGACAGTCAGATAGGCAGAGAGGGTGGAGTTACCTTGTTATCAGAAATAAAATTAAAATTGGTGGAATGAGGTGATATAGTGTTGAAGGAACGTATGGTAGAGTTGAGGAACCACAAAGGAAGAAAGGCCCTGTTAGGAGTTAAGTCCAGGCATCCTAGAAGTTGTCAGGATGTGGGGCAAAAAATAAATCAGGAGATTGAAAAGACAAACAAGAAAGGCACTATTACAATAGTCATGTGGACTTCAAAATGCAGATGGGCAGGGAAAATAAGGTTGGTAACAAATCCCAAGAAAAGAAAATCATGGGATGTCTATGGGGTGCTCTTTTGGAGCAGCTTGTGGTCGAGCCCACTAGGGAACAGTCAATTCAGGATTTGATGTGTAATTAGGGAGCTTAAGGTGAAGGAACCGCTAGGGGGCAGTGACCATAAAATAGTAGGATTCACCCTCCAGTTTGAATGGGAGAAGCCAGAATCAGACGTAATGGTGTCATAATCGGGTAGAAAGAACTACAAAGACATGAGGGAGGTGCTGGCCAGATTTGATTGGAAGGGGAGCCGAGCAGGGAAGATGACCGAGCAGCAATGGCAGGAGTTTCTGGGGTTAATACAGCAAACAGCAGAAATTCATCCGAAGGAAGAAGAACCATACTAAGGAGAGGATGAGGCAACCGTGGCTGACAAAAGAAGTCAGCATAATAACAAAAGAAAAATTGTACGTTCTTGTGAAACTTAGTGGGAAGCCAGAGGATTGGTAGCCTTTCAAACCCAGCAGAAGACAGCTAAAAAAGAAATAACAGAAGCAGATGAAAAATGATGGTAAGCGAGCTAGTAATATAAAAGAAGATTTCAAGAGTTTTTAAATATATATTTCAAGGTAAACAATGGCAAGAGTGGACATTGAACTGCTCAAAAATGAGGCTGGAGAAGAGTAATGGGGAAACAAAGAAGTGGCAGAGGAACTGAATAGATGAATTGCATCAGTCTTCACAGTGGAAGATATCAGCAAGATACCAGAACTTCAACAGAGAGTTGTGGGCAGAGGTGAGTGTAGTGGCTGTTTATGGGTGAAAATGCTGGGGAAGCTGACAGCTAAAGGTGAATAAATCACCAAGACTAGATGAACTCCATCCCAGAATTCTAAAAGGTGTCGCTAAAGAAACTGTGCAGACATTGGTGGTGATCTTCAGGAATGACTGGATTCAGGGAGGGTCCCAGAGAACTGGAAATTGGTTAATGCAACATACCTGTTTAAGAAGAGAGAGAGGCAGAAGATGGGAAATTACAGGCTGGTTAGCCGGATCTCAGTACTTGATAAGGCTTCAGAGTCCGTTAAGTATGAGATTATGGAATATTTGGAAGTGCATGACAGAAGAGGGCTTTGTCAATGCCTGACAAATCTGTCAGAATTCTTTGAGAAGGTAACAAGCAAATTAGACAAAGGAAAACCACTGGTCATTATCTATTTTGATTTCCAGAAGACATTTGTTATGGTGCTACACAGGAGGCTGTGAAATAAGATAAGAGCCCTGCGTGCAGATCAAAGTACTGACATGGATAGAGGATTCGCTGACTCACAGAGGGCAGAAAGTGGGGATAAAGGGGTCTTTTTCAGGATAGTAGCAGATGAATAGTGGAGTTTAGAAGGGGTCAGTGGTTGGGGCCACAACTATTCACACTTATAAATTACATGCAGGGATGGGTAGTGTTGAAAAGGTTACAGAAGGACTTGGACAGGCCAGTCAAGTGGGCAAGGAAGTGGCAGATGGCATACAATGTGGGAAAGCGAGAGGTTATGCAATGAAATCAAGATAATTGGAGAAACCCAGCAAGTCTGGCAGCATCCATGAGAAGAAAGCAGAGTTAATGTTTGACTGACTCTTCATCAGTCAACAGACCCAAAGCATTCACTCTGCTTTCTTCTTACAGATGCTGCCAGACCTGCTGAGTTTCTCCAATAATATGTTTTTGTTTTCAGTTCTACAGCATCCACAAATCTTTATGTGAGGATTTGCACTTTAGTAGGAGAAATAGAGGTGGAGACTATTTTATAAATGGGACAAGGCTTTGGAAATCTGAAGCAGAAAGGTACTTGGGAATCCTCGATCAGGATTCTCTTAAAGTTAACATGCAGGTACAGTTCGATTCTCCTGTTCCCTGGATGCTGCCTGACCTGCTGCGCTTTTCCAGCAACACGTTTTCAGCATGCAGGTACAGTTGGCAATTAGGAAGGCAAATGCCAATGTTAGCATTGATTTGAAAATGGCTAGAATACAAGAGTAGAGGTGTACTGTTGAGGCTGTATAAGGCTTTTGTCCCAGCCTCTGGACTACTGTTTTAGCCACAGTACTTATATGGCTGTTCCCATTCAGTTTCTGCCATTGATAATCCCAACTGGGGCTGATTCAGCAATGATAATGTGATTGAATATCATGTGAAGATGATTTGACTCTTTCTTATTGGAGATGGTCATTACCTGACTAATAGGATTCACATAGAGATAGAGATTCACAACATGGGAACAGACCGTTTGGTCCAAGTTGTCAATGCTGAGCAGATATCCTAAATTAATCTAGTCCCATTTGCCAGCATTTCACCCATATCCCTCAAAATCCCTGCTATTCATATACCCATCCATGTGTCTTTTAAATGTTGTAATTGTACCAGCCTCCTCTGGCAGCCCATTCCATACACTCACCACCCTCTGCATGAAAACGTTGCCCCTTAGGTTCTTTTAAAATCTTTCCCCTCTCATCTTAAATCTATATCCTCTAGTTTTGGATTGCCTTACCCTGGGGTAAAAACGTTGACTATTCACCCTATCCATTCCCCTCATGATTTTATAAACTTCTATTAGGTCACCCCCTCAGCCTCCGATGTTCCAGGGAAAACAGCCCCAGCTTATTCAGCCTCTCCCTATAGCTCAAACCCTCCAACAATGACAACATCCTTGTAAATCTTTTCTGAACTCTTTCAAATTTCAATTTCCTACAGCAGGGCAACCCCAGAATTGAGCACAGTATTCCAAAAGAAGCCTAACCAAAGACCTGTACAGCCACAATATGACCTCCCAACTCCTCTATTCAATGTACTGACTAATAAAGGCATACGTATTAAATGCCTTCTTCAGTTTCTTGTCTACCTGTGTATCCGCTTTGAAGCAATTATGTACCTGCACCTTATGGTCTGTTTGTTTGGCAAAACGCTCCAGGATCTTACCATTATGTGTATAAGTTCTGCCCCGATTTGACTTTACAAAAATGCAGCACCTCACATTTATCTAAATTAAACTCCATCTGCCACTCCCTGGCCCATTTGCTCATATGATCAAGGTCACATTGTACTCTGAGGTAAGCTTCTTCACTGTCCACTACACCTCCAATTTTGTTGTCATCTCAAACTTATTAACCATACCTCCTATATTCATGTCCAAATTATTAATACAAATAACAAAAAGCATTAGTAAGTTTTGAGAAGATTTGTAGCTCAGGTTGAGGCTCTGGATGTAGGTTTGCTTGCTGAAGGTTCGTTTTCAGACATTTCGTCAGCATAATAGGTAACATCAACAGTGAGCCTCTGGATGAAGCACTACTGGCATGGTTTGCTTTCTATTTATGTGTTTAGGTTTCCTTGGGTTGGTGATGTACATGAACATCAACTAGCCACAAAAAGACATGACCCACTCTCACTGGTATCCTTACATATGGATGAGGAAGGACACCACTTGGACTGGAACAACACATTTATCCTAGGACATGCCAAACAGAGACATGCACGAGAATTCCTAGAAGCATGGCATTCCAACCGGAACTCTATCAAGAAACATATTAATTTGGATCCCATTTACCACCCTCTGAGAAAAAGAATAGGAAATGATGTCACCACAGGAAATGACATCACCCACCCAAGGAAACCTAAACACATAAATAGAAAGTGGGCCGTGCCACCAGTGCTTCATCCGGAGGCTCACAGATTATGTTATCTAGTATGGTGACAAATCGTCTGACAACGAACTTTCCAGCTCAGCAAGCAAACCTACATCCAGAACAAAATGCATTATTAAGGAAGTGATAACAGGACATTTGAAAAGTCAAAATGCAGTGCAGAGTTGGCAAGGCTTTATAAAGGGCAAGTCGTGTTTGACTTATTTGAAAGAGTTCCTTGAAGATGTAACTACTGAAATAGATAATGGGGAGTCCTATATAAAGGGTGTCTTGACTTTCAAAAAGTATTTAATAAAGTGCCACAGAGAGGTTTAATAAGACAAGGTAAGGTCACATGAGGTTAGTGGTAATTTATTAGCTTGGACAGAGGATTAGTTAACCAACAGAAAGCACTGAGTCAGGATAACTGGGTCTTTTTCTGGTTGGTATGCTGCAACTAGTGGAGTAACATAGGATTTGGTCCTTGGTCACCTTCCCAACTATTTACAGTTTTTATCAATGCCTTGGGAGTAGGGATAGAAAGCTCTATTACCAAATTTGCAGATGACGGTAATATCGATGGGAAAGTAAGTTGCAATTTTAAAAATTACATATGTTCATGGATAGCTTATGTGAATGGGTCAAAATTTGGCAACATCGAGGGCCTGGCCTGCGCTGTATTGTTCTATGTTCTATGGTAGATTATGTGTAATGTGGATAAGTGTGAGGTTATCCAAACTCTGAAAAGAATGGAAACTTATTATCTAAATGGGGAGAGACCTCAGGGTGCTTAGGTGCAGAGGAATCTGGTTACTCTTGTGCATGCATCATAGAAAATAGTACTCAGGTACAGCATGTAATAAGAAAGGCACATGGAATTTTGGCTTTTATTACTAATGAAATAGAGTATAAAAGTAGGAAACTGTTCCTGCAACTGTGCAAGGCATTAGTGAGACCTGCATCTGGAGTATTGCGTACAATTTTGGTACAACTTAAGGAAGGATGTGGTTCCATTTGAGGGGGTTAAATGGATGTTCACTACATTGATTCCAGAGATGACAGGTTTGTCTTATGACAAATGATTGA
Organism: Chiloscyllium plagiosum; assembly: GCF_004010195.1. Taxonomy (NCBI): domain Eukaryota; kingdom Metazoa; phylum Chordata; class Chondrichthyes; order Orectolobiformes; family Hemiscylliidae; genus Chiloscyllium; species Chiloscyllium plagiosum. The sequence goes on from NC_057728.1 coordinate 16,240,839, forward strand.
GCAGTTTAGGTCTATACTCTCTGGAGTTTAGAAAAATGACAGAGATCTAATTGAGGTATAAAAGACATTAAAGGAGGTTGACAAAGTAGATGTAGAGCAAATGATTCTCCTTCTGGGGCAATCTAAAATGCGAAGTCGTAGCTTTAGAATAAAGGGCCGCAGATTTAAAACACAGTGGAGGAGGAGTCACTTCTCTCTGATGAATCTGTGGGATTCACTTCCCCAGTGTCTGAGGAAATAGACAAATTGTTAATTAGTAATGACTTTTGGGGGAGAATAGGCAGGAGATTGGAATTCAGGCTCAGATGAGATCAGCCATGATCATATTAAATGGTGGAGCAATCTTGAGGGACTGAATTACCTAATCCTGCTCCTAGTTTTAAGTTTTTTATTGTGTGTTTCATGGTTTGTCCCTTCATTTATGTAACTGGCATATCTTAGGATTGTCCCAATGCAAATCATCTATATAAATTTTGGATCCAGCTCTGATCCCTTAATACAAGCCACATTTTCTGCTGTGAGCCAACTACGTATTTGTGTTTTCTCTTGTACCTTAATGGATGCATTTTTACAACAAATCTCTTTTTAAATACATCAAGAAATACTCTATAGATACTCTATAGATAGCACTGCTGCCTCACAGCGCCAGAGACCCGGGTTCAATTCCCGAGTCAGGTGACTGACTGTGTGGAGTTTGCACATTCTCCCCGTGTCTGCGTGGGTTTCCTCCGGGTGCTCCGGTTTCCTCCCACAGTCACAAAGGTGTGCGGGTTAGGTGAATTGGCCATGCTAAATTGCCCGTAGTGTTAGGTTAAAAGGGGTAAATGTAGGGGTATGGGTGGGTTGCGCTTCGGTGGGTCGGTGTGGACTTGTTGGGCCGAAGGGCCTGTTTCCACACTGTAAGTAATCTAATCAATCTTTTTAAATATATTAAATCTAAGTTAAATTAAACATTTAATGCTACTTTAAAAGTTGTGATAGAATTGAAGAGTAGTGAAGTTATGCTAAAATTGAACAGAAACTTCAGTTAGATCAGACTGGTTAGAACAACAGCATACGGGTCATATATAAAAGGATATAGAGGCACTGGAAAGGGCACAGAGAAGATTTGTAAGGATGATAGCAGAAATGCATGATGTACATGGTGGCTCAATGCTTAGCACTGTTGCCTCACAGCACGAGGAACTTAGTTTCCATTCCAGCTTTGGATGACTGAGTGGCATTTGCATGTTCTCCCCATAGCTGTGTAGCTGGTCAGGTGTTCTGGTTTCCTTTTATGGTCCAAAGATGTGCATCTCAGGAGGATTGGTCATGCTAAATTGCCCACAGTGTCCAGGGTTTTGCAGGCTAGATGGGTTAACGATAGTACATGTGGTTCTGGATTAGTGGTGCTGGAAGATCACAGCAGTTCAGGCAGCATCCAAGGAGCAATGAAATCGACGTTTCGGGCAAAAGCCCTTCATCAGGAATAAAGTACATGTGAGGATAGTGATGCTCTTTGGAGGATCTGTGCAGACTTGATGGGCAGAAAGGCCTCCAACTGCACTGTAGGGAGTCTATGATTCTACAATACATATCATGAAAGCACTAATGGGTTGAGTTGCTTTTCTTTCAAACAAAATACGGCGAAGACTTAATAGTGGTCTTTATGAAATGCTTTGATACAGGATACTGAATGTTACCTTTTGTGAGGAAGTCCATAACTAGAGGGCATCAATTTGGGATAGTCACCAAGAAATTCAATAGGGAATTCAGAATAAACCTCTTTACCAAAGAGCAGAAAGAATGTAAACTCTGTATCACAGGGAGCAGGTAAAGCACATGGTGTAAATGTATTTTAGGGGAACCTGGACAAATATGTGAGGGAGAAAGGATGGTTACAATGATAGATTTAGATGAGAAAAGATGAGAGAAGACTCAAATGGAGTATGAACACTGACATATTGCCTGAATGTCTTGTTTCTGTACTAGATATCCGAGAACTTTAATTACAAGGCGACATATCATCTCATTGGCTTCTTTACTGTCATGTCCTTCCTTTTCTATTCTCTCTGCTTACCTTTACAACAGTTTGACTCTCTGAAATCTATCTGCCTTAATTATTTATTTTAACTTTGAAAAATTTTGGTTCTTTTTTCTGTCTTTTTTTTGGGAGTAGACGTGTTTTGTAATAAAATGATTTTCAATTTCTTCCAATCAGCTTCTAGACCTGTCAGCTAAGCAAGGGCTTAAATTCTCATGGGTTATTTTTGCTCTTACGTCCCATTGTCATATAGATTGGGACCTCTATGTGCTAAAATTTTGAGCTTGCAATATCCAGTGCTGGCTTTGGACCAAGTTACAACAGCTGTGCTTCTGTTTGAATAAGCCTTTGCTCTCAGTTCTCACAGGAGGCTCGCAATAATTTTCAACATAGATAGTCACTTAATATTCAAGTCTGGATGTTGTCCAGGTCTTGCTGCATATAGATGCAGGCTGCTTCAGGATCTGAAGAACTGTGAATCATACTAGACAATGTATATTCATCGATGAGCATCCCCATTTTTGATATTATGATGATGGGAAGGTCACTCAGAGAGCTGAAGATAGTTAGGGTAGGACACAACTTTGAGGAACGCCTGCAGTGATGCTTTAGGACAAGGTGATTGATGTCCAACATCCACAAACATCTTTCTTTTGTGCTAGATGTAATTCCAAACAGTGTAGAGACTTCCTGATTCCACTGACTCCAGTTTTACAAGGCTGCATTTGGTCAAATGCTACCTTGATGTTAAGGGCAATTAACCTCACTTGCCCTGTTGAATTTACCTCTTTTGAGCATGTTTGGACCAAGGGTGTAATGAGGTCAGCAGCCAAATGACAACTGTGTACAGCATGGAAGCAGAATCAAATTCGATTCTCAGCCAACACTCAAACTTACATACTTCCATACGTCCAGGATCTGGGTAGGAATCAGTTAGGAACTGATCAGTCTTAACCTCTTCGTCTTAGGGAAGATGAAGCTTGAACGACTGACACCCTGGAAAATTACCTAACTTAACACTGCTTCTGCTGTCTAATTCATGAACAAGAGTGGTCACCCTCACCCAGGGCATGGAGGAAAGCAAGCTGAGGAGGAACGAAAAACCATAATATGATTGAGAAAAAAAGATCTCTGATGCTATTTCAATTTGAACATTTTGCATAATGTATGATCATCATATCAGTTTATTAAAAAGGCACAGTGCATGGCAAGTATGAGAAAAAAAATTAATTGAGAAAAGATGCAATAATTCCCCTCAATGGCACATCAAAATGTAAAGGTGTGATGAAGATATATATTTTTATAATGTTGTTTCTGGGAAATTGCATAACATGGGGCAATGATGTATTATGGTCTCTTGCTTTGACAGAAATGGCCAATCAAAAAAATTGTTGCTGTGCAAAAGCAAGCAACCAATTCTTTAATCTATTTTCTGCAGCTTCTATGCTAATTGTCAAAAATATCTATGTGAACAGCTGATTATTTTTTAAATACATCTTAGTACCTTAATTTCTTTGGTATCATTAAGATCAGAAGACAAACAGAATTGGAGACAGGAAAAGTCAATACTACATGCTCACTTGAGTTCACACACTGCATCTGTGTGGATGATTCTCCTCTATTTCCTGTTCAAGTGTCATATCCCTTACATCCACTCACCGAACAAGCTCTTCAGTGTTTCAAAATATCTTTGTTCATTCAGCCAAGTTGCATTTAATTACCTGAGTAAGTTAATGAATCTAAACATAAAGAATATTATTCCAGAATGCTAAGACACTCATCAACATCCAATCCTGTTCCTAATCTTCTGCTGGTCCTATACCAAAAAGCTTTACATACTGTCGTGAATAGTTCATGGTTCATGTTAGTATTCTACAGGTAGTTTTAATTATGAAGAATAAAGTTGTAAAGGTTAAGGGAATGAAAATGCTGGGCTTTTAAAAAAAAGCCAAAATATCTCAAATAAATAGCAGTTCAAAGAGTGAACCATTTTAAAGCAAAGTCAGGAGTGATAGGTCTTTAAAACATTAGATGGGTTTATCTAGCTAAAGAGATGGAGACATGATATCTGCTGTTCTGGCAGCTAAGGCAAGCCAGAAAAATGCTTTCTGTTTGGAAATTAGAGTTAATTCAGTTTTTAATCACTCAGCAAACTCCAGCCAGTTTTATGTCAATCTAGGTGATCAGATCAAGGAATCAGTAAATGGGGACTAATTAATTTAAACTTTGAGGGCACTCCAGAACAAGCTACATGCCATGAGGATGAGTGGAGCTTCAGGAAATTCTGTAGTTTCAACTTCTCCTGATGATTTCTGAGAGATCTCAAGCAGAGAAGAGCTGATATCAGCTTGTAGCTCACACAGAAGTCAGCCAAAGTAAGTGGTAATCAAATGTAAGCAGAGCAAAATACTAACTTCGCTGACCATGTGAATAGCAGGAGAGGACTAATCTTATTTTAAATTTTGTGGGGGGAACAGAAGCTTTAAGAATGCTTAGTTTTAAGCCAATGCAAGAATCTATAGTGGCCCCCACAGTCGTCTGGAAAAGAAAGCAAACAACAAATTATCAATTTGGATCTAAGCCAGTCATTGGACAAAAGCAAAACAAGACATCTTTCTTTGTGGATCGAGTTTATTACCTACACAATTCTACAGCTCCTTCTGCACATTGGTCCCCCTTTTATTTATTGAATATCAGCTTGTGTTGATAAGTTATGCCATATCTCCTAGAACATTTAGGACTTGAACTCAGTCTTTTTAAGAGGTGGGAACACTATTATTGCACAAGCAACATAGAGTCATAGAGATGTACAGCATGGAAACAGACTCTTCAGTCCAAACCATCCATACTGACCAGATATCCCAAACCATTCTAGTCCCACCTGCCAGCACCCGGCCCATATCCCTCCAAACCCTTCCTATTCATATACCCATCCAAATGCCTCTTAAATGTTGCAATTGTACCATGCTCTGCTCTTTTTTTATATCTAGCCAATCGATCAGTTGATTTATTACCTTCTACCACCTACTTGACTACTTGCCAAACCTACACAAATTAGCTTGGAAGTACTGAAAAATAACCAACATAGAGGACTGAAGCATTCATGATCAAAAGATGGTAAATTAAAGATTTATCTCTGAGAATAGCTGAAGGGGATTAATGATAGTCTCCACAAGACTGTGCATATTTGTGGTTGTTCCCTGTAGAAGTAAATAACTGGGAGATATTATAATATGAGAGAACTCTTGGGAGAAGTAAAAAGTAAACTGGGTATTATCTGGGTATAAGCTATGATGATAAATTGACTGCATTTTCTTGGTTTAATTTGTTCTAAATACAAGAAAATTTGCATTTTATTTAGACAGCAAAATTTTCTAGTGATAATGCAAGGTGTCCTGTTTTCTCTTTAAATGTTAAGGATCTTTAACCAAATCATAACCTCCCACAATTTCCTTCATTTATTTTGCAAAAGATGACATCACTCCTCATAGATGTCTAAAAAAAAAGAGAAAGATCTTTGGCCCATGGAGTTTGTGTCGGTCAAAAGTAACTGTCTAACTATGCTATTTCCCATTTTCCAGCACTTGGCCTAAAACCTTGTCTGCCTTGCTTGGCATTGCAAGCGTATATCTGAATATTTCTTAAACATTGAGAGGATTTCTACCTCTATCTCTAACTCACTTCTAACTCTAGTGAGTTCCAGATTCTCGCCATACTCTGAGTGAAAAACATCTTTCCTCACGTCTCCTTGAAACTTCCCTTACCTTACAACTATTTATTTTAGTCTCCTCCACCAAGCATTTTCCCCATCGCCTCACCCCAACATAAAAATAAGGTGAGCTCACATAGCAATTCTGCACTTCTCACTAATCTGAAAACACAAACATCTTTGCAAGCCCTTCTTTGAATCTTATCCATTGGCTCAATACTTTCTATTTTGTAACTATACAGTAACCAGAAACTAGAAACAATATTCCAGTCATGGCCTCATTAATGTTTTATAGCGTAACAGTATCATATTCTGGGATTGTCTTTATTTCTATAGATTCTCCACTTAACACTGTTGCTTGCGATTCCTGAAATGTAATGTGTTAAAGGTTTCAACATTACAAAAGTCATCAAAATCACCTTATCTTTTAACTATCTCATTGACCAATAAAATCACACATTTTAAAAGCTTTTTATGAACATTCAGCAGCTTAAACTTTTGCTACTTCAAAACAGTCATTGTAATAAGCCATTTTAAATGTAAAATTATTTTAGTTTACCAGTGAACAAAGTGGTAATGTAATTTATACCACCATGTTGTCTGCCCGTAAACTCAATAGTTTTCTTGTAATCACTATTTGCATTTTATCTGTCTAGTTGTTAAATCTGTATAATTATTTTGAAGCTCAAACTTTCAGAACACAAATCAACCAACTTTTGTGCAGCAGCATTTAAAATTCAGTGATGGAACAAAGGTGAAGACGTTAGACAGAGAGATGCAATCTATTCTGAGGTCCAAAGAAATGCAGAGATTTTTCAAAGGACCAAAGCATGTAATTATTGTGCAAAGTCTTAATTAAAAGTACAGCCAACAATTGTACTGTGAGCACCAATGAAAAATTAATTGGGTCTGTGAAGAATAGGAATTCTATTTTTCCAAAACCAATTGGACCTTAGTTCAAATGGGTTTGGTGATCTGGTTAAAGAATGAGAACATTCCGAGCAATAAAATGGTACAGAGCACACCAGAAGCAAAGTATGAAGTGAGAGTGTATTGGGATGCATTTTCATTTGCTCCATGAAATATGAATCTCTGCTGCATCATTATGGAATGTCACAGAGCAATGTCCCAGATACTCCTCAGAGAAAGGGTGATAAATTAAAAGAAGTGACTTCAGCAGACTCTTGGCAGTTAATGAAAGGTGAAAGTTAATAAGGAAAGGTAACACAGCTACAAGAAATGAATCTATAAACATATTACTCATTTCCTTCAAATGTTACTCATATCTTTGAGGTTGAAAAAATGCTGGACTTATTTGACCACAAGGCCTCCTGAACTGAATTGAATTGAATTAGCTTTATTGTCACATGTACTCAAATGAGTACAGTCAAAAGTTTATAAGTTGCTACATACAACGCCATCTTAGGTGCAAAGGTACCTCGGTACAGCTTCTTCAATTACAGATTCTGTGCCATAATGACATAAGGAAATTCAATTAGCAAACGATTCCAGAAAACTTTAATACCAATAATGATATAGCATTACCCCACAATGTAAACTCCATTTGTTTCCAACGCAACAACAGATTTTGAGCTACTCACAGTTTATGTCTGAAATACATATCAATTTCCTTAAATGAAGTCTACCCTGGGACTAGAACACGGGAATCCATTCTGAGGAGAAGGAGCAGCAGCAAAAGGAGAGAAGGAAAGGCCAAATTGCTCAGAAATTCTCGCATATTTTCTAGTTAGCTGGATTACTACTCAAATTGTCCAAGCAACTATGGATGGCTGAAGTGAATCCCTTTGGAAATTTCAGGTAGTTACCTCAGAGGTTTGTGGAGGCAGTCATGAATGTAAATGTGGTTGTGGCATTTTGACTTCATTTATAAAGCAAAGGTTTCAGTCCAATGTTTTATCTATAAACTTATTGGCCTCGTTGACTATTAGACAAGCTATTTATTGCCCAATGATACCAGTTTTCATTTCACCGGCTCCATGCTGGACTTCACTGAAGCTCACAAAACCCAAAAGAACCATTTCAAAAGGCCAAACATCTCCTGTCTATTAGTAATGACTTTCAAATACTTGAGTTGTGTTTGAGAAAAATGCATGTTTTTCTCCAAAACAGGTACAAATACAAATAATGAAAAACAACAAAACATTGGTAAGATCAAAAGCAAGGAGAAAGCTCAAGGATAAAAAAGAATGAAAAAGAAATGCAATTTTCCGAGCAAGGAGTCAAAGTTAATGAATTAGAAGGTATCAGTTCAAATGAAAACCAGTTTACCTTCACCAATTTTTCAATGTGGATGGGGATTGACCAATCAGCGACTATCAAAATGCAATGAAATAGTTGAGTTTTATTTGGGGAAGTTAAGTGAAAGCACTACTGAAAATTGAAGGTCAGTATCTATTGAAGTAATGTTGTAAAAATGTTTAGCTTTCTGATCCATTTGGCAAAATATAATCTCTGAGATGTGTCTGTCTACAACTGCATTTTTGGTTTTAGTCATAAGGCAACTGTTCTAAATTGTGGTACAGACAGCTGAAAATCTGATTCGTCACAGGGTTTGTGAGTAGAAAGCTGGACAACTAAAGCAAAAGGGTGTGTTTTGGTATTCAAGTAAGAAGCACAAGGATTCATTGAAGATCTGTGTCCGTCATTTAATGCCATCATCTGCAACAATTCCAATTGTCAGAACACAATAAGGTGGATGGAACACAAAACAAGTATTTGTGGATGAAGGTGTGCCATTGACAGTTCTTTTCCTTTCGTTTCTTCTCTTAGATGCCATAGGTATCAATCTTAAGGAAACCACTAAACCACAAACGAAAGTAGCTCTATATGGTGTGGATACAAACAGATTTATCATATTACAGTCATTATTATTGTCAGACTTTAGAGAAAAGAATTGCAGTTGTTAATGAGTTTTGGCATTGTGTACACTCCACCAGCTCCCTTTATAATTTTCTATTCATCTATAGATATTTAGATTATGAAGCAATATTCCAGAAAACATCCAATTGTCTTACAAAATGCAGATGGCACAGTATTAGTCACATGAATAAGTTAAAACAATTCTTGACTCTCTGAAGTGAGAGTCAACCGTTTATCAACTGTTCGACAAATCAACTGTTCTTCATGCGAAAGATATTCACTTGATTGTGATAAAGACTTAAATTGTTGATGTGACTGTGACCTACACTTTTAAGAACACATTATAACTAATGCTAAATTATGAGACATTCCCAGTTTGCCCTTGAAGTCACAGAGAACTGCTCAGCCCAGACCGACACATGACCATTTATCAGAAAGGACATTCTCATCGCTTGCCTGGGTTGGGTTTGAACCCAAGCGGCAGATGTGAAAGAATATGGTTCAGCAGAGTTCATACACCACCTGCCGCCAGCAGCAGCCCAGCCCCCAGCCGACCCCCTACCGCCCTCCAATCATTTTGATCCAACTTGTCTCAGGAAACTAGAGCACTGGGATTACTAGCGACATAGCTGACTCAGTCGAAAAGGTTTGTGCTTAGTGTGTCCCCTCAGTCAGTAAGGTCGGATTTAGCCATAGACTGGGATTAGTAGCACAGCTCGAACAGGGAGCCCCGGTCAACGGCACCCACCCGATGACAGTATTGTATCTCTTTTAAACATCTGTACGGGACTTCTCTTTGTTCTCACAGACTCTCTCCTCCATACTAACTTCAACCCTCATGAAGAACATCTCCAGAATTACCGACTGTCCCGAACAGACGCTGACACCAGAAACCGGTGTAGAACAAAGGGATGTAAAACGCATTGAGGCTTGTCATGAAATGGAAAGGCACTGAGGCGAGTAGCCGCTTCTGCAGGAGCGACATGTCCTGCACTGTATTGCATTGTGTCAATCTGCACCAGTGCTCAATTGCAAAAGAAATACTCTTCACCTGAATTACAAATTAAACCTGGATATGCAGGTGTTTGTCCGTAAGGAGGGTGAAGCAGAGGGTGCTCCCAGCAACAACTGGCCATAAAAAACCGAGGAAGCATTTCTTGGCAACATGAAAGATTACACATTAAGGGAAAAGGCAGATGCGATATTCCGGGGGCTGCCAGCAAATCAGCCTGCCCGGTTTGATCTCCTTAAACATCCCCTCTCTCTCTTAAAACATTCGCACTGTTCTCGCTTCTCCAAGTCTCCTCCCTCCCCCTTAGGTTTGCAATAGAGATGCTGTGGATATTATTATTTGCATTCCGTTGCCAAGTCTTGCAACAACTGATGGCTCCCCCACCACCCCACCACCCAGATACCCACCCCTCGGTCCATCTGCTTTTTCATCAGTGCAACTGAGCAAGGAGATTGTCCTTTCGGCCTGGGGTCCACACTGGAACGCTCAGTCACCACAACTCACACAAAATCGAAAATAAAATACTCACAATAAAAACAGATTCTATAAAGATGGGCTGCCGTTTGGGTGCTGGTTCCCATGAATTTCGCCCCCATTGTAATGGAAGGCACTTTCTCTCTGTTCCCATCCAGCCCTCCATAAGCTTCAAAATACTGTACAGAATGTCACTTACGCAGGGCAAACCAGGCAGGGATTGGGACTTTCCTGTTTTAAAACAATTGAAAGACGCAATGGAAAAGACCGGCGGCTGGGGGTAACGTTGCACTCACCGACTTGACAGATACAAAGGATAGCAGGAATCCAGAAAGCCTCCGGCAGCATGTCCAGCGACCCTTGTCCCTCCACAAACTTGCTGGGGCTTGGTGGAGCAGGATAAGTCCTTCTGGTGAAGAGATCCCTGTGCCTATGGCTCCGGCGGAGCGGCAGGAGACGGGGATTGAGGCTGTGAGACCAGACAAGCCCGAGTGACTCCGGAACCGCCTTCACGGTGAGGGACTCCAGAGAGAGTGAGCGAGTGTGTGAGCACAGTAACTCAATGTAACAGAATGTGGGTGTGCGTGAGAGAGAGAGAGAGAGAGAGAGCCTCAGTGACTGGGACAGACTCTGAATATGAACGCCTGGCTGTAACAGGCACTCTCACTCCTCCGAATGTACAAAACGAGGTGATTTGAGTCAAGCTAGAGCTGTCAACTTTGTGCCAGAAAGTGAGCTGCCTGTGTATGTGTGTGTGTGTGTGAGAGAGAGGGAATGTCAGCTGCCTTTATGCAGGGAATTGGATTGTAGGAGCTCCTGCTGTCAGCTAGCTCCTGGCATTTAAACCTGGCTCCCAGCGATGTCACAGCATGAGAATGGCGTATCTACATTCCTATGGATCGTTGGCTCGGGAGGAGAAGGCGTTTAACAGTAGAGATGCCAGAATGCCATCTAAATAGGTGACACCGGCAAAGCAGCCAAAGGGCCTGTTGAGTGGTTTACAGGGTGCAGTTGCCACCTTGGTAGCACGCTGCTGAACTATAACATGACCTGAAGAGTGCACAATAAAGCCAGACCCTCACACAATGTCCAGAGCTGGTGCCCCTAAGCGTTGGCAGCAAGTGCAGCATCCCTGCTGGGTGTACACCCGACTTGCAGTATAACTCCAACACAGCAGCCACCCGCACTTCAAACGTGCCCAGGTGTTTGACCTGTTTGAATGGAATGATCTTGATAACAGAAAGGTTTAGGGTGTAGGTTTGCTCGCTGAGCTGTAGGTTTGATATCCAGATGTTTCATTACCTGGCTAGGTAACATCATCAGTGGCGACCTCCAAGTTGTCAGTGAGCAAACCTACACCCTAAACCCCTACCTGAGCTGCAAACCTTCACAAACCTTGCAATAACAGAAAGGTTTCTTTTTTCCCCACCAACTGCCAGTTTGTATCAAAAGGAAAGCCTGGGATTCTGTCAGAGCTACATATTCCCGCAGCCCGTCCTTATGGTACAATTAAGTACCACTCAGCTGAAAGGCGCTGGGTGTTATAGGGAGGGCCTGCTTGCAGGTGGTCTCAACTGCAGCAACAGTGTAGGTGTGATTCTTGGTGTGTGAACTATCAGTGACATTTTGGATGCTGGTGCAGGGTAGGCAGTTGCTGAATGTGAACAAGTTCTGACTTGGAATAGCATGAGTATGCGTAGTTATGGTTTCTGAGACAAACAGCATCAGGTGAACCTTCAGCCCTCTTTGAGTGTTGGTATACTGTACACTAAATTAATACAGTTACCTACTTTACAATCTTGGTAATGGTTCTGTTCTCAGCTCAGTTGAAGCAAAAGCAGAAAAACTTAACTCCTGTGTTATAGGAGATTCCAGGACAAACTTGGCAATGAGATAGAGTCTGTTTTTTTGAGTCTATTGAGAGAGACAATGATAATTTTGCTAAAGAAAATTGAACAATAAAAGTTTTAAACTTGAATGATTAAAAACATCTGAAATGCCTTGTGCAAATGGTATATGTTGCATTCACTCACAGTTTTATTTGTGTCATTAATGGCCATTTTCCCCTTAGTAGCACTCTTATTTTAAAATCCTGAAATGTATTTGTACAAACTCAAATGGTTCACAATCAGGTGACTTGTAACTGAATACAGATTCTCACAATGGGTTTGAACTCTTGCTTTCTGGATCACAAATCCAATAGGATAACCATTACAGCACCAAAGCCCTGATTTGGATTGGCCCTAGTATCAAGCTCTGTACAATTCTTATAGAAATTGATAACTTTAATGGAAATTCAAACTTCCAGTTAATAACTGAATGATTTCATGTTTTAAACATTTGTTTGAAAGAAAAGTCTAAAAACACTTTAAACGAAACACTACCTTCATAGGCAATTTATATTTAACAACAGAACACTTAGTCGAACTGAGAAAAGACACAATGTTCTGACCTCAACTGATGTTATTATTGGACAAGTCAGGTACCAGTCTGAAACTTGGCTTAATAGATCATATTTTGACTTTTGTTATTTAATAGGTTGTTTTTTAATAATTGAAACATAAGCAAAAGATGCCGCAGACTAGGTTTGAGCAACAAAATAGATGTTTATTACACAAAAAAAATGGAATAAACCAAGCTACTTATATGTCACATAATTGGAAAGATTTCAAAACACACACAAATACAATTCCATTTATCCCAGCACTATCACATTACAGTACTCAAACACTGGACTGTGTTTGCTTCTCTATCATATCTACAGGTTTAAAGCAACTGTTTCATTCAATTCTTGTTTGGTAACCTCTTCTTTGATTACTCATCCAACAAGCTTAGATTTTCTCAGCATCAATTAACATTGCTGACTTCTAACTGAAAACTTCTGGTCTGGAACTTACAAACTTAAATCCTGACACTGGCGAAACTTATTTCCTAACAATTCTAGACCATGTCCACTTTCATGAGGAACTGTTTCACACATCTAACATCTACCAAGACCTCTGAAAACTGCAAAGAGAAGATTTTCAAGCTATGGGTTCATTTCCTAAGATAAAAAATCCTGATCTTGCTAAACTGAAAGCAAGTTAATACTCCTTAAAGTTTAGTCTACCTGCTTGGAAAGCTCTCACAATACAAACAATTTCCCATTATCACTGCAGTGATTCGCTCTCTCATAATGATTTTTTAAAAAATGACTGCATAAATACTGACGAATTAATCATTAAATTCTCTCAAAACCCACATGCCACTTGTTAAAATATAAACTCTAAAATAAACCATATTAATGTATATGAATCACACACCTTTTATCATAGCAGGCAAATTTTGCAGTATTCTTTACGGAAACATTAAATTTTTCAGAATCAAAACAAAATGATTCCTCACTCATAAGGGCTTATTTCTGTTCTTTCTTCCAGCCTGGTAATTTGCAATCTTGTAACTTAAACATTGCTTTAAAAAAGAGATTAGAAGCTGAAGCCTTTCATTTTGCACTCATCAAAATTAAGATACAAAAAGATTTAAATAAGGAGACATCGTTTTATAAAGACTAAGAAGAGGTTGCTGATTGGTAAGGCCATAATTTGCATGGAGATACAGCAAGACAGTTAACCATCAATCTTCATTTTCAGACCAGGCAGATAGATTCTGTTTGGTCTGTGCATTGTCAAGGGGATGCTGCAGAATTTGGCCTCAAAGCTGTGAGAACTGCTGGCAGGAGGGGTTTGGGAAAGTGGAATTGAGTGTGGAGAGACCTGTTAGAGGAGTAAGATGAGAGGTCAGACCTATGAGATGGAGTGGTTCTTTGACTGTAAAGATTTTTAAGAATCTATCTTTCAACTGAATTTGCCAGGACAACAATCAGGTCTCAATCATCGACCAGTTAGACCCTGCACACTATTAAAAAAAAACTGTGAGGATTTAAAGGAGGCACACAGTGTGTATTCATCCGAATCCTGTGGTAGCCATTGGTGCATTGGAGCTCATGATTCCATTGGAAGTCTTGATCTAAGCCTTAATTTGGTCTCTAACAATCAAATCATAGATGCTTATTGTCAGGCAAATTTCAGAACATATCACATGAGCCCTTCATTTTACTTTACATTTAAAGACACTTCCAGAACATAACAACCTTATAAGCCTCATTCTACTAACATGGTGAATCAGTGGTTAACATTGCTGCCTCACAGCACCAATGTGCCAGGTTCAATTCCAGCCTCGGGCGACTGTCTGTATGGAGTTTGCACATCCTCCCTGTGTCTGCGTGGGTTTCCTTTGGGTGCTCCAGTTTCCTCCCACAGTCCAAAGATGTGCAGATTAGGTGAATTGGCCATGCTAAATTTCCCCTAGTGTTAGGTGCATTAGTCAGAGGGAAGTGGGACTGGGTGGGATACTCTTCGGAGGGTCGGTGTGGACTTGCTGGGCCAAGGGATCTGTTTCCACACTGGAGGGAATCTAATCTAATCTAATCTAAAAAAACACTATCCAAGAGTTTGTTATCAAGCAGTGCATGACTAATTGTAACAGTGAGTGCACATGAGTGAGTTTCTTGCTCTTTTATTTGCAGTAATTAAAATGAATTAGTCTGCATTGTAAATGGTATTGTTTTTTCACTATGAGATCTTAATGTTGAACAACAACTGTTTTGTCATCATGGCTGCTTGAAAATTATTGTAAGCCAATATGAGCAAAGTCTCACGCCTACATCAGGTGAAAGTGAGTATAGCAGATGCTGGAGATCAGAGTCAAGATTAGAGTGGTGCTGGAAAAACACAGCAGGTCAGGCAGCATCCGGGGAGCAGGAAAATCAACATTTCTTCTGATGAATGGCTTTTGCCCAAAATGTCAATTTTCCTGCTCCTCGGATGCAGGCTGACCTGCTGTGCTTTTCCAGCACCACTCTAATCTTGACTCACACACCCTACTTTTAATCTGTGAAAGGCAGAGACTTCAAATAGCAGTTCTAAACAAACTTAGATCCACTGTCAACATTCTGTCAACTGCCAACTGTAAACTAAGTTCCTCAACATTTATCACTAACTTCCACTGGATACCACTATTCATTCTATTAATTTCAAAGCTTTGGCTCATTATTCCCTCCATGGCTTTGATTCACATGATATCTAATTCCTCATCACCTTGTGACAACTGATACTTTCTGCTTATTTGCATTTGTCCTACTTAATATGCTTCTCCTCACCTCATCCCCCTTCCCCAATCTGTGACAAGGCCATCAGACTTTACAGCCCAATGCTTTGGAATTCTCTTCATAAGTGCCTTCAAAGGCCTGGTCCGTATATACATCTTCAAACAACTCCCCAGGATCAATTTACAGTCAATTGTAATAATTATGGTTGATTTGTCTACTTTGTGAAACATCTTTGGATATTTCACAATGTTAAAGATGTTATGCTGGAGCCCATGATTGTCTCTTTACCAGTATAAAAAGAACTAATCAGATTATTTAAAAGTTTCAAATATCACCTTGAGCACTATCAATTGAACATGTGCAGTTAACAAGTGGAGCAAGAAGACTTCCTAAGGTAGCTTTAAAAATGAACCAGCACTATTAAAGCTGCTGTAGTTAAAATTATAAAATAATGTGTAAACATCTAAATCCAACATACTTTCCAGCAACACAAACGTATCAGAATTGGCATATGGAGATGCAACACTGCTCATATGCATTCCATTTTACATAATTGCGTATCCCTTTCCAAATGTGTTGGAAACTGTCAATGTACAATCAGGCTCACTTACCTTTTCTTATATAATAGGGAGAGTAAGATGCACCATTCTGATGAAAAATCATTAGGCTAGGAACTTTCTTCCCACAGATGCTACCAGACCTGTTAAGTTTCACCAGAAATTTCTGTTTTTATTTCAGATTTCCAACATTCACTGTTTTTTGTTTTGCATCAGAGTAAGATGTGCAGTTACATGATAGTTTATAGATACAATGGAATCACATTTTGTTCACAATAATTTGTATGCACAACCTTTACTTCTCTATACATAGTAAAGGCAAAGTTGCCATAGTCTTACTAGACTGTAGGGCTGCTCTCACATTAGAGAGAGGAATGCAATTGGTGGTGGCTTAACCTGAGGTGTGGAAATTGAACCCATGTTATTGGTATCACAAACCAGCTATCCAACCAACTGAGTTAGCTGACTTCATACACAGTATCCCTCCTTTTACTAACCTATGTTCTGCATATGAGAAAATCCATCCTTTTATGCAAGTTGTATTATTTCCTCTATGCAAATGAATAGCTTCTGTATATCATGATTTTCACTATAAGTATGTATTTATCTATCAGTTGAATCTTGATTTGAGGAAGAAGTCCACTAAGGAGTGCATGTGTCAGCCATGCATCTTCCTGTGACAGAATAAACCGATTCTTGACCCACAGACCTTTGTGCATATGACTCAGGATATGACAGTAGGTTGTGAACTGCAAATCAGTGGGATCTGGAATGCAAGATTAACTTCCTTTTCTTTTCTTCTCTGCTTCAATCTGCTTTATCATCATTGCGGCTCCACTTGATGGACAGATTGTTACCATTGAACGATTGGTAGCAAGTTCCTCCAATCATGAAAACCAATGCTGCCAGGCTTCAAGCATGTCAAAGCATTTTGAAGCATTTTCTGTGTCGTCAACTTAAACATTGGCCATTTGAGAGGTGAGGGAACAGGATCTGGGTGGTCATGGGGCGATGCTTTTTGTTGTATGGATGCAGTATCCATGTCCATTGATGTTAATTTGGCCGTTTTGCCTGGCTATTTCAGTTGACTTTAAGGACACCAGCATTAGTTCAATGATCTTCCTTTTGAATCTAGAGGATGCATCAGATGAATTTCTGATGGAATTTCTCTTGTGCTTTTACTGCAGTACAGGAGTGTAGTGATGTCAACTGCACGATACACTAACATTTCTCTTTGACTTTCAAAGATTGGTGTTGTCAAACAATTAAAGTCATAGAAGTTTGAAGAAGGCTGAGCTGATCCAATGTTGACTTTCTTGGTGAATGGTGGGCTTTTGAGAGATCTGGCTGCTAAAATATGGGACGTGGTCTCCATATTCTAGTATATATTATGGGTATGCTTCATGTAGGAAGAATCTTGCTCCATACTGTGAATAAGTGATTGAGAATGCACAAGGTTGTTTGGTTTAAAAAGAAAAAAATGTATAATACAAATAAATCACCAACAATCATGAAAATTGAATGCATTACACAAGCTTTATGGTATAGTAAGTGATATTTTCTGGCTCATGCCACACATTATGTACTAGATGTGGAGTGGATGGAGATGGCATATTTTTACACAAGAATACTGGAAATATGGATGTTTGAAGAATTATGTAGCTACAACAAGTCAGTAATGCAAGCTGTAGGAAGAAAGACAGAATACACGTAGAGGATATAAATGAATTTGAGTTATAAAGAGAGGCTGGGTAGGCTGGGACTTCTTTCCCTGGAGCATTGGAGGCTGAAGGATGACCTTATAGAGGTATATAAAATCAGGAGGGGCATGGATAAGTTGAATAGCCCAGGTCTTTTTCCAAGGGTAGGGGAGTCCAAAACTAGAGGGACTAACTTAAGATGAGAGAAGAAAGGTTGAGAAGGGACCTGAGCGGCAGCTTTTCCATACAGAGGGTGGTACATGTATGCAATGACCTCCCAGAGGACGTGATGGAGGTGAAATACAATTACAGCATTAAAAAGACATTTGGACAGGTACATGAGTAGGAAAAGTTTAGAGGGATATTAATCAAATGCAGGCAAATGGGACTAGTTATGTTTGGGATAGCTGGTCAGAATAGGCAAGTTGGACCAAAGGGTCTGTTTCCATGCTGTATGACTCAATGACTCTATACCATTGATATCATTTGACCAACTGTGGGACCAAGGAATCCTAGTAAAACTTGAATCAGTGAAATCAGGAGAAAACGTTGGCTAGGGATATACCTAGCACAAAGGGAGATTGTTGTAATTATTGGAGGTCTGTTATCTCAGCTTCAGGACATCGCTGCCCCCTTAGGGTAGTGTCCTAGATCTAACCATCTTCATAACCTTGGAGAGAGGGTACCCTGATGATTGGGCAATACTCAGCACTATTCATGACTCCTTAGCCATTGAAGCAGTTTGTGTTCATATGTAGTAAGACTTGAACAGCATCTAGTCTTGAGCTGATAATTGACAAGTGACATTCAGCCAACACTATTGCCAGACAATTATCATGTAAAATAAGAGAGAATGGAGCCACTGTCCTTAGCTGTTCAAAGGCATTACCATAATTAATCCCCAATTATTAACATCCTGGAGGGGATGACCAGGACTGAACTGAACTATTCATATAAATACTCTGCTCTAAATGCAGGGGATAAGCAGGGAATTCCATGGTGAGTAACTCATTCCTCGTGAACTTCCACACTCCATAAGTCAGAAAACACTGATAGAACACTTGCATGGATGAGTGCAACTTTAACAACACTCACAATACTTGATACCATCCAGGACAATCAGCCCACCTGATCAGCACAATATCCACTACCTTCCACAGCCATTCCCTGTACCAGTAACACACAGTGTGTATCATCTACAACTTGCACTACATTAACTCCCGATGACTCCTCTGAACATACTTTCCAAGCCCATGGCTCCTATTACCTTGAAGGACAAGCATATCAGATACAGTCTTAGAGTCATAGAGCTGTACAGCATCGAAGCAGACCCTTTGGTCCAACTTGTCCATGCCGTCCAGATATCCTAAATAAATCTAGTCCCATTTGCCAGCATTTGGCCCCTATCCCTCTAAATCCTTCCTCTTCATGTACACATCCAGATGCCTTTTAAATGTTGTAATTATACAACCTCCACCACTTCCCCTGGCAGCTTATTCCATACACGGACCAACCCCTGTATGAAAACGTTGCCTTTAGGTCTCTTTTAAATTTTTCCTGTCTCACCTTAAACCTATGCCGTCTAATTCTGGACATCCCCACCCCAGTGAAAAGATGTTGCCTATTCACCCTATCCATGCCCCTCATAATTTTATAAACCTCTATAAGGTCATCCCTCATCCTTTGATGCCACAGGGAAAACAGCCCTAGCCTATTCAGCCTGTCCATATAGTTCAAATCCTCCAACCCTGGCAACATCCTTATAATTCTTTTCTTAACCCTTTCAAGTTTCACAACATTCTTCCTGTAGCAGGGAGACCAGAATTGCTTGCAGTATTTCAAAAGTGGCCTAACCAATGTCCTGTACAGCCGTAACAAGACCTCTCAACACCTATACTCAATGCTCTGGCCAATGAAGGAAAGCATGCCAAACACCTTCTTCACTATCCTATCTATCTGCAACTCCACTTTCAAGGAACTATGAACCCACACTCCAAGGTCTCTTTGATCAGCAACATGCCCCAAGACCTTACCGTTAAGAGTATAAGTCCTGACCTGATTTGCCTTTCCAAAATGCAGCACCTCACATTTATCTCAATTAAACTCCATCCACCACTCCTCGACCCATGGCCCATCTGATCAAAACTCCGTTGTAATCTAAGGTAATCTTCTTTGCTGAAAAATGTGTTGCTGGAAAAGCAGCAGGTCAAGCAGCATCCAAGGAGCAGGAGAATCGACGTTTCGGGCATAAGCCCTTCTTCAGGAATGAGGACGGTGTGCCAAGCAGGCTAAGATAAAAGGTAGAGAGGAGGGACTTGGGGGAGGGTCGTTGGGAATGCGGTAGGTGGAAGGAGATTAAGGTGAGGGTGAAAGGCTGGAGAGGGGGTGGGGGTGGAGAGGTCGGGAAGAAGATTTCAGGTCAAGAAGGCGGTGCTGAGTCCGAGGGT